>NW_027556402.1:12682512-12717512 GCF_003287225.1 Phascolarctos cinereus | reverse complement strand
CACAGACATCACCTAGCTACCCCTTAATCCTCTTATGTAGGTGCTCTTATTATTCTCATTTTACAGATAAGAGACATGATGTTCAGCAAAGTTAAATGACTGGTGCAGGGTCACATAACTAGGAAATATCTGAGCTAGGAGCTGAATTCAAGTTTTTCTTATTACAAATCCATCACTCTAACCAATAAATCACAGTATCTTTCAAGATAGTAGAAAATAGTGTCTTTGAGGGTCAGAACTACTTTATCTTTCTACCTGGCATGTTTAGAACAATATCTTGTACATGGCACTCACTTAATTGTGTGTGTATACACATACACACAGGTATAATGCATATATATGTATGTGTGTGTGTGTATGTATATTAATTTGCATTTATAGAACATCTGACATGATTCATTCTTGGTTAGGTATCTCAAGATTTTACAGGGGAAAAAATGGTCCATGGTAGTTATTAGATGGGAACTTGTTACATTTCCTTCTCCTGTTTTCTTTATATAATGAATATAATTTGACCATTTGGAATATGACTGCAGCAGGGTCACAATGCATAGTTTAAGAAGTGCTGAAGGGTTCATGAGCAGAAAAAGTTTAAGAAGACCTGGAAAGGAATTCAACATCAGTCCTTCCCACATATGCTTACAATAAAAATTCTATTCAGTGGAAGATGTTAGGTATTCATGATTCTCCACATTGGCCCAGTTAGGAAAGCAAACAGTTCTGACTTCTTTTCTCTCAGTCATTCACATATTATTGCCTTATGACTGTGGTTTCCATGTGTGCCGCATGTGGTTCTGGACTATTAAAAGGGAATGCTATATAAAGCAAATCGAGTAGAATATTGTATACAATTTCTAGATGATTAAAGTCATGACACTTTTGTATCCCTGTGCATTGATGTTAGATTAAATATTAAAAAGTTAGTAGGGGCAGCTAGGTGGCACAGTAGATAGAGCACCGGCCCTGAAGTCAGGAGTGCCTGAGTTCAAATCCGGCCTCAGACCAAACACTTGACACTTACTAGCTGTGTGACCCTGGGCAAGTCACTTAACCCCAGTTGCCTAAAAAAAAAAGTTAGGCTGTTTTTGTTATTTTACTTTGTAAAGTAAGCAGAATAGCACAATTTTCTCTGTAGTAAAACAGTGGTCAAGAAGCTAGTCCTAAAGGGGAAAAAAAAAGGTATAAAATCACTCACTTTAAAAAAAGTGAATTACATTAGTATATGTTGGGAAAAGTATGACTAGACAACAGTTCCTCAGAGAAATACATGGCAGGACAAGGCATGAATGTCCAACAGAGTGACCCAGAGATTGTGCTTGTTCAAAGAAACAGATGACATGCTCGTTACATTTACAGGTGACACAAACTTTGGAGAGATGAGTAACATTACAGAGTCAAGATTGAAAAAATATTTTGACATTAAATCAGTGGACTGAAATTGATAAGATGAATATCAAAAGGAATAAATGTAAAGGGTTACACTTGGCTACCAAAGTGGAAAGTCTCACGACTACAAGATGATGCAGTGTGTCTGAAATATAATTTCTCTGTGAAAGTTTTAGGAGTTTTATTGGACAGCGAATTCATTATTACCATAACATAGCAGCCCCCCCCAAAAAAAACCCCTAAAAACAAAAAGTAATGTAATCTTAGAGTACATTATAACTTTAGAGGAGAAGCATAACTTTTAGTAATAAAAATGTTACAGTTCTACTGTACTCTATCCTCATCAGACCTTATCTTGAATATTTGTTTAGTTCTAGTTCATAGTTTATGGATAAAGACAGACTGGAGAATGCCTAGAGCAAAGCAAGCATAGTGGTGAAAAGGCCTCGAGTGGATATCATATTCGGATGGGTTGAAGGAAGGAAGGGGGAAAAAAAGCATTAATTAAGCACTTTCTATTTGCCAGGCATTAAGCTCAGTATTTTATAATATTATCTCATTTGTTCCTCATGAAAATCCAGGGGGGTAGGTGTATTATTATCTCCATTTTAGAGTTGAGGAAATGGAAACAAATGGAGGTTAAGTGATTTGCACAAGGTCGTTTTTTTAAACAAATAGCTTCCTGACTTTAGGTCTAAAGTTCTATCCATTGTGCCATCTAGCTGCCTCCTAACTAGAAACTGGGTATATTTAGTCTTGAGAAGACTTGAAAGGCTAACATATGGGGAAGGCACTAGACTTGTTCTGCTTGGCTCTAAAGGCAAGAATGGAGAAGTTAGGATAGAAGTTGTTTGGTCTGCAAGTCAGGACACATTTCCTAATAATTAGAACTTTCCAAATGTGAAATGGACTGCCTTAAGAGGCAGTCTTTAAGGAAAATCTGGCTGACCACTTGTTGGGTAGGATATGCTAGGGGCTCTTGGTTTTTTTTTTTTTTGCATGGGTTAGAGTAAGTAGGTGATAAGTGAGGTCCCTTCAAACTTTAAAAAATGTTGTGATTCTATGATTTTATGACCTTTGCCTTGATTCATTGTTTATTCTTGACAAAATCTTTTTTATTTCTTTCTCTTGTTTGTTCCACTCTTAATAATTAGGAAGTAAATCACCATAATGTTCCACTTTACTTTTCATAAGTGGACATCCATTGACGTCACTCTGATCCTTTATTGTGGTACATTGTGAGTTCTTGAAAGCTGTGCCAATGGAATCCAAACTCTGGTAATTCTGAGCTTGAATTTATCTCTGATTTTTTTTTCTTTTTTTTGTGAGGCAATTGGTGTTAAGTGACTTGCCCAGGGTCACACAGCTAGTAAGTGTTATGTGTATGAGGTCAGATTTGAACTTAGGTCCTCCTAACTCCAAGGCCAGTACTCTATCCACAGGACCTCCTAGCTGCCCCTCTAAGCTTGAATTTAACTAGATGAGCAAGTAAATAAACAGAAACATACATACATATATATGCATATATATATATATATATGTGTGTGTATATATATATATAAAATGAATGAATAGATAAAATATAAAAATAAATAAATAGATCAGCAAATGAATAAATACATGGATTTAAAAAGAACAACTCTTTCTCCTAAACTACTGAAATAGTCTGGATTGAGTGGCAAGGTCTTGGACTTACGTTATTATAGTGTGAGCAGAGAGAAAAGAATGGATACAAGACATGTTGAGGTAACTTTGTTGAACAATTAAAAAATATCTGCACAATGTCGTAACAATGAAATCTCACATGAGTAACAAACTGATCAATATAGTCTTTTAAGATTTACAATATTGTATCCTCAACAAACTTCTATAAGAATGATAGCATATGGAAATAGGATAGGCATGTATTTTTTTTTTCCATTCTAAATTTCCTGGAAATCTTCAGCAAGATATTACTATAGTAACAATAGCTTGTTAACATAAAGTATGGTTACATATTTTCTGTTTGAAATATGTTCACCAATACTTCAACAATCTTATTATTTCTTCAATAGAATGCAAACAATTCAAAATATAGCATTTTCTCTCTTAACCAACCTATGATATCCTCTTCCATGAATACATATATCGTAAGTGGCTAAAGTGAAAACTCATAGGAATCACATACAAAGGAGATACATGTATGGAACACATGTGGCCAATGCACAGATTGTTGTTCAGTTTCAGTCATGTCTGATTCTTTGTGACCTCATTTGGGGGTTTTTTTGGCAAAAATACTGGAATAGTTTGTCATTTTCTTTTCCAGCTCATTTTGCAAATGAGGGACTGAGGCAAACAGGGTTGAATAACTTGCCCAGGGCCTCAGAGCTGTAAGTGTATCAAGCCAGGTTTAAGCTAGGGAAGATGAGTTTTTCCAACTTCAGTCCCAGTGCTCTATCCAAGGTACCACCTAGCTGGCTCACACAGGTATGGAGGGGCAACTCACATCTCTGATGACGCAGGACCTGCATCATGGTGATACTGTCACACTGATCTGCTTGTTCCTGCTTGCCTTTGCTAATCATGTAGTAATGCCTAAATTTCTCTGGATCCTTGTTGGTCAGTCTTTTGGTTTTGAGGAATCTCTGTTTCTGTGGTATCTCTTTGCCATACATTGCTCAGCTGTTCCCCATTGGTCTCAATCAGTGGTGCTTCAACAGCTGCTGAACGTGTGCATTCTTATGAGAGTTACTCTCCACTATTATCTTCTCTGCACACCCTTTCAGGATCAAGCAATTCATCATAGCTTTAATGTCCTTGGGTAGTGTAGCTTCAACATTTTTCTGAGGAGAGCAAAGCCAAAACACTCCAGTAACTAAATGACAGGCAGCAGCAGTCCTCAAGATTCAGATTAAATTTTCCTTTTCCATCTAAATGTCAAGAGAGACATCAAAGCCTCTTATTAAAACTAGTTATCTGTTTTAGGCCTAGAAATTCTTAGATATTCCCACCATTCTATTTGATTTTCAATGTAAATGAATTTGAGTCAAAACAAAAGATAAACTAAGGAAGCAAACCCCATTTTCCTCCATGCACCTATTGCCGTCCTTATTATGCATATCTGTCAGCATCAAAATTTAAATACTTTGGTACTTAATTTTGACCAATGAAGAACTGTCTCCCCACACTTTTCACATATAACTCTCCTATTATCCCCCAAAACAAAGTAAGCCTTTCTCAATAAACAAATAAAACAACATCAAAAAAAGGGATACACTATTCATGTTAAATAGTGAATATTATTTCATAACTCATAGGCTTCTACTTCATAAATTAAAGGAGTGACAAGTCATTTTTGTGTGATCTCTAGTAAGGAGGTACAAGGGACCTTAATGATTATTTCTCCAACTTTGTCATTTTGTAAAAGAAAATGAGGCCCAGAAAGTTAGAGTATACAGGATCCTATACTTATGCTAATAGCCAGTTGAGGACTAGACCTCAAGTCAACTGATCACTTGCAACATCAGGACTTTTTGAACTATACGTTATTCAAATATCAACACACTATCGGGGGATGTAGAATAGGAGAACAGTATGGTAGATGGCTAGATAGAGGGATAGATAGATAGATAGATGGATAGATAGATGGATGGATGGATGGGTAGACGGATGGATAGATTTACAATTCAGAGAAAAAAAGGATATTTAAAATGGTGAAAAATGCTTTGACATATTAAACTCAAATGCTGGAGTTTGGACTAAAGCATCTTGAAGATGGACTTGGCTTAAGTCTTCATTGCTAGGGAACTAGACATTCTTCATGTTTTCTAGACTACCAATGCAATGTCTTTACATAATTAAACTCTTTTAAATTTCTAAGAAGACCAATAGAAAGACCTTTGTTTTCACCTATTCAGAAAGTCACACAAGTCAATCAACAAGGTAAATTCCAACAGGGATAATGTAAAGCCCTGTGTTTATATTAAAAAAAAAAAGAGGGGGAAAGAATACCAACAGAAGTTCAGACTGGGGGAGAAAACCCTTCTTAACAAGAGTTCATGTGAAAAAGTTCTATAGCTCTTTGTAAAATGTCAGTTCAATACGAGCCAACCGTCTGACACTCCAGCCAAAGCAACTAATGAAATCTTAAGCTACATTATTAGAAAAAGGGAACACAGGAAGCTATAGCCTCTGCATACACTGCACTGCTCAGCTCACATCTGGTTCACTGTGCTCAGTTTTATTTGAAATAATCCAACCTTTTAAGAGAGTCAGTGAAAAAAAACTGTCTGCTTCATCTAGCAGCAAATGTGTTCTGTAAGCCATACTTTATGATAAGCAGTTGAAGGAATTTGGGGTGCTCAGGCAGGAGATACAATAATGGCCTTCAATTATTTGAAGATTTGTTTTATAAAATGAGGCAAATTAATGACCCTATTTTGTACCCAGTTTTGCTCCCAACCAAGCAGTGACCAAGGCAGTGTGGATCTTGTTCCCATTGTATTCACCAATTTGTCCCTGGTCATGCATGTGGTTAGTAAATGGTAGAGACAAGATTCAAAGGCAGGTTTCCTCGTTCTGAATCTACATGCTCTTTTGACATGTTTTGGATAGCTTCAAGGGCAGAATTAGAACCAATGGATGAAACTTTTGGGAACATAAATATGGTCTTGATGTAAGGAATATATATTTTAGAAATAGTGCTATCTGAAAATTTAATAAACTGATTTTCCTTTTGGTTATTATCTATTCTTTTTAAAAAATGTTACAAGGGAGATAGATATTCAGGAATTAATGTGATTTAAAGCAAAAGAGATTTTTAAGTAAATTTAATTGGCTGACTTGTAAGGTATTGAGCTCTTTTTCATTGTAACCACTCCAGCTTTTATTGTGATGGTTCTTCAGCTCAGACAGAACCAAGGACAGTGACAATGATGTATGAATTGGATGTAATTGAAGCAGAGTTGTGCAAAGTTTCAGCCTCGGTCTCTTCTCCAGAGTCATTGATGCAAAGAGGTAAGACGAAGGTCAGGAAGATTGGCAATAGCCCACAGTACATTGCATGACCCTGGCCCTTCTACATTAAGGTCTTTCCTAGGCTTCAGTTTGTCTCAACATCCATTCGATGACTACGGGCTAGGTAAGAATTGAGACAAAAGATGGCCTCATTTATCATCACAAAAGTATTAATCTGGAAGGGGAAGACTCTCAAAGTTTCCAGCCAGAAAACAATTGTTATTTAAAGTCATTGTAAGCAATGAAATCCAGAGACCAAATGACTCACTGTTTTTTCAAGGGATCTATCTGCAGTTTGGTTTGGAGGTAAAATTCAGTTACTCCTGGGATCTTTTCTGAGAGGCACTATAATGTGGTAAATAGATATCAGCAAAACTTATGTTCAAATTTAGAATGTGAGACATAGCGGTTGATTGGCTCTGGACAAGTCATTAACTTTTGACTACTCCCAGCAGCTCTCTGACACTGTAAGACATGAAGGTGAGAAGTACCCATCTGCACAGGGGCAGAGTTTTCACAGAGTTTTTTAGACCAACAAAATCCCAGGTCTGGAAAATAAATAGTCACATAAACAAAAATAAAAGCAAACAGCAACAAGGAGAAAAAAAAACCACCTCTTTGTATCCTTAATATTCCATTAATATGTAATAAAGAGCACCAGAATGGAGAGTCTTCATTTTTGGCCTCAGTTCTTCTCTAACTTACCCTGTGATCTTGAAGTCACTAGTCCTGTCTGACCTTGAGTTTCCTCATCTGCAATCTGAAGGTCTTGGAATAAATGAGCTTTAACTCCTTTTCATATAAAAAATTAATAGTCTTGTGGTATTTGTAAACACAAATGTACATAAGAGATAATCACATTTTTTTCTTCCTAATATTTGGTCATTTGTTTTCTTCCTGAATAATCAGATTGAAATATGCATAATCCTCAATGGTATACCTACCAAATACCTCTTCAATGCTTGTTAACTGGAAAAATTAGAATCTTGTAGGCAGCCAGGTGGTATGGTCGATAGAACTCTGTTTGGAGTCAGGAAGATCTGGCTTCATATCCTGCATTAGCAACTTACTAGTGAGGCAATTAGATGGCTCAGTGGATAGAGAGCTGGGTCTGGAGTCCAGAAGATCTAAGTTCAAATGTGGCCTCAGACACTTGCTAGCTATGCGACGCTGGGCAAGTCACTTAACTTTGTTTACTTTAATCCACCAGAGAAGGAAATAGTAAACCACTCCAGTATCTTTGCCAAGAAAACCCCATATTGGAATCGTGAAGAGTTGGGCACAGCTGACCAATAATGAAGCTGTACATCTAAGTTTGCTCATCTGCAAATGGAGATAATAGTACCTACATTCCAGGTTTGTTGTGAGCACCAAGCCAGAAGTGACCTCCTTTTCACAGAGGAAGTGGCTGAAGCTCAGAAGGGCAGATATGCAGAGAATACTGGATTTACTCACTGTAAAAAGAGGGTTTGAAGTCAGAGATCTGGTTTCATATCCTGACCCTACCAGTTACTTCCTCTTTGACTTTGGGAAAGTGAGTTGTTTTATCTCTTGGGGCTCAAAATTCAATGCTTTTGGGAGGCATGCAAGCTTGCTGTCTAGATTGGATCTGATTGCAGAACCCATGCCTGCTTCTCAGTACCCCTCATCAGAGTGACCACTCCAGAAAAAGAAAACAAACATGTATTCAGTTCAAACTTCAGTAAGCTGGCCTTCATTGGCCGGCCCTCTTTCACTCAGAACGTGCTAAGTGAATGTGGTACCTGCTGAGTTCTCTCACATCCGGCTGTTCATCTTTCAGGTCTACTGGATTTCATGTTGTGCATAAGTATGCTTACATTTCATGCGCCAACGGTCAGTGAAATCACCTTTGTAAAATGTTTTTGTTTTTGTGTTTTGACTTCAGAGAGGTATCCCCACCTGCAGAGGCAAGCAGGCCATGGGTTGGGTGAAGCAGACAATTTTTAGGGCATCTTTTCTAGCCCCTTTATCATGCCAGGAGGTGAGCAGTGTGGTCCTTCCAAGTGGCTGCTGAATCCCACTGCTACTTCCATCCAGTGAGAAGATGACCCTGTGGCCTGGGCTGCCTGTGTGCGGGGTTGTGGTAACGGTTCCCGGTGTATCTGCACCTGCTGCTTCGTCACTCATCGGTTACCACAGGACTTCTAAGTAGAAGCAGTAGTGGATAATGGATGACATCTTGACTTGCATGTGAACTTGATTTCATTGAGGTAGTACAGTCATTAGCCTCATTCTCTCTTCCAGAGTCATAGGTGTTCAGTGGCAAGATAGAAGTCTTGCAAGATGACTAGTGATGGCCTAGGATATATGGATAACCTTGGCATCTCTGATTTGGGAACAACTCTAAGCACTCCATGGGCCCTGCTTCAGCCACCTTCATGGCCACTGGAAAAAGATTTCTCCCTACTATCCATTCTTCTGGGAGAAGTTGTCACGTGCTTGGGTAGGCATCCCCCTAACTGACCTATGGGTTTGAGGCCCATCAGCTACCCTCATCCTGGTTTGGCCTGTTTTCCCAGATGGTACTACCAGGGTATGGCCACTGCACATGCTACAGCTTCTTGGAGTCACGGGTGAGATTTAGGTGACAGAAGGACACCAAAGGTGAGTGAGAAGCCCTGAAGGGGTTCAGCAAGCCCTCTCGCCAGAGGTGCTAGTATCCACCCCAGCTCCATGAAATAGATATGGCAAGAATCACTTTTACAGAGAACACCAAGGATTAAACAGATTAAGAGGATTGTCCAGCATCATATAGCTTGCAAGAAGGGAGAAGCAGTAACTGAAATCCAGGTCTTTTGATTCAAGCTCTAGAGCTCTGTCCATCACATTAATAAACTAATCAAATAAGGTCTTAGATGTAGACTTAGCAGGTCATCAGAGATCATCTATTCCAACAATCTCATTTTAGAAGTACATTTTTGGCAGTACTTTGGCATAAGGGAGTCCCTTTTGGGAGGAGAGAAGCCCCCCTTTGGCCCTTGTTTTCTGGGGCTGGGTCCAACTGTACACCAGAGATGTGACTGTCAAAAGGGAACATCCCTCTCTGGGGACTAGGCTTATGTCTAAGGAGAGACCCAAGAACCAGCCAGAGACATTGGGGAAAGTAAGCCCCTTGACAAGTTTGATTGCTATGTATAGTACGATGGTGACTAGTTCAATGGCCACGCTTTATTGACAAATAATAAAGAATGGGAAAGGAAGAAGAGGAAAAGGATAACTTAATAGACAAGTCAGCCATATACATATTAATATAGAATAAAACTCAGGCTAGGGTGGGACTGCATTGAGGAGCACTTTGGCACAGATCCATTCAAGTGTTTTATTCATGTGTAAAGGCCTGCTCCCAAGTGGTGACATGCTTCCAAGGAGGGGAGATGTACTGCCAAGGAATGGAATGCTGAAACCCTGATCTTGGTGGCAGTTTGGAGATGGCTGATTTGCATGACACGTTTCAGGGAATATGGGGGATTTTTGAGGTATACGGGTGTAGGGAGAAAGATAAACTAGTAGTTGGTGAAATATTATTTTAGGACACATAGCTGTATTCACCTGAAATATATTCTTGCCACTATTTTTCCATGATCTAATCTTACAGGAATGGTTTCCCTGCATAGATTCTATGAATTCCAGCCTCCCTTAAGAGGAGAGTGTCGTGGGACCTCAAGACCCCTAGGTCTTATCTTACAATAAGAGAAGTGCCCTGAGGTCTATGGAGGTAAACTGAAATGTCCAGGGTCATAAAGGAATCATGCCAGAAACAAGTTTTTTTCTCCCTTTAAATGGAAATAGATCTTGATCAGAACCCCAGTACATCACACTCATAGCAAATGGAATGGACAAGATTCTGAACCTATTGGGATCATTCAACAGCCTTTATATCAGAATTACGGTTAATTTGAAATATATGTGTGAAAAGGGATTGAGAGTTTACAGTGGATATAAATCGTTAAAATGGTGCAGCCAGTTCTGCTTAAACATAGGTTTCAAAAATGTGAATTTGTTCCATTGAGATTGAAACATCAAGGGACATCTGTTTGTTTGTGCATGATTTCTTATGAACAAGGAAACTTCAATTCTTTGTCAAGGTAAGATGCCGTATTTCCTGTATGTTGATCTTGTGGTGAGGTAGGAGGCATGGGTAGAGAAGGTCTGATCTGTACCACCCTGATCTCACCCTACTCTCTTCCACTATGTCCTCTAGGACGACCCAAAGGTGAGGTTTGTCCAACTTACTCTAGCCCACTGGGTGCAGGCTGAGCAGCAGCCCACCATTTCTTGTAGTACTTATCTATTTCTTCACCATTTAACATACATGAAATTATGCTACAATTTTATTAGTTTCCTATTTTTTTCCTGTGTGTCACCAATGAAGCTATGGCATTAATCCCATTTTCCCTGTAAACTCTGTGGTTTAATTTTTGCAAAGGGCAGTGCTTTTAGGAAACACACATGTTGCATTATAACAGAACTGACTGTATATTGATGTAATCTTTCATTCGTAAGTTTAAGAGGAAAAGTCTTTCATCCCCTTAGCCACAAATTTCTAAAATGATTAAAAAGAAAAAAAAAACTAAACACATGGATTAAAAAGGTGTTTTTTTTTCCAAAGGACAAAACTAACTGAGAAATTCATCAGAAAGACAAAATACATTCAAACCGGTTTTATACTGACAAGAATATTTTAATAGAACCAAGGGGAGCACTTTGGGGTATATATTTAAGTCTATATTTCCCCTAATGAGAAAAATACATGTTCAGAGTAATTCTGTTTAAAGCCTTGAAGACATAAATTATAAAAATATTTTCAGAAATAAGACTTCCTCTTAACTTTGGACTTGAATAAAGAATTCTACTGTTTTTTAAAGGTTAAAAACTCTATAAACAGATGACAAATTAGCACTCTATCGAGGCAGGTCTGTGTAATGGAAAGAGCACTGGGGCTGGGTACTAGTTTAAGAGGCACTGCAAAGTAGTTATATGCTGTTAGGGTAGTCATTTAATTTTAATAGGGCTTAATTTAAAACATTTAAAGTGGATATCATCTTGTCCAATTGGAAAATAAGACATGATGGGCTAATCATGTCGTGATACATAGGAACGATCAATGGACAGCCCAGGTGGTTTATTGTTACCTGTGAAATTTACGAAGTCCCCAAGGAGAGGTTTTTTTTTTTTTTACCACTTTCAGTGGATAATTTATGAATGATCTAAGGAATATCATGGAAAAGAACAGATCAGATGAAAAGACTTAGTTGGGTTGAGAGCTCCTTTGATGGTGGGAATACCAACAAAGATGAGATCAGTGATTCAATTTGTAGTAATGTTTGAAATCCTAAATTAATGAGCTTCTGTAAAGAAGAAATGAGTGAACTGATGGATAGTGGAGCACTTTGAGTGCTTGCTTGTGTAAGAAAATTTAAAAAATGTTCTTCACATTTATTCTCATGTGTGTGTCAAAGGTTAAAGACTTCAATTCAATATCTGCTCATTCAGGGCCTAGTAAAACATGGGAAAGTTCAGGTATGTTTCTCTAGAAAATTTTGGTTGTTTTAAACTGCACCAGATTCACTATTGATTGGCTAAAAAAATTCTGGAGGATCCATCTTCTGGTCAATGTAGTATTTCCCTCACTGGTATTACTGAGTTTCACCTGGCCATTATTCATGTCTTGAAATAAATTGTTCCTAAATAATCCAAAGATACAATGAATGCCTTCCTCTAGGATTTTGTGGAGACCAAGGCAATAAATATCCATGCTGTCCAATTCTTATCCCGTTCCTTCTCCATATGACCATCTTTAATCTTTCACATGACATTTTTGGACATGTCATGGTTGGTAATATGCTACTACCAAATCACAGTGAAGATGCCTCTTAACACGGACCCTCCAGTAACCCACAACTTGATTGTTTTAGAGATGACAGTAGTCTCTTCACACACAGCCTTGTTAGTTTCACTGGCAGAGTGTTTAGTAGTATTGACATGTTTGATTTTTTGTAAGGAAGGAACTCTAATAACCTGTCAATAAGACAGTTGGCAGGTATTAATTGTATCTCATAGTTCTATCTACTAAAATGTGTGAAGGTGATTCTCTGGCTAGTGATACCACTCTTATCTGTCACTTGGTAAATTGAACAATAAGCATTTGTTAAGTTTGAGCCTAGATAGGGATTGTATGTCTCTCAGGTGATAACTAGCCTTTCAAAGTAAGGGGGGAAAAAAACCTCATTACTGGAAGGGTGGCTGTCAGGTGATGGTTTTCTTGGGGCTTCAGAGCTTATGAAGTGTGTAAGGGCTGTAATCTGCATTATTCCAAAGAGCTTATACACCAGGGAAATTAAAAAACTTTTGAATCATTTAATGTTTCAGATGCTTAATTTGGAATAGAAGGATTTGAATGAAAAAAAAATCTACTATTTACTCCAGGTGAAATATTTTAATTTTTTTAACTACCAACTTAAGAAAAAAGTCTTGGAATAAAGGTTCCAGTTGACAATGAGCATATTCCTAGTAACAATAACTAACGAGAGATGTTTTAACAGTTGGATTTCCAGTTTCTGATCTGGTATTTTGCCTTTTTCTTTGCGAAGTGAGGGAATTCTGCATATATATTTATAACAATTGACTTGGTCTGATCACATGCAACACCAGGAACACTGAAAACCATCTGTTTAGCCAGAATCAGAAGGATCACCCCATTGAAAATGATATGAAGAGATTTCTGTATTCCTCTAAAATGATTTATACATGTATACAGGCATGTAGAGTTCATCAGCCAGTGTTTAGCAGCCTCGGATACCCTGTGTTTGGGCTTTTAAAGCCCATAGTTACTTGTCCCCTCCAACTTTTCCAGTCTTCTTACACCTTACCCTCAACCATGTACTCTGCCATCCAGTAACACTGCCTTCCTTGTTCTTCCTTGCACACTGTACTCCATCTCCACACCATGCATATTTTCACTGGCTGTGCTCCCTGCCTGGAATGCTCTCCCTCCTTATCTCTACCTCCTGCCTTCGCAGTCTTCCTTTCAGTCTCAGCTAAAGTCCCATCTTCTGCAGGAAGTCTTTCCTGATACCTCTTAATTATAGTGCCCTCTGTCTCGGATTACCCTAAATTTATCCTTCATATCTTGTTTATACACAGTTGCGTGCCGTCTCTACCATTAGACGCTGAGCTCCGCGGAATCAGGAAGTATTTTTTCTTTCGGTTCCCAAGCACAGTGCTTAGGATCTAATAAGTACTTAAAAAATACTAGTTGTCTGACTGATTTGCCAAATACGTATACGTTATTTTCTGTGAGTATGCATGTAGTTCTGCTAGGACTTTTTGTGGGGATATGTCAATGTGAATAATGAGTTACATGCATGATGCAATGATTTAATCAAACAGTAGGAATTTATTAAAATACTACTATGTGCTAAGCACTATTCTAGACATTAGACATTAGGGAAGAGACTGTTTCATTTTTGCCTTTACATCTAGACATTAGAGATGTAAAGTCAAAATTGAAACAGTCTCTTCCCTGAAAGAGTTTACATTCTATTTGTATATAGAACATGAAAAATACGTGCCACTATATGTGAATATAGAGACATGCACGTGTACATGTACACATATAAATACATATATAGATGTATAAATATTACATATGATATACATATAACAAGTACAAAGTGATTTTGGTTAAGGGGCACTAGCAGCTGAGGGAATCAGAAAAGGATTCATGGTAGATCAGTGGTCTTTGGGCTAATCTTAGAAGAAAGAGAAACATTCTAAGAAACAGTTGAGTAGGGAGGCATTTCAGCAATTGGAGACAGCTTGTGCATCAATGCAGAGGTGGAATGTCCTGTACGAACAGGAGAATGCTGGTAAATGTTTAACAACCAGCTCTCCAAAAAATGTATATCTAACATACTTTTAAGCTTAATTTGAATTCTTAACAGTTTTTTTTCCCGTCGCTTTCTTAACTCTAGACAATCAACAGAATGATGAATCAAGCCCAGATCTGTAGCATTTGCTAATTCTGGGGTGTAAGTGTTCACATGGAAAATTTAAAGATTGGCTTTGATAAACCAGTTCCATCCCAGGAAGAGCAAGCGTCCCAGTCTGGCTGAGTTGCACTGGTCATGACAGAATAATATGTAAATACCTGGAAAGGTAGGCTGCAGCAAGCTTATGAAGGGATCTAAATGCCAACAAAAAATTGTGTCTTTTTCTGTAGAGTAGAATTTCTTAATTATTTTTATGGCATGGACTATTTTGATGAAGTCTCTGCATCCCTTTGCAGAATCGTGTTGCTAAATACATAAAATAAAATTCATAGGATTAGAAAGGAAACCAATTATATTGAAAGATATTTTTCAAAATATTTTTAAAAAACCACAGACCCAGGTTAAGAACTCTTTATCTAGGGGAAATAGACAACTACTATTATTTTTTAAACAAATGATATGGTCAGATGGAATATGTTTTTTTTTAAATTAATCTTAATTTTTATTTTGAACTTAACAAACAGCAAATGAGTATTTTCATGTAGATAGTAGAATATAAAATAAGGGTTCTATTATATGCAGTTTGTTTAGGAATATCAGTCTGATAGCTGTATTGGGGATGCAGAGTAGAGAAACTAGAGGGAAAGAGACCAATTAGGAGGAGTGAGGCATCCTTGCAGAGACTCACCAGCCAGTGTCTTGTGGGGAGAGGGCACATGTGTGCATTGATTAATGTGTGCGCTCATGCAACAGAGCTGCCTTCTTGCATTTGGCAGGGATGAGCCACATGGCATGGAGCTGAAAACAATCTCCTTTTAACAAGAACCCCATTGGGGTTAATAGCTTGCAGAGTGGGCCTCTGCTCCAGCTGCACACCCCACCACGTATGCTCTAGGATGAGAGCAGATAATAGGTTCTCATATCGCAAAGCAGATTCTGTGACTCCATGGCCATCTGTCAGGAGGGCAATTGCCCTCCCCACTTAGCCACACACGCTTAATCTGTGTTTATTTTAAACTTTATGAGCGTTTAAGTTACAGCCAATCAAATTGTCATATACAAACTGGAAATATCCTCTGGTAGGGGCAAATGCAGGGAAAGTAGAATTGAGAGGTGTATGGAGGCAGAGGGAGTAGCAGGATTGGACTGAAGCCTGCCTTAGGCAGGATTATCCTCTACCTGGGTTTTTCATGTCTGTGGCCACCAACAACGTTTCCTCTACTGAAGTAGTCTGGCTCAAATGTGTCTGTTGTGCATTTGCACTGACCTGAACATTCTGGGAAAGAGATTTATCTACTGACTGAGATAGAGACTGCTAGACTGAACACATGACAGCTAAGTGCACAGCCTCATGCTGCTGAAGTATTTGATGCTTTTTTGATCTCTCCTTTTCTTTCACCCTGTGCTCCCCTGGGAGAATTAGCATTGCTCCCTGCTGGTAAATATGCAGATTCAAAGGGGATTTCAAATTAAATGTACTAATGCAACTTTAAAGCTTCAGTAAAAATTGAGTTCTTAAAGGAGTCAACCTTATGTCATCATAAGCATTGCTGTTTTCAGGCCCCACCATTATGATTTGTTATTATTATTAATTAGAATGATAGCAATAATGGTCATAATAGCTGATATTAAAACAGGCTTTTCAATTATCTTACAAGTGCTACCTCTTTGGCTTCTCACAGCAAACCCTAAATGGTGTGGGGGAGTGGGGAGGGTGTTAGAGAGTGCTCCTATTCTATAGAAAAGATTCTTAGAGACAGAAGGGACCTTGGAGAGCCATGATCTCATTCAACTCCATTCAATTCCTCCATTTTATAGATGAGGAAACTAAGATTAATGGGATTGACAAGCTTCAATTCAACAGGCATTTATCAAAGTGCCCACTAAAGGAGCTGTGGAAATAGAAATAAAATCCTATCCCTGGCCTTTGAGGAGGGGCTTACGTAGTGCATGTCATTATCCCCATTTCACAGATGAAAATGCAGAGAATCACAGAGGCTGAAAACTTGTTAGAGATCACTAAGCCAATAACAGCTGAGTTGGAATGCAGAGATTATGTGAGTCTATAAATTGCTAGCAAGTCGCTGAACCTTTCTGTGCTCAGAATATTCCATCGGCTGGTGGAAAGGTTGAAGTATTTGAGAATTTAAGGACCAAAATTCAAATCCCACACTGTCGCTTACTCCCTGTGTGGCCTTTGGAAAGTTGCTTCAATTGTCTCGGCCTGTGCTAGTTTCCTGTTCTATAAAATGAGGAGATTGCATCAGATGACCACAAAGGTCCCTCCCAGCTCTAAATCTATGATTGTATGAATACTTTAGTAAAAAGCAACGAATATATCAAATAATTAGGAAATCATTGACTCCGTATGGACTGTTATTAATCATCTGCATTTATTTAGCCTTAGCTATGAGTAAACAAACTCCCCAGGATACTTGGAGAGAATGTAACAGAATATGAGGTCACGGTACCATCTTTCACAAAGCTAACAGTCTAAGTTGGGAACAGAACATGTGCACTTGAAACAACCATGGAAACATTCATAGACCATTATAAACTGGAATACAAACCAAGATTGTGCAAACTGATGATTTAAGTTGCCTGTGACACAAAAGAACAATTGGGAAGTAATGGGTTGTTCCTTGATAAGGAAGTGAATTATTTTGGAGCATCCCCCTGGGTGGGGTTTCTCTCAGGTTTGGGTTTTCCAGAGGGAGGCTATTACTTCTGGTTCTCCTAATACATATAAACCCCAACCAGTGTGCTTCCCAATAAAAATCTGCCAGTAGACAATAGACTAGTTACAAAATATTTGCTCCTTAAATTTGAGGCACTCTTTCCCACAAATACATACATTAAAGTGAGGAGTAGGCTCACATAAGTACCGCAGAAGTGAGGCAGAAATTTGAGATATACATATGGCAAAGACAGCTCACAACTCTTAGTGCTGCAGGGCTTGGAAATAATAGGCTCAATGGATCAAAGGGGGCTAAGAAGCTCTCATCTATCTCCTATCATTTTATATTAAAAAAAAAACAAGGCCTGTGAAGGTTGTGTGATTTTTTTTCCAAGGTCATAAAGGTAGTGAGTGTCAGAGGTCCCTTCCTCTCTTTGCAGAGGTCTAATGGAGCTCCCCTTGAGGGCAGCACCTCTGCTAACTGAATGGCTTGGCTGATTTCCCAGGCCCTGCTCCTCTCTACTTCTTGCATCTCAAGTAGCAGAACTAACTCTTTCTTGAGTCCATAGCTGGCTATCTTTTCTGCTACCATCAGTCTCCATTCATCCAAGCTACTTTCTCCCTCAAAAAAAAAAAAAAGCCTTTCTGAATCTGTTTGTCTGGAGTATGTGTCTCTGCTCCTTTAAAATGTGTGTCAAAACTTCTTAATCCAACATACTTGCTAACTATTGGATAGGGTCTTTCCCTCTTGTAGAAGTGCTTCAAGATACCCTGGCCAATGGGGGATGGCTAGAGAGAAAATGTCCTCTTCCCCTGGCAGGGCTCTCCTACATAAAGTAATCCCTAAACTATACTCCATAGGCTCCTAAGCTATAAAGGTCACCTGCGTAGCATAAGCATCTCAAGTGATGAAAAATTGCCTCTTCTAATTTACTGAGAGAAAGGTGTTGATATCTCCTGAAGGGATCAAGGAGGTGATGTGTCATTATAGCTTAACACTCATTAACACATTGTGCTTACATTCTGTGCATTGAGTATTGGAGGGCTGATCAAAGTTGTTCATTAATTGCAATTGTGTCTGACTCTTTGTGACTCCATTTGGGGTTTTCTTGGCAAAGATCCTAGAGTGGTTTACCATTTCCTTCTCTAGCTCATTTTATAGATGAGGAACTATGGCAAACAGGGTGAAGTGACTTGCCAGGGTCACCCAACTAGTAAGTATCTGAGGCGAGATTTGAACTCAGGAAGATGAGTCTTCTTGGCTCCAGGCCCAACACCATCCTCTGTGCCACTGAGCTGCCAAAGATAATAACAATAGCTGACATTTATTTAGTACTTACTGTGACCCAGGCACTGTGCTAAGCACTTTACAATGATTGCCTCATTTGATCTCACAGATAGCTCAGCCTCTCTAGATATGAGTTGGGAGAGGACAAAGGTAAAGTTATGGAGAAGAATGAAATTTAAATGTAAAATGACACAGAGAAGGGTAACAACAGAGATGTCCAAATAATAGGAAGAGCTAAATAAACCAGAGTATGGGTGTATAGTAGAACCTTCTTGGACCATTCAAAAATGAATATGAAGAATTCAGGAAGGCACAGAAAGAATGTCATGAACTGATGAAGGGTGAAATGAATAGCACTAGGAAGACATTTTGCAGAATGAGGACAACTATGTAAACATAAACACCACCAGCAACAAAAATAGGAAACTGAACACCATCTAATGATAATCACTAAGCTTGTTCCCAAAGAAGAAATGCAAGGATGCACCTCCCTCCTTTCCTCACAGAGCTGGGGAGTTACACATATGAAACAAACATAAGTGTCAGGATTGGTTTATACATATAAAAATTTACTGAACTACCTTTTTTTTTCTTTTTAAAATTCTCCATGATAAGAGATGGCTCTCTGGCTAGAGGAAAGAGATTCAGAAATGAAGGTCATGTCAAAATATTAGATAGCAACAAAATAAGATATTAACAAAAGAGACTAGTTGGTAAATAAATGATATATTGAGTAAGAAAAATAAGTGAGTGAAAAAGTGTGGCATGAAGAGGGCATTCCATGATGGAGGGACTTAAAGGTTAGACTGCAGAGTTTGTATCTGCTAACCAATCCAACCCTACATTTATGAAGCACCTAATAATTGCAGTCACTGTGTTAGGTGCTGGGTAGACAAAGACAAATCACTGTGTTTTATTGAGGAGGATCAAATCATCAACAGATAAATACAAAATACATTGTAGAGGGGAGAGTACTTAAGAAGTGAGAAAACTATATATCTATATCATGTCTACTGCATAGTTATACCTGTATCTATGTCTATATCTATACTTATACATATAACTGTATCTAACCTAAATCTATATATTTATATCTATATCTAATCTGTATCCATATTTATATCTGTATCTACATGTAATCTGTAACCACATACATATCTGTATGTGTGTGTATGTATCCATATCTATGTCTATACCTATATTTATAGCTATACCTAATATGTATACATATTGATATCTAGATCTTTATATTTAATCTTATATCTATATCTAATCTATATCCATATCTATGTCTGTATTCCATTAAGTTGGATGTAGAGTCGAGAAGAACTGTTTCAGACTTTTACCATGTGTATGACCACCAGCAAGTCATTTGGTGTTGTAGCCTTACTCCCATCTTTTGTACAATAGAGACCATGATAACTGTAGTACCTCCATCATGATCTTTGGGAGATTAAAATGAGACAATGAGTGAGCACTGTCTTCTGAGCCTTAACGTGCTCACTGTGATGCTCAGGTGGGAAAGAGCATAATAAAAACAAAGTTTCAGAAGAATTATTATAGTAATGGAAAATAAAATGGGCTGAAGGAAATGGAGAGGAGTCAGATAACTGCTGCACTAATCCAGCAGTGGGAGGAGAAGGGAACTCTGGAAATAGTCAAGAGTCAGTAAACACACAATTATTAAGCTTTTATTATGTGCCAGCTATTATGCTAAGCACCGAGGATACTAAAGGAAAGCAAAAATGCCATCCTTGCCCTGCAGGAGTTCACAGTGTAATGGTGGAGACTACAAGTAAGCGACTTGGTACATACAGAATACATACAGGTGAACCTGGAAGCAAACACAGAAGGATAATGCATCAGCAACAGGGAGAGTTGGGAAAGGTCCCCTGCAGAAGGTGGGATCTGAGCTGAGTCTTGAGAGAAAGCTAGGGAAGCTAGGAGGCAGAAGGAAGGAATGGGAGGCATTGCAGTGAAAAAACAGAGATGGGAGATGAGGCATCATATGTTAGACACAGCAAGTAGACAAGTATGGTTGTATTATAGGTATATGGCAGTAGAACAAAAGTTGCACACCAACTCTTCCTCCACTTAAGTCTTGGCTTGAAGCCTTTTCAAGTTAAATAATTTACTGTCAGTGTGGTAACAGACCTTGATGTCGTTTTCATTCTTTTTGGAAGCATCCAGCAACGTTACTGAAAACATCATACTAAAAAACATGAGAGCAAGCACATTCCTGTTTCACTCCATTGGTCACTGGGAAAGAATGTTTGTATGGAGGTCAGAATAAGTTGTACAAGGACACTCTCAATGTCTTTCTGAAGAACTTTGGAATTGATTGTGAGATATGAGAGAGACTGGCACAGGATGATCCAGCCCCTTGTGCCAGCCTCAAAGAAGGTGCTGTGCTCTATGAGCGAAACAGGATTACTGTAGCTCAAAAGAAATGGAAAATGTGCAAATTTAGAGACATTTCCACTCCAAGTGTTCATCTGGACTATTTGTGCTCCACCTATGGTAGAGCCTTCCAAGCTCATACGGGTTTGATCAGCCACAGCTGGACACACTGTACCTTGACCTCAATGTAGTGATGTCATTTTAGTCCTCTTGGAGAATGAAGGACAACAATCAACCAATGTGGCAATGGGGTATGGGGAGAAGTAAAAGGGGAATGGGGTTATGAAAGAAAAACTTACCAAGACCTATTGATGACTGGATATAAAAGCAAAAAATAGGAATAAGTGAGATAAAAAAAGATCATACCAGAGTTGAGAGCTGAATGATCCTAAAATCATTTATAATAATAGCTAGCATTTATTTCCACTTTAAAGTCTCCAAAGCACTTAATATAGCCTCACAATAACCCTAAGGACATAGAGGCTATTCTTATTCTCATTTTACAGGTGAGGAAATTGAAGCAGGGAGAGGTTAAGTGACTTGTTCAGGTTCACATAGCTAGTGTGTGTCTTGGATTGAATTTGAACTCGAACTTCCTGACCCCAAGGCCAGCAGCCTATCACATCAGCCACCTAGCAGCCTAATGTTCACATGAATCATAACAGGGATGGAATTCACTGAAGAGAAGACTGGGATGGAGGACAACCATCAGATGTCTTGAATTTACTCAATTGATTTGAAAATGTTCTTTCTTACACCTCGCCCCTTCTTATACCACCTTGGAAGAACTGAAAATTGACAGGTCCCTAGAAGTATCTCTGAAAACAGCTGCACAAAACCCCTGAAACTTGGGATTCTCCACTTACCCTAAAAAAGAGTTTAATACTCAAATAATTGTCTGGGATCACGACCAAACCTTGCAAAGAAAGTCAGACCATAGAATCTTTCTTTGTTAACAGAGAAGATCAGAACATACAACCAGAGGAAGACAACAAAGTCAAAGCTCCTACAGCCAAAGTCTCCAAGAAAAATATGAATCAGTCCCAGGCTATGGAAGAGCTCAAGAAGGAGTCTGAGAAACAAGAGAAGAAGAAGAAGAAAAATTGGGAAGAGAAATGAGAGTGATGTGAGAAAATCATGAAAAACAAGTCAACAGCTTGCTAAAGGAGACCCCCCCAAAAAAAATACTGAACAAAATAACACCTTAAAAAATAGCCTAACCCAAATGGCAAAAGAGGTCCGAAAAGCCAATGAGGAGAAAAATGCCCTAAAAAGAAAAATGGCCAAATGGAAAAGGAAGTCCAAAATATTACTGAAGAAAATACTTCCTTAAAAATTAGAATAGAGCAATTGAAAGCTGTCACTGCAAAACAAATCCAAAAGAATGAAAAAATAGAAGACAATGTGAAATATCTCATTGGGAAAAAACAACTGACCTGGAAAAAAGATCCAGGACAGAGAATTTAAAAATCATTGGACTCACTGAAAGCCATGATCAAAAAATGAGCCTAGACATCAATTTTCAAGAAATTATCAAGGAAAACTGCCCTGATATTTTAGAAACAGAGGGCAAAATAGAAATGGAAAGAACCCACCAATCACCATAATAGCTGAAGAGATCCCCAAAGGAAAACTCCTAGGAATATTGTAGCCAAATTCTAGAATTCCCAGGTCAAGGAAACAATATTGCAAGCAGCCAGGAAGAAACAATTCAGGTATTGTGGAAATACAATAAGGATAATACAAGATTTAGCAGCTTCTACATTAAGGGACCAAAGGGCATGGAATATAATATTCAGGAGGGCAAAGGAGGTAGGATTACAACCAATAATCACCTACCCAGCAAAACTGAGTATAATCCTTCAGGGAAAAAATGGTCATTGAGTAAGATAGGGGAATTTCAAGCATTCTTGATTGAAAAGACCAGAGCTGAATAGAAAATTTGACTTTCAAATACAAGATTAAAGTGAAACATGAAGAGGTAAACAGGAAAGAGAAATCATAAGAGACTTGTTAAGGGGTGAACTATTTACATTCCTACATGGAAAGATGATATTTGTAACTCATGAGTCCTTTGTCAGTATTAGGGTAGTTGGAGGGAATATGTGTCTGTGTCTGCGTATCTATGTGTGTATATCTATATAGATATAGATAGAGGACACAGGTTGAGTTGGAGATGAAGGGGTGATATCTGGAAAATAAAATTAAGGGGTGAGAGAGGATTATACTGGAAGAAGGAGAAATGGAGAGGTAGAATGGGGTAAATTATCTCACATGAAACAGACAAGAAAAGGCTTTTACAGTGGGGGTGAAATGGGGGAAGGTGAGAGTGAATGAGTGAATATTCTTATAGGATTTGGCTTAAGGAAGGAATGACATACACAACTGGGTATCTGTCTTACCCTCCAGGAAAATAAGGGGGGAAGGGTACAAGAGAGCAGGGGAATGACAGAGGGGAGGGGATAATCAGAAGCAAACACTTCTGAGGAAGGACAGGGTCAAAAGAGAGAATAGAATAAATGGGGGGGTAGGATAGAATGAAGGGAAATATACTTAGTTTTTCACAACATGACTACTGTGGAAGTGTTTTGCATGAGTACACATGTATAACCTGTATTGAGTTGCTTGCCTTTTCAATGAGGGTAGGTGGGGAGGGAGGAAAGAAGAAAACTTGTAACCCAAAGTTTTAAAACACATGTTAAAAATTGTTTATAAAATAAAACTCAAAAACTAAAAAAAAAAATTAAATTAAAAAAAAATAAAAAAAGAAAACCAGTGAGTTTGGAAGACTGACAAAAAAATTAAAAAAAAAAAAAGAAATTATCAAGGAAAACTGCCCTGATATTTTAGAACCAGAGGGCAAAATAGAAATACAAAGAACCCACCGATCACCTCCTGAAAGAGATCTCTGAAGAAAAACTCCTAGGAATATTGTAGCCAAATTCCAGAGTTCTCAGTTCAAGGAGAAAATATTGTAAGCAGCCAAAAAGAAATAATTCAAGTATTGTCAAAACACAATCAGGATAACACAAGATTTAGCCGCTTCTACATTAAGGGACTGGAGGGCATGGAATATAATAATCTGGAGGGCAAAGAAGATAAGATCACAACCAAGAATCACCTACCCAGCAAAACTGAGCATAATCCTTCATGGGGGAAAATGGTCATTCAGTGAAATAGAGTACTTTCAAGCATTCTTGATGAAAAGACCAGAGCTGAATGGAAAGTTTGACTTTCAAATACAAGACTCAAATGAAACATGAAGAGGTTTTTTGGAAAGGCCACTTCTGATGAGACTACTTGAAAAAAATCCCTTGAAGCCAGGGGAGAAAGGTCCTTTGAAAGTCTTACTACCCCCAATGCCACCGAACTCCTGGGAGTAGAGTCCTGGATCCACCTGTCTTATCTCAAAAGGGCAATACTGTCTCACCTGGATAGTGAAACCTACTGGTGACCCGACCTTGAAAATAAAATTGGGTCCAGAGCAATTAACATCTGAGGCAGATGTTGTTCCCAAGACCCCAGACTAAGAAGTAGAAGATGACTGATGCAAACCTCTAACCCAGGAAACCAAGCCTGGGCTGAGGTTTGCAATTCCTCACTCTATGAACTCAACTTTTTCTTCTTACTCCTGTCTTCTAAGTACCAATGTTGATGTTTGTGGAAGTAACAGTTTTTGGTTTCTCATTTTTATGGGTTTCTTCTTTTCACTTTTTACTCTATTCTTACCTCACATCTGTATGGCTTGTGATGTTTATTGTAGTCCTAATTCCCTTACTCTGGTCAACAGATTTCTGTGCCCCTCTGAACCACCCACTCAGAAGCCCAACACAATCCTTCTCTAAAGTACTCAATCTAACTGAAGAACCTGTTATTCAGAGTCCCAGCCCCTAGAAGCTTTAGACATTATCAACAACCCTGTTAGAAGCCTGACTCAAGACCCAGGTGGGAGGGATCTATTCTACTGGCCTAGGCAGCATGCTCCAAACAACCCTGCTCTTCCTTAGGCTGGGAAGTTCAATAGGCCACAAAGAAGCAGCTTTTGTAAAGTGAGCAACTCATATCCCCTATCTTCACCTTTATTCTTAGTCTCACGACTCAACCACAGGCTCGAGCATTAAAATGCCTGAAAGTACATTTGCCTATGGTGAGTACCCTAATGAAGAAATAGAGGATTTAACTGCAGAGCTTAGGGTCCGTAGCATGTTAAACCTTTACCTAATGGCTTCATTACACTTGGGAGTCTCTCTGGAAACTCAGGCTACACTCTGCATCCTCATTATGAGCAGCAGCACAGGTGCCCACCTTGGATCATTAAATCTCATGCCATGCATTTCTACCTTCATCCTGAACTCCTCATGCATTGCTTCTCTAAATGCCTCACTTGATGCCTCTGGCCAGCTTCTGTGGCCACAGATTTCCCTGAACAGGACTGGGGTATCTTTTAACACTACAAATGGCCCCTGTACCAAAAGTAGTGAGGGAGCCTGCCCTAACAAAGCAGGTGTCGGACCCCTTATCTTTGTCCCAAGTAAAGGCAATTGTAAAGGCATCTATTCAATTTCTGGGATAGCCTGGGAATCCCAGAATGGCTTCTTGTTCAATACCTGGAAGCACCCTTCTTGAGTTTCATTCACTCTTCCTGGGATTCAGCCCATAATACCCATACCTTTGCAATTGAATTGTTCCTTTCCCCAGGATTGTTCTTCTTATAGCCTCCCTACCTTCTGGGAAGGTCTCTGCTCCCTTGCCTATACCATGCCCAAATTATCCCTATTCATAGAGAACCACTTCACCGAAGTTCCTCTCCAGTGAAGACAGTTCCTCCAATGACAGTGGAGGCTCGGTTTCATGTCATTGAGGCTCTGTTGATGGCCATCTTGTATCTGACTGGTAACACAGCCACTTTGGGTTCCCTGGATCCCTCTTTCAGGAACCTCTTGGATGAGTTAACCACAAGTCTGGAGGGTACTGGAAGGCTGATCTCCAGCCTCCCAATGTAGATTGACTCACTTGCCTTCATGATACTACAAACTGAGTGCTTGACACCCTAACTGTTGAGCAATGAGGGGCATGCCCTATGATTGGAAAGAAACATTGTTTCTAGGTCAATGAGTATTTCCTTATAGAGGAAGACCTTAGTGCTCTAAACAGGCAAGCAAAGATTTGTGCAACAGGGGCCAAAACATTCTGAAGCAGGTCTCCCTCTCACCTTTCTTTGACTTATTCTCTTTATTACCTGAAAACTTTGGCAGCATTTCCCCCTCTGCTCAGATGTTTCTCCTCCTTATTTGCCTTGCTGTCTGTCTTGGTATTCATCTTATATATCAGCTATTCACTCCTGCCTTACATAGAATCAAAATCATGTTTCAGGTGGATGTGCCCCCTTGGTCTTCAGTGCTGTCCCAGCTTTTGACTGGAAGGAGGGAATGTCAGGGGATTTACAGTTCTCATATTAATTGATATGATATGTTGTAATGATTATTCTATCTAGATTGGTCGGAAAGCCCATATTTCCAAGAGATTCTGGCTTGGCAGCCAAAACTATAGCCAACAGACAGAATAGAACTCCAACAGCAGGTGATAAATCAAGAACTCCTGACATGCTTATAATTCACAAATTGCTGAGCTTATGAGTGCCAAGTGAACTGAACCGGAGGCTACCACGTTCCTGTTCCCATCATGTTCTGGTTCTGTTCCCCACTGAATAAATGCAAGAATCAATGAGGCTTAAGACTTGAGACAATTGACCCCAGGAAAAATCCTGGAACAGCTGAACCAGTAAAAAGATGGGGTGCAGCAGTCCAGTAGCCCAGGAAGTTTGAGGAATTAACAGGAAAGGCCCCTCTTGCCCTGGGGGAAGGGGAGCAGTATAGAATGGGAGGCATTCTGGCAAGCTAATGGAAAGCCCCGCCTCAGCATGCCAGGAGGAGATCCTGAAGCCCAGTTGGTGGAGCAGCCAAACACCAACACCTGGGCCCCCAAGTTCCTCATTGAGGGCAGGGGAACCAGTGCAAGCCAGCTCAGAAAACCACCAGGTGCCTCGGCATTCTACAGCAACTGGCTCTCCCAGTGTCTCAGCAAATATAAGGGAAGCAGCACTGCAGGGGACCCCGGCAGATAAATACCTACAACATCCCTCTGAAAAGATCTGAAGAAAGCAAAAGGAAGGAAAGACCTGAGTGAGCAGAAAATCTCCAGAAGCCACACTACCCAATCCTACCCCTAGAGTTCCAGTATTGCTGTTTCCAGCCCAACACCAGGTAAGCTATCAGAATCCTACAGCCTCCAACTGCCAACATTGGAGGACACAGCACACAAAGCCATCGACCAGGCCCTAGGTTCCCAAAACAAGAAGCTTGAGTCAGTGCCCTCTTCTCCCCAGCAGGAGAGCCCAATCTCTTTACAGGCCAGGAAATAAGCAAACACCACAAGCAGAAAGGAAACTTATGATAGATTCTTATTATGGGAAGAGTGAAGATCAAGGCAGAAATTCTGAAGAGAACAACATTGTCAACAAACCCACATCTGGAATATGAACTGGCCTGAAGCCCAAAAAGCCTTCTTAGAAGAGCTCAAGAAGGATATGAAAAGTCAAATCAGAGAGGTAGAAGAAAAATGGGAAAAGTAAATGGAGGGGTATGCGAGAGAGAGTCAATAGCTTGGAAAAGGGAGGACAAAAATTAATTGTAGAAAACAAGTCCTTAAAAAAATACAATTGGCCAACTGGAAAAACAAAAAAGTACACTGAAGAAAACAAGTCCCTAAAAAATACAATTGGCCAAATGGAGGAGGCACAAAATCTAATAGAAGAAAATTTGTTAAAAATTAGAATTGAGTAAGTGGAAGCTAATGACTCTATGAGAGAGCAAGAATCAGTCAAACAAAAACAAAAGAATGAAAAAATAGATGAAAATGTAAAATATGTCATTGGTAAGACAACTGACCTGGAAAATCTATCCAGGAGAGACAATTTAAAAATTATTGATCTGCCTAAAAATCGCGATGAAAAAAAGAGCCTGGATAGAATCTTTCAGGAAGTCATAAAGGAAAACTGCCCTGAGGTCCTAGAACCAGAGGGTAAAATAGCCATAGAAAGAATCCACCAATCACCTCCTGAAAGAGGTCTCAAATTGAAAATGCCAAGGAACATAGTAGCCAAATTCCAAAGTCAAAGAGAAAATACTGCGAGCAGCCAGAAAGAAACAATTTAAGTATCATGGAACCACAATCAGGATTACACAGGACCTTGCAGCTTCTACATTAAAAGGACATAGAGCATAGAATATGATATTCTGTAAGGCAAAGGAGCTTGGGTTACAACCAAGGATCAACTATCCAGCAAAAATCAGCATGATCTTTTAGGGGAGGAGATGGATATTCAATGAAATAGGGGACTTCCATACCTTCCTGATAAAAAGACCAGAGTTCTACAAAAAATTTGATCGTCAAATACAAGACTCAAGACAGACATAAAAAGGAAAATGAGGACAGAAAGTAACAACATGTTATTAATAAAGGAAACTCTTTACATCCCTATGAGAGGAGATGATATTTGTAACTCTTGAGAACTGTATTTTTATTACACCATGTTAAAGGGATATACATAAAGGGGGTGGGTATAAATTAACTTTGATGTAATGATGAAAAAAATCTAGTCAGGTGGGTTAAATGGATCCAAGTAAGTGAATTAATCTGATATAACTAAGAAAACTACTGAGAGAAAAGGAAAGGAGGAGTCAGACAAGGGTAAATTACATCATAGGAAAAGGCACACAAAACCTATTACATCAGAAGGAAAGAAGGGAGGGAGATGAGCATTGTTTGAATCTTACTCTTATCAGATTTGGCTTGAGAAGGGAATAACATAATCAGTTAGGTACAGAAATCTAACACACCCTATAGGAAGTAGGAGGGAAAAGGGGAAAGAATAGTGGGCTAATAGGAGGTGGGACTGAGGGAGGCCATGTTCAAAAGCAAAACATTAGTGACCATAGAAAAGGAGAAAGAAGGATGAAAAGAAAGACACACAGTTATCATAATCGTGAAAGTGATGTGTGAATATAATGTAATAATATTGTGCTGTAAGAAATGATGAACAGGCAAACTTCAGATAAACCTGGAAAGACTTGTATGGTTTGATGCTGAGTGAAGTTAGCAGAATCAGGAGAATGTTGTACACAGTAACAGCCACATTGAGTGATGACTGACTTTGATAGACTTAACCCCTCTCAGCAATACAGGATCGAAGACATCTCCAAAAGCCTCATGATGGAAAATGCTATACACATCCAAAGAAAGAATTATGGAGTTTGAATGCAGATCAAAGCATACTATTTACTCTTTTTTTTCTTCTGTTTTGTTTCCACTTTCTGGTGGTTCCTCCTATTGGTTCTAATTCTTTCTTACAACATCACTAATGTGAAAATATGTTTACTAAGAATGTATATGTACAGTCTATATTAGATTGTGTACCGTCTTCGGGAGGGAGGAAGGTAGGGAAGGGGAGAAAAATTTTAAACTCAAAAGCTTATGGAAGTGATTGTTGATAAATCAAAATAAATAAATAAAAAGAAGACTTGATATGATCAACTTAAGGACTGTTCCCACAGGATTCAAGAGCACCTGTGCCCAAAACGCCTGCAGACATGGGCCTGCCATGGAAACTATTTCAAGACCTAAGAACAATTGTGTTGTGACCCATGCCCTTGTGTTTTTTTTTTTAGGTGTACAAACCCTGCCTTGTGCATTAAGAGGAGGCCCTCTGTTGAGAGAGATTTCCACAGGCAAACTTGTCTTCTTCACTCTAAAATTTACTAAACCACTACTTGATTCCTAATAGACCTGCTCTGTTCAGCTCTGGCTATTCCCAGGTCAGAGACCAGTCTACTCTGAACTACATTGCAAATTCTTTTGACATATGAAGTTGTTTGAATGATGTCTCCACTACTAGATTGTCAGCTTCTTGAGAGCAGAGATTATTTATTTTTGGTTTTGTTTTGGTCCTTTTCTTTGTTGTCTGCCTTTGTGTATATACAAGGGTTTACCACGTTATCTGGCATATAGTAGGAGCTTACTAAATGCTCATTGGCTCTCTGAGAGTGATTTTTAGGGGATCATCAGATTTATTCCTAGATTTTTAGCGCTGTTCAGTAATATTGGAAGAGAGAAAATCAGACTCTATTCCAATGAAAAGATTAAAGATTATATAGGAGTTTGAGGAATTCTGAACGTTCTACTTCTTTATATCCTTCAAGTACAATCAGTTCTATAGGGACTCAACAATATTTTTTATATGCATGGTCCCCATCCAACTTTGAGTAAGGTGCCCTTTGGGGACAGGGCTAAGCCACTAAGTCCAGGTCAGGGCTGTGCATCTGCAGAATAATCTGGAATCAGCCAAGCACTAAGTAGCTGGGGACCATACTTCTGTCCCTATATCTAGAGCCCAGTATGCTAACAGTTGAATGACACAAACACTATAAAGAGAAGCAGGAGTCAATGTTTAATTACTAGTGTATTTTCTGGTATTGTAAAGAAACAATGGAGTAGATCAAGAGGTATATGCTGTCTGAATATGCGGGTCCACGAGAGGACTTCAAGGATGCCTCCTGAATGCCCATCTTATTTTTCATGCACTGTGAAAGATGAAAGGAAGAGGCTTAGAGGAGATGAACTATGCTTGACTTGGTCCATTGGCTAATGGCAATGAAAAAGTCATACATTACCGAAATTTTAAGAAAACAACAAAATTTGGAAAAAGACCCTGGGCAGGTATAAGGATGAGCAGCATAAAGGAGAGGGGGAAAATAATAGAAGTTTTGATTCATATTCATTCTCATTCTCTCTCTCTCTCTCTCCTCTCTCTCTCTCTCTCTCTCTCTCTCTCACACACACACACACACACACACACACACACACACACACACTCACTCACTCACTCACTCACTCACTCACTGTCTGCCTCTCACTTTTTCTGTCTCTTTCTATGTCCCTATCAGGGAGAATGATTCAGAAACAAGAAAAGGTGGGAACATAATTGGGAGGAAAGAAGTGTGATGAGTCAGACTAATAGAAAAGTGGAAGGAGCTCTAAAAAAATTTTGGGACTGATATGATATGAGTTAACAGACATTATATATTCAAACACGGACATGGGTTCACTGAGAACAATTAAATACCTTGGGGGTGAGGAGAGTGGATGACCTCCTCACTGGCCACCTTGAGGGCCTCCCTGCTGGCCACCTTGATGACTGCCTTGAGGACCACCTTGAAGGCCTCCCTGCTGGCCACCTTGCCGACCTCCTTGTGGACCACCTTGCTGACTGCCTTGTTGGCCACCTTGCTGACCTCCTTGTGGACCACCTTGAGGGCCTCCCTGCTGGCCACCTTGCTGACCTCCTTGAGGCCCAGGTTTTTTGTTACCACCTTGTTCCTGGCCGGGGTTCTGATTATTATCCAGGGAGTTGTTTGGTGCTGGTACATCCAATGGATCTTCTGGACTTTGCTCATCCTCTAAAAGGAGACAGCACAGGTATAGAAAAGTGAGTGGAGGGAAAAGACCTGATAGGTACTAGATGGAAACAGAATGGGTTGGGTCATAGACTAATTGTCCTAAGGGTGGAGCCCTTGCTACCTTTCCTGTAGTGATAAAGGAGAGTGACCCAGGCTTACCGTGTGGACATCTAGTAAGGATCAAAAAGGTCCAGGCTTGTCCCAATCTCATAGTAAGCCTGTACAGTATTATGTGGTTCATGATCACATAAGTGATTGGCAGGAACAGGTCTAGAATACACTCATGTAATGAAAGCAGTAGAAGGCATTGGTGGCTTGCTTTGTCAAAAGCATGAGTCTTGGTCACTCATGTTTTTTATATGTGCATCCCCTCATTTGTGGATGCCCAAGTGTCCTCTAAGTATTTATCCCTCCTACATATTTCTTATAAAGTTCCACTCTTCTCTATTTAGTTTATATGAAGGAAAGTTAATTCAAGCTCTATGAGATTGTTAAAGTATTTAATTTATGTCCTTTTTTGCCTTAATTATGAATTGTCTACGTTAGTACATTTCTAAGTGCCTAAAATGTTCCAGGTCCTGTGGCTGACCAGTACCAAGTAAAAGATCTCAGTGGGGCCACTACCCCCAACAACCTCCTAACATAATCATAGATTCCCTATGTCCCCCACTTACACCTGAGCAGAGGTCAGGCCAAAGAGGGCTACTGAGAAAGAAGACCAGTAACCACTTGGTAGCAGCCATGGTGTTGACATTACCTGCGAAGCATGGACTGAGGGCAACTGCTCTTATAAGGACCTCAGAGAACAATATCCCCTTTGAAACATCACACTCAGTCCCTTAACTGAAGGCATTGTTCATGGCCAGCTTCTTCCCATCCCTTTGAGTTTGAGGGCTGGCAAAAACCCCTGTCCAAAAAGTCATCACCTAATATAAACTAGTCAAAGCCTTTGAAGCCACATAGCAGGAAACCCCACACACAATGTTGTGATGACAATAAAGGAGAGTCTTCCATCTTGTGATTTCCCTCCCATACAGAAACCTGGACTCCTTGATGGTATTTTGACATCCTGTTTTCTAAAAGTCATTTAGATGTCATTGACTCAGGTTCTTTCACCTGCTTTCTTCCAGTACCAGGAATGAGCCAGGGTTGTCAATATACAATGGAAGGGTAAAATAACAGAAAAGAAATCACTGGATACAGTGACTGTATAAGCAAGCTCTCCTGCCCCATCCCTTCCTATTAGAAGCTTCATAAACAGCAGCAGCTGTACTGTACTTTTTAGTCAAGTGAGGATACTATGCTTTACATGACCAAGCTACCATACCTCTTTCCACCATTCCTTCTTCACCAATGTCTTAAATATTTCCCAAACTTAACTAAATTATCTTTCACTTAACGTTTAAGTTTCAGGAAGAATGAGTTCTGAATGTCAATGTGTCTCTGCCTCATCCTTCCAAATATTCTGCTCACCAAATCCCTCTTATCTGAACTACTGCTGTAGATGAAGAGGTTTTCACTCTATTTCCTTTTGATATCCTATCCCCAATTGACTCAGCCCCTTCCCTTCCCAGATTCATAGGCTCATAGGAACTAATTGATAGACTTAGATGGGAAAGGATTTTAGAGGGCATATAGTCCATGATTTTCCATATAATGAACATGAGGCTGAGTAGGTGAGCTCTCTTGTCCACAGTCCTAAAGTAGGTAGAGCCAGCGTGCCAACAGTTACCTATCAGTTTCTCAATTAAGGCAGAAATGATTTATCATTTGTTATGCAGGATTGAGATTGATCACTTTTATACATTAAGTATAATTAGGATTTCTTTTGACATTACTATAGTCATTGTGCGTACTGTTCTCCTAGTTCAGCTTATTTCCCTCTACCTGAATTCACAAATTTTTTCCTCTGTTTCTCTGAATTTATCATATTCTTCATTTCTGATAATTAAATAAGTAGTTCATTATATTTATGTAATCATAATTTCTTCAGCTATCCTCTAGTAGATGGGCATTTATATCATTTATGTCATTTTAAGTGTGGTTTTCTATAGTTAAAACAGTTATAAATATCTTGTTATATATAGGATTGTTCCTTCTGACTTTGACCTCTTTGACCTATATTAACTACTCTTTATTAATTCCAAATTATTTTGAAAAATATGTGGACCTATTCACAGCTTGACTAAAACTGGATAAATATGTCTTCCCATAGTTGTTCAGTCCTTTCAGATGTGTCTGAGACTTTGTGATCTCATTTGGTGTTTTCTTGGCAAAGATACTGGAGTACTCTGTCATTTCCTTCTCCAGCTCAGATGAAGATGTAGAGCTGAAGCAAACAAGGTTAAGTGACTTGCCCAGGGTGGCAGAGATAGTAGATGTCTGAAGCCAGAATTGAACTCATGTAGATGAGTCTTTCTGATTCCATGGTCCATTACTATCCAGTGTACTACTTTGCTGCCTATTATCCATCAAAAACAAACTGTATCTGTCTGTAAATAATTTACTTTTGAGAATTATAAGGCTAAACTTCAGAGCTGTTATCATTTATAGTCCTCTTGTAATTAATGATTTTGAAAAATCTTCAAAATGTTTTGAACTTCATTGGAAAAAATATTCAATTTCATATTCTGGGAAATTTGGACATCGCTTATTTTTACTGAACTAATATTTTCTTTTTCTTTTTTCTTTTTCATTTTCTGTTACAAGGGATGCCCTACTGGGCAAGGGAATGGTGAGATTTATTTGGAAATTGGGTTGCTCACAAGTAAAAGATCTATATCTATATCTATCTATCCATTTGATTATTGGGGAATATTCTTGGTCATCTATTTGTCTCGGTCTCATGTACGACTTGGGTATCAGATTATCTATTTATTGTAAATGTTTTCTTGCTGCGATGTTTGTCTCTTATTCTTGTTGCATTTATTTTATTCATGTAAAATGTCTGACATTTTATATACTAAACATTTCACCACAGTTGTCACAATTAGAAAGTCTGCAACTCTGTTTTCTCACTTCCTTCTTAGTTTGTTTGCTTCTTTCCTTCGTTATTTCTTCCTTACTCTTTTCTTTTATTTTTTTCCTTCCTCCATCATTCCTTCCTGCTTTATTTTTTCTTTCCTCACTTTCTTAATTCATCCCTCTCTCCTTCTTTCCTTCCATCCTTAATTTTTTGCATCCTTCCTTATTTTCTTCCTTCCTTCTTGTGTTCCTTGCTTCCATAATTTTTTTCGTTTAGGTTACATAGCCATTTGGTCATTATTGCCACACTAGAGGTCATATCTAGGATTGTTATGCATTTTATGTAGCAATTCTTGTCATTTAATAAACAGTCCTTTCCATGATATCTATATTCTTAGATATATAGAATAGTGAACTGTTGTCTTATTTGGTCTCTTTCATTTATCTATTTTTAAATTTTTTAGCTAATGGGAAGGAATTCTCATGTTTACTTCCTAATATTGCTTGACATCTTATATTAGAATAACTGCATTTCTGCTAATTATTTCCTTGTGATTCAATATGTTTTGTTTCTCTAAACAAATATTGTTTTATTTTGGCCATTTCTACTAAGTAACCTCTTAGTAGTTTAATTTTTATGTCACTAAATGTATAAATTTAAATGGTAAAGACATTTTTATCAAATTGACATGCTGTCATATGGAATAATAAATGTCTTTATTATTTAAAGAAAAGAAAATGTTCTTTCTTGAGCTTTGAAAAGA
>NW_027556402.1:12592512-12677512 GCF_003287225.1 Phascolarctos cinereus | reverse complement strand
TATCTATATCTATATCTATATCTATATCTATATCTATATCTATATCTATATCTATCTATGTCTATATCTATGTCTATATCTATATCATCTATATCTATATCTATATCTATGTCTATCTCTATATCTATGTCTATGTCTATGTCTATGTCTATATCTATGTCTATATCTATATCCATATCATCTATATCTATATCTATGTCTATGTCTATGTCTATATCTATCTATATCTATATCTATATCTATATCTATATCTATATCTATATCTATATCTATATCATCTATATCTATGTCTATGTCTATGTCTATGTCTATGTCTATGTCTATGTCTATGTCTATGTCTATATCATCTATATCTATGTCTATATCTATGTCTATGTCTATGTCTATGTCTATGTCTATGTCTATGTCTGTGTCTATATATCTATATCTATGTCTATGTCTATGTCTATGTCTATGTCTATGTCTATGTCTATGTCTATGTCTATGTCTATGTCTATATCTATATCTATATCTATATATATAAAATTTGTTTTTAGTTTTCAACACTCACTTCTCTAAGATTCTGAGTTTAAAATTTTCTCACTTTCCCCATGCTCATGCCTTTGCAACACAGTGCATAGTCTGATATTGGCTATACATGTACAGTCGTATTAAACAGATTTCCACATTAGTAATGTTTTAAAGAAGTATTAGAACCAAAGGGGAAAAAAGAAACAAGACAGAGATAGAGAGAAAGAGACAGACAGAGTGGCAGAGAGAGACAGAGATAATGAATGAATCAATGAATGGTGTGCTTCAATCTGCATTCACACTCCATAGTTCTTTCTGGGAATGCGGACAGCATTTTCCTTCAGGAATCTCTTGGAATTGTCTTAGATACTTGTATTGCTGAAAAGAGTTAAGTCTATCAAAGTTGGTTGTCATACAATGTTGCTGTTACTGTATACAATGTTCACCTGGTTCTGCTCACTTCACTCAGTATCAGTTCACGCAAGTCTTTCCAGGTTTTTCTGAAGTCCACCTGTTCATCATTTTTTATGGAACAATAGTATTCCATCACATTCATATACCACAACTTGTTCAGCCATTCTCCAATTGATTGGCATCTCCTCAATTTCCAATTCTTGGCCACCACAAAAATAACTGCTACATTTTTTTGTACATGTATGCTCTTTTCCCAGTTTTATGATCTCTTTGGGGTACAGACCTAGAAATGATATTGCTGGGTCAAAGGGTATACACAGTTTTGTAGCCCTTTGGCCATAGTTCCAAATTGTTCTCCAGAATAATTGAATCAGTTCACAACTCCACCTACCATATGCTAGTATTCCAATTTTCCCCACATCTTCTCCAACATTTATCAATTTCTTGTTCTGTCATGTTAGCCAATCTGATACATGTGGTACACACGCAAAACACTTTGCAAACCTCACAACACTATAGACATATTAGATATTACATGTTTTTATTTCTTATATACTCTGTTTTAGGGAAAATATCACAGTCACTGAATTAGAATATAGGACAGTGCTTTGCATTTATATAATAATTGATAATTTGTTGTTGAATTCGCTTGGATTGAATTGATTCTGGTCTAACCACATCTTGTCTATAATATATGTTAAATATCACAGGCAAAGAATATCCACATTTAGAGAAAGACCTCTCTCCCCCTCCCCATCATTCCTACAACCTAGAGAGTGTACTCTCAAAGTAAATGTATGAACATAAATTATTTTTAATATTAGGTTAAAAATTTGCTTGTAAGGCTTTGGGAAATTACCAGTGCAAACCATTTCTAAAGAAGACACTTTTATTCACAACAGTGATCTTACTATTCCAAATCTATGCAGACATGAGACAATATAGGTCCAGTAGGAAGACAACTGATTTTGTGTGTATTTAAGTATTTTTTTCTTGTTTTGAACTTAACAATTATGAGGTATGATACTATCAATGGAAGAGGCTTTGTTTGAAAAAACAGTGAGCTTTTTACTGCAAACACATAAGAATATAATTGAATATGGTAGTAACAAAACATTTGTATCCAGATATGGTCTCAAGAGCATGGAATGCTTTTACCTTCCCAGTTCTGGATGTTTTGTGTTTCTTAAATGTGCCAAAGTGTGCCTACATATATTTTCCCCCATTTGAAGTTGATTCTTTTGAAAGGCAAACGTAAGATTTTGTACACATCAATATTATTTATCATCATGTTTTACTTGGGGCACCATTGTGATGTTTTTGGATATTGGCATGACATATTGTGACCCCTCCTAGCTTTTTTGTTTTCATTGGAAAATTAGATAATCATGTCACATGTGCCTTTTTTGTAGGTCATTGATAAAATCAATAAAAATGACGTGTGGGAAATTCCGTTCAAAACCTCCCTCTTAATTTTTAGGGATTTTATATTGGCTGACCTTTGAATGTGACCATTAAAGCCATTCTGAATGCATTTAAATATACTACCATCAAAACTTTATCTACTATTGAACTTACAAAAATAGGAAGGCTTTTGGAAAATGATTTCCTAAATTGAAAGGAACCATGTCCATAACATTTCACTCATCTATGTATCTAGGAATCTTGTGGGGAACAAAACAGAAGAAATAACTGGTGTAGCATGACTAGTTATTGATGAAGCCATGTTGCATCATTGGGAATACCAGTCCTCTTTTAGTATATTCATTCAACATCTCTTATATATTATATTCGAGTATTTTTCTGGAAATTAAAGACAAACTCACTGGCATAGCATTTGTAGAGTTTTCTCTACTATTCTTTCTTCTTTTTAGTTTTCTCATGATCAGAAAAAGGAAAATGGAATTAATTCTGACATGCAGCCTTACTTTGCTACTTTGATGGCTTTTTGATTTCATTCATTTGGATAATCCCTCCAATCCCACTATCCAATGCAGAAAGTAACTCGTCCATGTTCCCTAATATATATATGCCTCACATCAAGCCCTCTCAGAAAGAACCCACAAGGACATCTAACAAACATTCCTGTGGCTTTGCTTTTGATATCTTGACATTATGTGCATTTCACTTCTTTTCATTTTTTTTTCTTTTAAAATTTAGTTTTCAACATGTACTTCCACAAGATTTTAAATTCCAAATTTTCACTCCATCTTGCCCCACCCCCCACCCCAGGATGGCATGCATTCTTAATACCCCTTCCTCTAGTCTGCCCTCTCTTCTATCTCTCCTCCCCCCTTCTCTTATCCCCTTCCCTTTCTATTTTCCTGTAGGGCAGGATAGACTTCTATACCCTATTTCCTGTATTTCTTATTTTACAGTTGCACGTGAAAGCACATGGTTTTAAACTTGTTTTTAAAACTTTGGGTTCTGTATGTTCTCTCTTTCTCCCTCCCCATGCATCCTCATTGAAAAGGCAATCAACTCAATATAGGCTATACATATGCAGTTATGCAAAACACTTCCATAGTAGACATGTTGTGAAAAACTAACTCTATTGCCGTTAATCCTATCTGTCCCCCTATTTATTCTATTCTTTCTTTTAACCCTGTCCCTCCTTAGAAGTATTTGCTTCTGATTACCCCCTTTCCCAATCTGCCCTCCTCTCTATCACCCCCCTGTTCTCTTGTCCCCTTCTCCCCCCATTTTCCTTTAGGGTAAGACAGATTTCTATACACAATCGAATGTGTATGTTATTCCCAGCTTAAGCCAAATTCTGTGAGAATAAGATTCACTCATTCCCTCTCACCTTCCCTCTTTTCCACTACACTGTAAGAGCCCTTCCTTTTCCTTTTTTTTTGTGAGATAATTTACCCCCCTCTAACTCTCCCTTTCTTCTTCTAGTATAATCCTCTCTCATTCCCTAATTTTATTCCCCATATATGGTCCCCTAATCTTCTACTCACCCTGTGCCATCTATCTATCTATCCATCCATCCATCCATCCATCCATCCATCCATCCATCCATCCATCTCCATACATATAATTTTTCCCCCTCCAACTACCCTAATACTGACAAAGGTCTCATTAGTTATAAATATCATCTTTTCATGCAGGAATGTAAACAGTTCAACCTTAATAATTCTCTTATGATTTCCCTTTCCTGTTTACCTCTTCATGTTCCACTTGAGTCTTGTATTTGAAAGTCAAATTTTCTGTTCAGCTCTGGTCTTTTCATCAAGAATGCTTGAAAGTAGTCTATTTCACTGAATGACCATTTTTCCCCCTGAAGGATTATGCTCAGTTTTGCTGAGTAGGTGATTCTTGGCTGTAATCCTATCTCCTTTGCCTTCTTGAATATTATATTCCATGCCCTGCGGTCCTTCCATGTGGAAGCTGCTAAATCTTGTGTTGTCCTGATTGTGTTTCCGCAATACTTGAATTGTTTCTTTCTGGCAACTTGTAATATTTTCTCCTTGACCTGGGAACTCTGGAATTTGGCTATAATATTCCTAGGACTTTTCCTTTGAGGATCTCTTTCAGGAGGACATCGCTAGATTCTTTCAATTTCTATTTTGCCCTTTGGTTCTAATATATCAGGGCAGTTTTCCTTGATAATTTCTTGAAAGATGATGTCTAGGCTTTTTTTTTTTATCATGGCTTTCAGATAGTCCAATAATTTTTAAATTCTCTCTCCTGGATCTATTTTCCATATCAGTTGTTTTTCCAATGAGATATTTCACATTGTCTTCTACTTTTTCATTGTTTTGGATTTGTTTTACAGTGTCTTGATTTCTCATATAGTCACTAGCTTTCAATTGCTCTATTCTAATTTTTAAGGAAGTATTTTCTTCTGTAATATTTTGGGCTTCCTTTTCCATTTGGCCAATATTACTTTTTAGGTCATTCTTCTCCTCATTGGCTTTTTGGACCTCTTTTGCATTTGGGTTAGGCTATTTTTAAAGGTATTTTCTTCAGTATTTGTTTGGGTCTCCTTCAGCAAGCTGTTGACTTGTTTTCTTGATTTCCTTGCATCACTCTCATTTCTCTTCCTAGTTTTTCATCTAGTTCTCTTACTTGCTTCTCAAAATCCCTTTTGAGCTCTTCCAAGGCCTGTGACTGATTTATATTTTTCTTGGAGGCTTTGAATGTAGGAGCTTTGACTTTATTGTCTTCTTCTGGTTGTATGTTTTGATCTTCTTTGTCACCAAAGTAAGACAATATAGTCTGACTCTTTTTGCTCTGCTTGCTCATTATCCTGGCCAATTATTTGAGTTTTAAACTCTTTGTCAAGGTGAGGGTCTGCTTCTAATGTGGAGAATGTACTGTCCCAAACTTCGGGCGTTTGTACAGCTGTTTTCAGAGATACATTTAGGGACCTCTAAATTTTCAGTTCTTGCAAGGTGGTATGATAAGGGATGAGGTATTTACTCCTTTCCTGGCCTGTGCTCTTGTCCATTAGTGACCACAAGCACTCCTTTCTGTCCTGGAGTTGTGAGGAGAGTTTGCTCTAAATAGCCAGTACAAGCTCCACCAGACCAGTACTCCTCCTCATCCCAGGACCGCTACCCAGAACTGTGACCCAGATCCCAGCACGGGCAAACACACAGCCACTGCCCTGGTGCCCATGCTTTGCGCTCTGTGCTGTGGAAATAGCTTTGAGACCTAGCTTCTTTCTCACCACAGAAACAGACTTTTGCCACTGACCTTCTAAGTTGTCTTTGGTGTTCTTGGGTTGGGAATCTGGAAACCACCACAGCTGGCTGAGATTCAGTCCTCTGAGGCCTGCTCCAGGCTCACTGTGGCCTGCGGGCCCATGCCCAACTGCATTCCTCTCCCTGCCTGGCAGGGAAATATACCTTTGTGATCTATCATCCAAGCTTTCTTGGGCTGTAAATTTGCTTCACTCTATCTTTTTCTGGGTTCTGATACTTTAGAATTTGTTTAGAGCCATTTTTTATAGGTATTTTGGAGGGGTTTGGGGGAGAGCTCAAGGAAGTCACTGCTTTCACTCCGCCATCTTGGCTCCACCTCTGTGGAGTCATGTGCATTTCAGTGAAACACCCTGCCAAGACATGCTTCATGAGTGTCCTGCCTTCTATTCTGGTCATTCATGTCCCTAATGATATCTATATATCTATATCTATATATCTATATAGATATATATATAATGTATATATATATATATATATATATGTTTATTTCTTTTTATAATTTGTAATTTATTTTAACAATTCTTTTTTTTTCAAATTTTGAGCTCCAGATTCCAGATTACTTCCCTCACTCCCAACCCTCCCTCACCCACTGAAAAAGCGAGAAACAAGTCATCAAGTACACGTATGAAATCATGGAAAGCCGTATTGTGAAATATAGGAAAAAATTAAGAATGTGAAAAAATAATACTCCAGGTTGTACTCAGAGATCAGCAGTTGTATTTCTGGACATGGACAGAATTTTTTCATTTTGTGTTCTTCAGAGTTGTCTTAGATCTTTTTATTGATCTGGGTGCTACTGAGCAAGCCACTTAACTAGTTCGTCCTTCGCTTCCTGATCTTCAAAATAGGAGAAGATTATGCATGCCTTATTTCCCTCCTGGATTTGGTTTAAGGAAAGTATTTTGAAGTGTTTGAAGTCTTTTGGAAGTAGGATTCATTCCTAACATCACCATTAAATCCCAAGAACAACACCTGTGACTATATCACCATAATTCACAGATTATAATAACAGAGAAAGAGAGAGAGAGACAGAGAGAGAGAGAGAGAGAGACAGAGACAGACAGACAGACAGACAGACAAACAGACAGATATAAGACCTAAAGACAGCAAGGTAATGCATTAGGTAAAGGCACTGAATTTGAAGTCAGGAAGATTTGAATATAAATGCTGCCTCAGATACTTAATACCTGTTTGATCCTGGACTAGTCGTTTAACCTTGGCCTGCCTCAATTTCTGAATTTGTAAAATGGAGATTATAATAGCACCTATTTTACAGGGTTATTATGAGGACCAAATGAGTTAAAATATGTACAATATTTTGCCAACTTTAAAATGCTAAATAAAAGGGATTATTATTGCTGTTATTATTATTTTTTTTTATTAATTATTACAAATAAAGGAAGAGTGTCCAGTGTCCTTTGGATCGATTTTCTCTTTTTTCATATACTATAGTCCGTCTTTCATCTCTCTACCTTTGTACTCCCCATACTTGGAATGCTTCCTCTCAGCATCTCTGGTTCCATTCAAAACCCAGCTTAAATTAGTCTTTTCCAATCCTCCCCTACCCAATTTCTCTAGTACCTTCCGTCCCTTTATTATGTATCCTATCTTTATCTATGTTTACATTGCCTCCCCACTATAATGTAAGCCTCTTGAGAAAAGACACTTCTTTTTTTTTTTGGTATGTTTTTTTTTTACTTCATATTTCCATTACTTAGCACAATGTCTGGCATACAATAAGAACTTAATAAAAGCATGTTGATGGACTGATTAATTGAAAAGAAATGATTGATTGATTAACATCATAAGCACACAACTATTTCCTCATGGGGGAGAGGAGGAAGGGAGAGTTGCTTATGGAATGAGGAAGCTGGTCAAAACTCATGTATTCAAAGAGTACTTAAAAGCTTGAATAATTTTCATTCTGACTACTTGTGAAAGGTTTTATGTAACTATGCTGCATGATCAAACTAAAATGTGCATTTCTCATGGAAACCTGTTTGGAATTTTGCATACCCTACTTAGGAGAGCTCACGCACATCCTTAAACAGTCATACATGTGTCTGCAGTTTGTAATCTGAACTCCAACAGAAACAATTAAAAAAAAGTGACTTTAGTTTCTTTAGTTTAGAAGGGCACTTAAATAAAATTGTAGGTGAAATGATTACTTTAAGGCTCTCTCCTTGCTTTGGAAAGTTCTTCCAAATGTTGAAGATAATCCTTGATGGGGGTATGTTTGATTCAATGATACTCTTTCTTAGTATTGTCTTCCTGCAGTTTATTGTGAAAATGATGATACTGATGAATAGATCCAGCCATTCAGTTTCCTTCCATTCTGGGCGCTGATCAGTTTCTTATAGGTGAGCAATGAGACTGTCCATTTCACATCTGTGACCTCTTACCCTGTCAAATTTCTATCCATGTTGCTGATTTTTGGAAAGAATCAAATGTCCAAAGAGTTTTGAGATTACAAGACATTGCTTGAGAAATATCATGTGATAAGACTACCCAAAGCAATTCTTTACTTTTTTGGTACTCAAAGTTCTATTTCAAATAAATCCATCCCCAAATTCTTGAGTACATATAAAACCAAAAAAGACAAACAAACAACAAGAAAAACTTTCTAGGAATAAAAGTGATGAAGCAAGAAACAACCTTTTAAAAATGCATTTTTAAAAACGTCTTGATTAAAAAAAGGGGAAACTGAAGTCTCGTTAAGTGAATGAATGAGAAAAAATCGCCAGTTGCAATAAGCCAGCATGGAGCAGCAGATGGAGAACAAGGGCCACTCGAGTTGATGTCCTATGTCCAACACATATTAGGCAAGTCACTTAATTTCTCCATCCTCTGGGCAACTCAATAAAATAATTACCATTATCACTTCCATGTTGTGACTTTGCTTATCATGGTTTCAATATATCATGGGTTGGCACCCAAAATTAATGGGAATTTTGGGAGACTTTTGTGGAAGCCACAGTCAATGCACTAAGGCCAGCAGATGACAAAGAAAAAGTTGAGAAACTCAGAAATGGGTAAAATATATGTAGGGTATTATATAATATCAATACATTTGATCTTTTAATGTCATTAATATACATAATATCTTTTTAATTAAAATAAGTAAAAAAAATTCTTTTTGATGCAGTATTTTTATTTAACATTGGCCTGCATATACCCTATGACTAAATACTTAAACCAAATTTTACAATAAGGTACCATAAACACCCCATAAAATAAAAAGAAAAAAAATCAGACTTCTTCTCTAGTACGAAGGGAAGTCCAAAAAATGTTACACGGATTCTCCAGATCATGGGGGTGCTACTTCCCTAATAGTTCATGAGGCAGACAGTTTAGTTGTTTGCAGGCATGTCAATGTATATGTGGCTCCCTCACCCTGTAGATCCATGGATAACTAGTAAAGACAGAGGCTTCAGATGTCCAGCAGGCTTGTACTTAAATCCAGAGCCCAGGTCTCCCGAGTCTTTACTTGTATATTATAGCTGGTAGGTTTGCATTGTAGTTGTACATTCACAGGAACTGAATGGAAAGGGGAGGTTAGGAGTAGTCATTCAGTGGATGGTCTGGAATGTGACCCCCTCTTATCACCCAATGGACACTGCGATTAGTAGCATTTACAGACTGTACACACCTAAATTGGATGAAGTTTGCTAGGATAATAGTTTTATTATCCTGCATTCCTATCTGTAACTATAGAAGACCAAGCCAGTTGTTGCCTGGTATATGGACATGTCAATCATGGTGAAACATAGAGTCACTGCTGTCATTTAGAGTCCAGGAATGTGAGGCCAATCCTCACATCTGTCTCCTTACTCAACTCAAGGGGACGTTTGTCTGCAATTCATGTCATGAACTCCTTTGCCAGGGATTGCATTTAGTTTGATGGATGGCTAGTTTTAAAATGTGATAAAGATGAAGAGAGAAGATTTCTGTTCTTGTCAAATTATCTATAACACACTACCTACCAAATAGCACTCAATACTACCTACACAATTCATTTTCCCTTAAACTGCCACAAAGGTACCCAGTATTTTTTGTTACCCAAGCCTTTGAAGTGATTTGCATTCTTTATTATTTATCTCAATTAGATGTAAACAAATGCAACTATCTCCAATCCAGAATCCATCTCCAACATGCTGAAGGAAAAATGATTGTGCCATTAAATTTTCCTAGGTAACACACATTAGGGTTTCCTAGGTTCACATATAAATATTATTGGTCTGTTCATCTAATTATTATTATTATTATTTTTTAATTTGAGGCATAGAATAGGTGGTCTGACAGTGACTTCACAATTAGAATTAAAAAAAAATAAAAAAGACAGATTTCTACATTGAATTGTAGGTCAGAATAAGGGTCAAAATTCAAGAGTAAATGCCTTATGAGTAGCCATCGAAGAAACTGGGCATATTTATCCTGGAGAGAAGACTTGGGGAGGGAGTGGGTATGATAGCTCTTTTCAAATATCTGAAGGGATGTCAGGAGGAAAAGGAACTTGACCTGTTTTACATGGCCTTGGAGGGCAGAAACAGAAACAATGGGTGGAAGTTAAAGAGAGGGAGATTTAGGCTTGATGTTAGGAAACATTTCCTATTAACTATAGCTAATTCAAAATGGAACGTGCTGCTTGGGGAGGTAGCGGCTTCTTTCTCACTGAAGGTCTCTAAATAGAATGTAATTGGTCTGTTACAGAGAAGAATCTCAGTCAGGTATTTGTAAAATATCTGAACGAGTTCAGATTTATTGAAGTATTGGTTTTCCTATCTTAAGGATATTGTCATAATGCACTATGTCAGGGAATCATACTGTGGATTAAATCATGATCCCTGAAATGTGGTCAATTAGTTATGAGTTGTTCTTGTCCTTAAAGATAAAATGGAGACAGATAGAAGATGATATATGTTAATTTTCAAATTGGAGAATGAGCATTTATTGGGTGGCTACTATGTGTCAGGCACTGTGCTAAGCACTTTACAAATATGTAAGTATTTGAGGCCAGATTTGAGCCTAGGTCATTCTGACACCCAGCCAGATAGCCATCCACTGCACAACCTAGCTGCTTAATGAAGTTGTATTATTAAGTCTGTAGCTCTGGTAATCAAGTCTACATTTTTTTGTAAAAATCAAGCAGTCATGACGAAGTAGAAAGAAGGCAGAACATAGAATCAAGAGATGAATTCAAATATGCATGTGTTCACTCATTTTTCAGCCATGTCTGACTCTGTGACCCCATTTGGGGTTTTCTTGACAAAGATACTGGAGTGGTTTGTCATTTCCTCCTCCAGGTCACTTTACAGATGAGGAAACTGAGGCAAAGTTAAATGGCTTGACAGGGTGACAAAGAAGCTAATAAGTGTCTAAAGCCAGATTTGAACTCAGGAAGAAGAGCATTCTTGACTCCAGACCCAACACTATCTAGTGCAGTGCCATCTAGCTACCCTGATGAGTTCAGATATTGATTATAATCTTTACTAGCTTTGTGATCATTGACAGAGCATGTTAATTCCCTAAATTGGTTTCCTCAGCTTTAAGATACAGACAATAACACATATTGCCCCACCTAATGCAAGTAGGTTAGATCAATCTTCTTTACTCAGAAGAAGATGTGGGGGAACGCACACACACACATGTGTATATGTATATATGTATGTATGTATACATGTATGTGTATATGTGTATGTGTGTGTGTGTGTGATATATATATATATATCTATATATATATCTATATATATCTATATCTATATCTATATCTATATATATATATATAAAGAGAGAGAGAGGAAGAGGAAGCACCAATATATAGCCATATGTGCAATACCCAACACCAAAAGGATTCTATCAATCCTTGTATTTGCCCTTTGCTATGCTATCCATGATCAGTATATTCAAACTTGCCCAGGGTCTGTTTACCTTATATTGGTAAAAGACTACAGCTCCATCTGTCTATTTCAGTATAAAACTACAGATCCCCTAACATCTGCAGGCCATTTCATATTCAGGCTGTTGCCCAATACAGCCAATCTTTTGTAAATGATTATGTATATCTTCATATTCCCAGGCTAGATAAGGATAGATATGCAGCAGGAAAAGTGAAATAAGTAAGAATATGCGTATCCTTATATCTTTCTTGTATGGTTAATCATGTCCACATAGTTTGCCTATCATTTAATACTGTATTTAGATCGAGTGAATATAAAACTGTAGTGTTTATTATAATCAACATCTTATAGGATTTGTTGTGAATAAAGTCTCCCTAATCTTTTAAGTGTTATATAAATGGGAGTTATTAATCTGTAGTGATTTTTTGAAAAATAAAACAAAACTATTTAAACTCATGATTTTTTTATAAATGCATTTATAATTGGATGTTTTTTTTTAAATGATTTTTGTAGATTGCTTCTAAGGAGGCATTCTGTTTTCCAAAGAGTGACTAAACACTAGAGTCTTATTTGATAATTCCTCCTGGAAGACTGTTCTATTAAGTTAGCACTATGGCCCTACATCCACAATAATAATAACAATAATAGGAACAACAAGAATGATAATGATGATGCTGGGCATTCGTGTAGTACTCTAAAGTTTGTGAAGTAGTTTACAACTATGATCACATAGAATCCTCACAACAGCTCTGCTTTGGTACTGTTATTATTATCCCCATTTTATAAATGAAGAAAACAGAACTTAAGCGATTTGCTCTCTAATAAACTTTAGAGGCAGAATTTGAGTTCATATATTCTTGTAAGACTTAGTGTTAACTAGGATGCTCCAGATTGGGGTCCAGAGTAAAATGCTGCTAATTCTGCCTTTGCTTGTGCCAAATGATTTGAATAGATTTTATGCAGTAAGTGATTTTTTTTAAATGTTGAATTTCAATCTTCTAATATTCTTTAGTGTAAAATGATAGTTTCTCACTGTATTTAAGGCCTTACTGATGAGTCACCACTGGAATAATTTAGCAACGTGAGTAATGGCTTGCTACTTTAATTCTGTTCCACTAATAAGCATGATAAGGTGCCAATTTTGCTCTCTATCTAAATTTTTATGTAGTACACAAAATAAAATGTAGCCATAGAAGAATGCAGAATTTTCCCCAAAAAAGGGATGTGTTTTGTGAATCAATGAAATGAATAACTGAATGAGATGTGGTATACTATGTTTGCATGAAGTACATAGCATGCAGCCTTCCCCATCCTCCCGTTATGGATTATTAATATTATTATTGTGATTCACCCCTGTGATCTCATCAGGATAAAGAGCTCCCTGTAGAGTGTTCCCAAAGTTTATTAGCAAGAATTCATAATTTTGCAATAGGAAAAGAAATAATTATTTGGAAAGCATTTTGTCCAGTGTCTTGAAGAGAGCAGACAATTAACGAATGCTTTCCCTCCCTCACCTCGTCCTGTTTCCTGGATTTATTTAGAGTCACTGACTTGACCACAGTCAAACAGTTAGAATATATTGGAGACAAAATTTGAACCCAGGTCTTCCTGGGTTCAAGGTCAGCCTTCTACCCACTGTGTCATTAGAATACCTGTAATATAATCCACAAGGAATTTTATGGCAGGAGAGCATCTGGAAAGATGTGATGTATGAGTAAGTGCACATAAGAGGGCTCTAATCCTGTCTGGATATTCTGGTGATATCATTGACCACAAGAGAACAAAGTCAGCTCAAAGTGGTTAGCTCAGCTCAACCAAACTCTAGATAATAAATTTAAATAAGGAACTACATACATGAAGAATGCACCATTTCATTTAACCTTTAGATAATTGTGTTTTTTTAATTTATTTTCCCCAACTTTAAATAAAACTTTGGTCAAATGTTCTCACATCTGTTTTTGGCACCATTTCTTGCTGCCAATTGTGTTCCAGGTTTTTTTTTAAATTCCAGATATTGCATTAAAATAATTCCAAAGTTATTTCCCTGCTTTGGCTACTCTTTGTAATGTGAGCATATATATAAAATACTATAGGTATATATTTATCATATGTAAATATGTACCATGTGCATATATGTATGTTTTTCGTATAAAAATGCATTAAGGTTAAAACCTCCTCATGGCACTCTCCTTAGCATGAACATGGGAGGGAACATTTGTCTAAAACTATTGAATTAAGTAAAGTCAAGTTGACTTTGTTAAAGAAAGCTGATTGAAACTGTGTTTGGAGGGAATGAAATCTAAATGGAAAGTGGAAAAAATAACAAGAAAAAAGCAATCAACTATCTCAATGTTTTGTCTATAAGCAACTTATCATCTTCCTATTTGGAAACATGTTTTAGGTCATTATTAAATTGCTATAATGCAGGTGTTAAGTTTCAAGTGACAATTGACTTTACTTGGTTTTCCTTTGTGATATTGTGAATTTTATTTTGTACATGCTTTTAAAAAGTTACAAAAAGAGGCCAATAACCTTTACCATATTTCCAAAGGAGTCCATGAGAGAGAGAAAAAAAAGTTTGAGAACCTCTAGATGTATGAAAGCTTCAGTCTAAAATGCTACTGAGTGCAGCCTGAATCAGATTAAAATGTAATTGGGAAACAGTTAACTAAATAAATAGAAATCCAATAAAATGTAGATAATGTTAATTGTGCAGTTTTAAGTCAACATGTGGGTAGCCAGGTGGCAGTGGATAAAGTGTTGGTCTTAGAGTCAGGAAGACTCGTCTTCCTGAATTCAAATCTGGCCATAGACACTTACTAATTCTGTGACCCAGAACAGGTCACTTAACCCTGTTTGCCTCAGTTTCCTCATCTGTAAAATGGGCTGGAGAAGGAAATGGCAAACTACTCCAGTGTCTTTGCCAAAAAGAGTCAGATACAACTGAAAACAATTGAACCACAACAAAGTGGACGTACGACCCACAACAATCTTTCCATACAGTTTAGTGTCTCCATTCCTATTTGATTTTGTTACCCCTGCCTAGATTATCCTCTAGTTCCTTCTATCCTGAATATACTATGATTCAAAAATGGAAGCCTGATGAATGTTCTAACAGAGAGCTACTGAAACTTCATTAACCTTTGCCTGGATGTCTTACAAAAAAGTGGGACGGAGGTGGAGCCAAGATGGCAGAGTGAAAGCAGTGACTTGCCTGAGCTCTCCCCCAAACCCCTCCAAATACCTATAAAAAAATGGCTCTAAACAAATTCTAAAGCAGCAGAACCTACAAAAAGACAGAGCGAAACAAATTTCTAGCCCAAGACAACTTGGATGATTGATCAGAAAGGTATATTGTGCTGGGCTGAAAGAAGAGCACAGTTCAGCATGGGCATGCAGGCACAGTGAACCTGGAGCAGGCCTCAGAGGACTGAATCGCCAGCAGCTGTGGTGGTTTCCAGACTCCTCAATCCACAAATGCCAAAGACAACTTAGAAGATCAGTGGGAAAAGTCTGTTTCAGTGCTGAGAGAGGAGCTACATCTTAGAGCCAGTTCCAGAGTGCAGAGCGCTGAGCTCTGAGCACTGAATGTGTGCCCCTGGGTAGTGCCTGCTTCCTGAGCTTCCAGACCACTGACTGAGGGTGAATCCAGTAGCTGATGAGAGGGGGACTGCAAGGATCTCTTGATTTGCCCAGGCTTGGATATGGTTCACAGTTCTGGGCGGTGGTCCTGGGGTGAGGAAGAGCACTGGTATGGTGGAGCTTGTAGTGGCTGTTTAGAGAAAACCCTCCTTACAATTCCAGGACAGAAAGGAGTGCTTATGGTCACTAATAGACTAGAGCACAGGCCAGGAAAGGAGTAAACACCTCATCCATTATCATACCACCTTGGAAGAACTGAAAATTTACAGGACCCGACAAGTATCTCTGAAAACTACAGTACAACCCCCCAAAGCTTGGGACAGTACATTCTCCACATTGGAAGCAGACTCTTACCTTAACAAAGAGTTCAAAACTCAAGTAATTGGCCAGAATCATGAGCAAGAAGTGCAAAAAGAGTCAGACTATATGATCTTACTTTGGTGACAAAGAAGATCAAAATATACAACCAGAAGAAGACAACAAAGTCAAAGCTCCTACATCCAAAGCCTCCAAGAAAAATATGAATCAGTCCCAGGCCTTGGAAGAGCTCAAAAGGGATTTTGAGAAGCAAGTAAGAGAAGTAGAGGAAAAACTGGGAAGAGAAATGAGAGTGATGCAAGAAAATCATGAAAAACAAGTCAACAGCTTGCTAAAGGAGACCCAAAAAAATACTGAAGAAAATAACACCTTAAAAAATAGCCTAACCCAAATGGCAAAAGAGGTCCAAAAAGCCAATGAGGAGAAGAATGCCCTAAAAAGAAAAATTGGCCAAATGGAAAAGGAAGTCCAAAAGATTACTGAAGAAAATACTTCCTTAAAAATTAGAATAGAGCAATTGGAAGCTAGTGACTTTATGAGAAATCAAGACAGTAAAACAAATCCAAAAGAATGAAAAAATAGAAAACAATGTGAAATATCTCATTGGAAAAACAACTGACCTGGAAAATAGATCCAGGAGAGAGAATTTAAAAATTATTGGACTATCTGAAAGCCATGATCAAAAAAAGAGCCTAGACATCATCTTTTAAGAAATTATCAAGGAAAACTGCCCTGATATTTAGAACCAGAGGGCAAAATAGAAATTGAAAGAATCCACCATCTCCTCCTGAAAGAGATCCCCAAAGGAAAACTCCTAGGAATATTGTAGCCAAATTCCAGAGTTCCCAGGTCAAGGAGAAAATATTACAAGCTGCCAGAAAGAAACAATTCAAGTATTGTGGAAACACAATCAGGATAACACAAGATTTAGCAGCTTCTACATTAAAGGACTGCAGGGCATGGAATATAATATTCAGAGGGCAAAGGAGATAGGATTACAACCAAGAATCACCTACCAGCAAAACTGAGTATAATCCTTCAGGGGAAAAAATGGTCATTCAGTGAAATAGAGGACTTTCAAGCATTCTTGATGAAAAGACCAGAGCTGAATAGAAAATTTGACTTTCAAATACAAGACTCAAGTGGAACATGAAGAGGTAAACAGGAAAGAGAAATCATAAGAGACTTATTAAGGTTGAACTGTTTACATTCCTGCATGGAAAGATGATATTTATAACTCATGAGACCTTTGTCAGTATTAGGGTATTGGAGGGAAAATTATGTATGTAGATAGATAGATAGATAGATAGATAGATAGATAGATAGATAGATAGATAATAGATAGATAATAGATAGATAGAGGGCACAGGGTGAGTTGAAGATTAAGGGGTCATATCTGGAGAATAAAATTAATGGATGAGAGAGGATTATACTTGGAGAAGAAGAAAGGGAGAGGTAGAACAGGGTAAATTATCTCTCAAAAAAAAACCAGAAAAGGCTCTTACAGTGGAGGGGAAATGGGGGAAGGTGAGAGGGAATGAGTGAATCTTATTCTCATAGGATTTGGCTTAAGGAGGGAATAACATGCACATTCAGTTGGGTATGGAAATCTGTCTTACCCCACAGGAAAATAGGGGGAGAAGGGGACTAGAGAGGAGGGCAGATTGGGAAAGGGGGTAATCAGAAGCAAGTACTTCTAAGGAGGGACAGGGTCAAAAGAAAGAATAGAATAAATGGGAGGGCAGGATAGGATTAAGGGAAATAGAGTTAGTTTTTCACAACATGTCTACTATGGAAGTGTTTTTCATAACTGTGCATCTATAACCTATGTTGAGTTGCTTGCCTTTTCAATGAAGGTGGGTGGGGAAGGAGGAAGGAAGAAAATTTGGAACTCAAAGTTTTAAAAACACATGTAAAAAAATGTTTTCCCATGTAACTGGGAAATAAGAAATACAGGAAATGGGGTACAGCAGTCTATCCTGCTCTACAGAAAAATAGAAGGGGAAGGGGATAGGAGAGGGGGGGGATAGAAGAGAGGGCAGACTAGGGGAAGGGGTATTCAGAATGCATGCCATCTTGGGGTGGGGGAGGGGTGAGATGGGGTGAAAATTTGGAACTCAAAATCTTGTGGAAGTAAATGTTGAAAATTAAAAAGTAAATAAATTTATATGAAAAGAAATTAAAAAGAAAATAAAAAGCCCTTGAAATTGTGCTGGATCATGGTCTTGTAGCTAAGTCTTTTATACTTGATTATCCTTACAATAGTGCTGGTACTGTGTGTAATGTTCTCCTGCTTCTGCTCACTTCATTTTGCAAGAGTTCAGATTAGTCTTACCACATTATAAAAAAAAAAAGTGGGGCACTGGAGGCAGCTATGTGCTGCAGTGGATAGAGCACCGGCTCTGAAGTCAGGAGGACCTGAATTCAAATCTGGCCTCAGACCAAATACTTGACAGTTACTATCTGTGTGACCCTGGACAAATCACTGAACCCCAATTGCCTAAAAAAAAAAGTGGAACCCAGGCCTCAAATTCTAGATCTTTTTCTTAGCCTCTAACTCAGTTGTAAACATATATGCATAGGTTTCCACTTGAGTCCCCCACAGCGCCTAAGGCATTGCCAGACATCTCTGTCCCCTCTCCTAACAACCCCCCCCAATAGTATTAGTTATATATTGCAGAAAGACCATATGACATGGAACAAGGAGGCCTGCTTTTGAATCTCAGCTCTGATTATAGTTGTGTGAACATAGGTGAACCACTTCCTGTTTCTGGGTATTGATTTTCTCATGTATAAACTGAGGCTAGGATTTGTTGTAAGAAATACGTGCTATGCACTCTAAAGGGATATGATATATCTAGTTACAAAATCTGGACTTTATGAGTTGCTCACTTTACAGATTTAAGGTCACTAAAAGACTTTCTTTTCACTTGTCAACTCTGATAAACAGAATGACCTACCATAATTCCAGAGGAGTTATGATGAACAGGCTGCCAACCTCTAAGAATTTTATTTTTAATTTGACTCTATATGTTTCTAACAAGGATTTTGTTTTCTTACCTTCTTAATGGAAGGAAAAGGGATGTAGATGGGAGAAGAAGCCATTAGTTTATCCTTTGAGAACAACATAAAATTTTATTTTTTAAATATACTCTCTCATCCCTTTAGAAGACTGTAGTAGTGGTGATGAGTGATTGTTTCATGTTTTAAGTGTTCATTAATGAGCACTTATGAGTTGTAAATGTTTAAATATTTCCTTTGTGTTTGAAAAAATAAATGATTGTGCCATTCCTGATCTAATTCATACATTGAAAACCTTTCTAGAAGTGACCCTGATAATCCCTTTTGAGAATGAAAATATATGATTTATACCTAAGCTTTCTTTTACAGATTCTTGATATAATTCTACAGTGGGGAAATAATGAGCCAGGGAATAAGAGAAAAAACATAATCCCCTCTCTTTAAGATGATATTCCTTTGGGATTGAATGCCTGTGGGAGTCCAAAGCTGACATTTCTATTCTGGGAAGGGATTTGCTGGGATGGTGGTTCATACTACATATTTGCATACATTTCATGTATTTGTCAAACACGAAAAAGACATGGGGGTAGAAATAAGCCAAAGGCTTTATCATAATCAACAAAGGAAAAATAAATGTTAGGACACATTCCAAAAACTTGTTTAAAAATTAATGAATTAGTAATAAAGTTGTTCTTTATAGCCTTGAGGCTTTCTGCCAACCCTTTTTTGCTCTTTAACCAATATATTTTTTTTTCTTGAGTTTGTAGTTAGTTTTGTTTCATTTTGTTTTTTGGTGATATGGGCTGCGAATATCTTTCATAAAATAAACAATGTACAATTGACCTATATTAGGAGAGATTACTGATATTCTCATCTTTTAGTATTAGATGTACGACTTCTTTTGTTAATTAAAGTATAATGGAACAACAAATAACAAATTTAAAATATGAAACTGGAATTCTTGAAAATTATGGATTTGTCAAAAAATAAAGACTATAGAAACAACAAAAATTAAAAGCAAGTCATTTGGAGAAAAAAAACCTGATAAATCTTTAGTCACCTTGAATAAAAAGGAAGAAATTCAATCTAATATTTTTAAAATTAATATTGAAACAGAAGAAATAGAAAGAAGAATTATTGGTCAAGTTATATTCCAACAAAACTGATAATTTAAGAGAAATAGAATATTTTCCAAAAAACATAAAATGCATCAACCCAACACCAAAAAGGTATCTTAAATAAACAATTTCAGGAAAGGAGATTAAACTAGTAATAAAGGATTTGTGGGAATTTGTCATGGGAAGAAGAGGGGCTAAAAGAAAACAAATGAAAATCATTCCATTAGATTTTCAGAATTCTTATTGAACCTTTAAAGAATAGGCAATACCTACACCTTACAAATTATTCTTGAAAACTGAGAAAGAAAAAAGAAGTGTTACTTTTTCTGAGACAAATAATGTTTTAATATCTAAAGCATGGAAGAATAAATCAAAGAGAGAGAAGTAGAGGCTAGCATTAATAATTAATGTTGATGCAAATTTCAAAAATAAAATCATATCCCCCCAAAATATAGCAACTCACTCCAGATACTTATTATTATCTAGTTAAATGTAAACTAAAGATATAAGGATGAATAATTAGGACAATAAAGTTATTTTATTATTTTTAAAACAAAAACATTCTGAGCCACATGATTATATCCTGATATGTAGAATACATATTTGAAAAAGTACAACCCTTATTGATGCTAAAAGTACCTACAAGGGTGACATGTAGGAAGGACTATTTTTCTGAACTAAAAAGTGTCTAAGTGATAATAAATGAAGAAAACCTGTAAAGTTTTCAGATTAATGCAGGAGTAAAAACAGTATTACTTCTTTTCCTGCCATTACTAGACAAAGTTCTACAAATGTTAATAATTACAGGGATGAAGGTAAATAAAGAGGAAAGAATAATATCACTCTTTATTGATTGTTTATTTAAAATGTGACAGTTGTATCAAATATGGCTGATATTTCTCAGAGGTCTGATATCCAAAGATCTATAGGCAACTCACACAAATGTGTAATACCAAAAGCTGATCCCCAATATCTACGTAGGCAAAAGGATTTAATAGAGTCAGTAAACATTTATTAAGTGACTATTATGTGTCAGGCACTACGCTAAGTGCTAGACAGAAACAAATAATTCTAAAAAATTGCAAATCATGAAATGATGCCTCAAATCAGTCGGAATAAGAGCAATGCAAATAAAGACAAGTTTGAGATTTGGTCTCACATCTAGTGGATTGAGATAGGTGATGAAAGATCAACATGCTCAATAGGTAAGATCTTTGTGATAATACAGTCACATTAAGCCACTTTTGGTAGAGCAATGGATTAGTTCAACTCCCCTGGTAGGCAATGTGAAACTATGCTAAGGAAGTGAATACAATGTTTCTACTTTTTCATCGAGAAATTTCATTGTTAGGCTTATATGTCATAGAGTACTATGATAAAAAATGAGGTCCCATGTACACCAAAATATTCATAGTAGCCCTTTTTGTTGTTGTTATTGTATTAGGTAATTAGAAACAACATTGATGCGCATTGATTACAGAATAGGTAAACTTATGTTACATGAATGTCACGGAATTTTTTTTTCACCAAAAGAAATAACGAATATAGCTACAAAAAATATCTTATATCTTATAAGGCCAAGTGAAGCCAATAGATCCAGGAATGAAATTTATGTAGTTTTAGAATGAAGTAAATGCCTAGAACAACAATTAAACACTGTAAACTGAATCTTATGAAGTTTGAATAACCAAACTTTGCTCTAGTGGAAAGATACAAGGGAAAGGGGGTGCCTAGCTCCTTTGGAGAGGTGAGCAGGATCTCAGATGCTGTCTGGCCGAAAATTCTCATTTTATAGACAACTAAAATTTAGAAAGGTTAAGAGACTTTTCTAACCTTTTAAATTTCATAAGAAGTACCCAGGTACTCGGAACTAAATATACCACACTTTAAATTTTCCTTTTTCCTCCTCCTTTTTCAATTGTTTCTTTAAGTTATGGCTCTCTGGGGGAGCAAGTAGGGAAGGATATATTAGGAGATCTAATGATGTTAAAACAACAACAAAGGCAATGACATTTATTTTAATTTTTTTTAAAGGGATAGGATGAGGTTAAAGTTCCTTTATGTTCAACCCACTCTCTTATGTATTAACAGGCACCCCTTTGGAAGCAAGTTTTGTTTTGTTTTTCTTTTTAAGAGCATCAATATTTCAATAAAGAGTACTAGAACAAAAAAAAATAAAGCAAATGAGATATGGAATAGAATACTTAACTTCGCCTTCAAATCCATTCAGCAGAATTGGAATTCACACATTACATAAGAAACAAATTATTATTCTGGCCTAGCAGCTGCAGCCTGTTAGTGTTTTTAATCAAAGTGAAGTGTAAACTGTAGAGGTTCAATTAATAATAATAAAAAAATCCATCCTATGGTTGGTTTCCATAAATTGTCAGGTCCTAAGTTATAAATGTGATTAAAGCCACATGTGAGTCCAGGGGCACAGGATACATAGCAAAGAAACTTACATGTGGTTGCAGAGATTCTAAAAAGAGACTTGGGGATTCCTGGTATGCACATAAAACTACTTATAGAAGAAAACAGAAGGGGCCAAGAGGTAATAAATACATTTTCTTACTACATAAACCAGAATGATAAACACAAACCTGAATCTTTGGTATATAACTGGTAAGCCAGAATAATGTGAATCTGATAGGAAGTGAGAGTACAGGGAGTAAACAGAAGTATGTGGGACTGATAAACTCAACTGTCCCTGAAATGAACAATAAAAGAATGAAGCAAAGTCAACTGAAATCCTTGAAGCCCAGGGTGGGTGGTAATTGGAAATGGGGTTGAAGTTCACACATGTTGATATCAACCACCACTTTCTTTTCCTTGGTGAAATCTTCAATTTTTCCATATGTCTGAAGGGGAAAAACAAAACAAAATATACTTTTCCATGAGGTTATAGAAGTTTTCTTTAGAGAATCAAACAAATCCTTTCATTTTCTTTGTGGAATTCTTACCTTGCAATATATTACTCTCAGTCCTTCACCCCTTTATGACAAGAATATGAAGAAATTGAGTGTGTGCATACACACATACATATAAACATACACATGTATATGCATATATACACACACATGTATGTGTGTATATGTATAAATATATACATTTACATATGTGTGCATACATATATATATATATATATATATATATATATATATTATATATATATATATATATATATATATATATATGTTTATACATGCGTATGTCATTTACACTCTCAGCCATACAGTACGTTATGTAGATAACATTATGGATTTAGGTCATCTCTTCTAAGCCCCTTCAGTTAAGAACTGGTAAAACTGATGCCCAGGAGAGGAATTAAATGAGGCAACCCACTTTATGTCCAGATTTGGATCTGCATTAGAGTCCTGATTGGAACTCAGGTCTTTTGTTGTCTCTGCTGAAATATGTGATGGCCTTACTACAGTTTCTTAGCTCCAAATTTGATATTCTTCTCAATCTGTGAACAAAATGACACAAAGAACATGACTTAAGTCTGCTGTAACTGCTTCACCTCTACCCACAACACCCAGTTCTGAAACCATGAACCTTGATCAAATAAACTCTGTCATTGTTCTTCACAAGGTGTGTTCCTCTGCTCTCCTTTGTGTATTAAATGTAAGCCAATTGATGTCAAAGTTTGTTGTTGTTTGTGGATTTGTATCTACAGTGTTTAACAATGCTTAAAGTGGTTTATACAGTCCCATCATCCATCTATTCATTTATATATTCATTCATACCAATGCAGATCAATACCCAATTTTCAATATGTAGTCTTAGAGAACTGCCTAGCCATACTGGGAGTACCACATGACCAGTATGTGTCATAGGGCAAGACTTGAACCTAGGTTATCCTTACTTCCATCTATGATGCCATACTGTCTGGTATAAGTTACTATTAGCCACAAAAAAATAACAATCCACAAAGTGAGATTCAAAACATTAAAGATTTTTCTTATTTTATTATATGTTATATTATATAATTCAATTTTCTCTCTTTGCCAAAGGTATTTTCCTGAGCTTAAACATACATAATAGTATTTACATTGAAGTCCAGCCAAGGTGGTGACATTACAAAAAAAGAAAGAGATCGCAGTTGATCTCTTCTACTGAGGGCAAAAAATTTATTGAGGTCTCCATTAATTATTGGCACCATTCTGAATAGAAGAAGTAAAAAAAAAGTTTCAAACTTTCAAAAAAACAACCTATAGGAAAATAAGGAAAGGTAGTAATAAAAGTATAACAAAAATGGAAGAAAAATAAATAGTTCGAAAAATGAATAGACAGAGATCTTATTTAGTAGATGGATTTTTCCAGGGAAACAGCAATTTTAAAGAAAATTTTAATTTTAGATTTGGAAAGAATGATGGTAGAGACCTGAGGTTGCCATTTCAAAAGTATAAATTAAGACTCAGTACACTTGTCTTAAATGAATTTAAAATGTTTCCATGTGATGTCTTCAAAATGGTAATGTTGATATGGGAAAATACAGACAGCCATTTTGGAGATTTCATTTTTTTTTTACCACATTTATACTTTGTGAAGATATAAGAAATGAATATCATATGACTCAATTTCTTTGCTTTAACATAAACTTAGTTTCTGCTTAAGTCTGGAGAACAAACTGTGGGGTGTGGTGCTACCATGTTGATTTATTCTATTAACATGGAAAATATATTCTTCACATTTTTATTTCTAAACAGAATTCTATGTGTTGGCTAGAAATTCAAGGGCAATGTGACAAGCTTCCCACTGTTGGACCTATGCCTATTTCATAGACTATTTCATAGTCTGAGCATATTCTCTAGGCTTTCCAATAGAATTGAAGGAGTATGAAGTAAAAATGGACCTCTGGTCATTTAAGCAAATCAATAGCTGATCAAGAATCCCTTAATGACATTCCTGAAAAATGGTAATTCAGTTTTACTTGAAGACTGCCAGTGACAGAAAACCCAATACCTTCCAAGGCAACTCACTTTCAAAGAATTCTAATTAAGAAATTGTATCATTTCTTAAGTCTAAGCTGCCTCTTTGCAGTCCATTGTGTAGAAAGGCAACAAACTAAACCAAGGTGGCTCAAGACATAGGATGCTGTGCTTAGAATTCAGAAGAGCTGGAATCTGGCCTCAGATGATGACTAGATATCTGAGCCTATGCAAGTCACTTCACCTCAGTTTGTAAAGTTTTTGTCAACTGTCAAATATGGATACTAATAGTACCTACCTTCCAAGGTTGTTGTGAGGATCAAATGAGAATATTTGTAAAATGATTAGCAAAGTCCCTGAAACTTAATAAATCCTTCCTTCCTTTATTCTCTTCCTTCTTTCCTTTCTTTCCTTCCTCCCTCCTTCATTCCCTTTCTTCTCTTTCCCTCTCTCCCTCCCTTTCTCCCCTCCATCCCCCCTTCCCTCCCTGCCTCCCAGTCTCCCTTCCTCCCTCCCTTCCTTCCTCCCTCTCTCCCTTCCTTCCTTCCTTCCTTCCTTTTCATGGCTCATAGTCTTGCCCTCTAGTTTGTCAATCAACAAGTAGAAATTAAGTACCTACTATGTGCTAGGCAGAAATCAAGTAAAGTCCTTGGACTATAAAGAAAAGCAAAATGCAGTCTCCACATTGAAATGGTTCACATTCTGAATAAACTGAAAACTTCTTCCACATCATAGTCCTTAAAATGTACCTTTTTTTTCTCTTTATGGACAAAATCTGAAAGAAAATCTCCTATAAAGTGATTTTTTTTATAATGAAAAGTCTTTTATGAGTTTCCTGTGCTTGATATGTAGAGAGATTCCCCCCCCAAATATCATAAAGAGAAATGATCTTTACCAATGTTTAAGCTACCATTGTTCATTCAACCAAAAATCTATAAAGTGACAGTTCTTATAGGAAGAATAGGATGACTTAGAAAACATCGATGGCAGAGCCAAGATGGTGGAGTAAAAGCAGTGACTTGCTTGAGCTCTCCCCCAAACCCCTCAAAATACCTGTAAAAAAATTGCTCTAAACAAATTCTATAGCAGGAGAACCCACAAAAAGACAAAGCGAACAAATTTCCAGCCCAAGACAAACTTCATGGTTGATTGAAAAGGTCTGTTGTGTTGGGTGGGGAGAGGAACGCACTTTGGCCTCAGTGAATCTGGAGCAGCCTTCAGAGGACTGAATCATGGGTAGCTGTGGTGGTTCCCAGACTTCTTTACCCACAAATGCCAAAGAGAACTTAGAAGGTCAATAGGAAAAGTCTGTGACTATCATGAGAAAGAAGCTCGGCCCCAGTCCCAGTCCCGGCTGCAGCCCTGGAAGGGGGGGATGTTTCCTGAGCTTCCAGCCCACAGATTGAGGGGAAATCAAGTAGCTAACTAGAAGGGGATTGCAGGGATGTCTTTGCTGTTGCAGGATTCTCTTGCTTTGTCAGTGCTTGGATTTGGGTCACAGTTCTGGGTGGTGGTCCTGGGGCAAAGAGTTCTGGCATGGTAGAGCTTACAGTAGCAGTGGAGAAGAAATCATCCTCACATTTGCAAGGCAGAAAAGAGTACTTGTGGTCACTTAGAGAACCGGACATAGGCCAGGAAAGGCATGAACACCTTGCCCTTGATCATAGCACCTAGGAAGAATTGAAAATTTACGGGTCCCTAAAAGTATGTCTGAAAACAGCTGCACAAAACCTCCAAAGGTTGGGATAGCAAATTCTTCACTCTGGAAGCAGACCCCTACCTTAACAAAGAATTTATAACTCAAGTAATTGGCTGGGAGCATGAGCAAAGCTTGCAAAAAAGTCAGACCATAAAATCTTTCTTTGGTGACAAAGAAGATCTAAACATACAAACAGAAGAAGAAAACAAGGTCAAAGCTCCTACATCCAAAGCCTCCAAGGAAAGTATGAATTGGTCCCAGGCCATGGAAGAGCTCAAAAAGGATTTTGAGAAGCAAGTAAGGGAAGTAGAGGAAAAACTGGGAAGAGAAATGAGAGTGATGCAAGAAAATCATGAAAAACAAGTCAACAGCTTGCTAAAGGAAAGCCAAAGAATACTGAGGAATATAATACCTTAAAAGATAGCCTAACCCAAATGACAAAAGAGGTTCAAAAAGTCAATGAGAAGAATACCTTCAAAAGCAAAATTTCCCTAATGGAAAAGGAAGTCCAAAAGGTTACTGAAGAAAATACTTCCTTAAAAATTAGAATGGAACAATTGCAAGCTAGTGACTTTATGAGAAATCAAGACACTGTAAAACAAATCCAAAAGAATAAAAAAGTAGAAAACAATGCAAAATATCTCATTGGAAAAACAACTGACCTAGAAAACAGATCCAGGAAAGATAATTTAAAAATTATTGGACTATCTGAAAGCCATGATCAAAAAAAGGACCTAGACATCATCTTTCAAAAAATTATAAAGGAAAACTACCCTGATATTTTAGAACCAGAAGGCAAAATAGAAATTGAAAGAATCCACTGATCACCTCCTGAAAGGGGATCCCCAAAGGAAAACTCCTAGGAATATTATAGCCTAATTCCAGAGTTCCCAGGTCAAGGAGAAAATATTGCAAGCAGCCGGAAAGAAACAATTCAAGTACTGTGGAAACACAATCAGGATAACACAAGATTTAGCAGCTTCTACATTAAGTGACCAGAGGACTTATAATATAATTTTCCAGAGGGCAAAGGAGATAGGATTACAGCCAAGAATCACCTACCCAGCCAAACTGAGCATAATCCTTCAGGGGAAAAATGGTCATTCAGTGAAACAGAGGACTTTCAAGTATTCTTGATGAAAAGATCAGAGCTAAATAGAAAATCTGACTTTGAAATAGAAAACTCAAGAGAAGCATGAAAAAGTCAACAGGAAAGAGAAATCATAAGGGACATATAAAGGTTGAACTGTTTACATTCCTGCATGGAAAGATGATATTTGTAACTCATAAAACCTTCTCCAGTATTAGGGTAGTTGGAGGAAAAAAAAATATGTATGTAGATAGATAGATAGAAGGCACAGGGTGAGTTGAAGATGAAGGGATGATATCTGGAGAATGAAATTAAGGAGTGAGAGTGTATTATAGTGGGAGAAGGAGAAAGGGAGAAGTAGAATGGAGTAGATTATCTCACATAAAACAGACAAGTAAAAGCTTTCCAGTGGACTGGAAATGGGAGAATGTGAGAGGGAATGAATGAATCTTATTCTTATTGGATTTGGCTTAAGGAGGGAATAACATACACACTCAATTGGTATGGAAATCTAGCTTACCCTACAGCAAAATAGGAGGGAAATGGGATAAGAGTGCAGAGTGATGATAAAGGGGAGGGCAGATTGGGGGAGGGGGTAATCAGAAGCAAACACTTCTGAGGAGAGACAGGGTCAAAAGAGAGAATAGAATAAATGAGGGGCAGGATAGGATTAAGGAAAATATAGTTAGTTTTTCACAATGTGCTTACTATGGAAGTGTTTTACATGACTACACATGCATAACCTGTATCGAGTTGCTTGCCTTCTCAATGAGGGTGGATGGGAAGGGAGGAAAGGAGAAAATTTGGAACCCAAAGTTTTAAAAACAAATGTCAGAAAAAAATTGTTTTCACATACTGGGAAATAAGATATACAGGAAATGGAATATAGAAATCTATCCTGCCCTACAGGAAAATTGAAGAGTAAAGGGATAAAAGAAGGGAGGGAGAGATAGAAGGAAGGGCAGATTAAGGGAAGAGGTATTGAGAATGCATGCCATCTTGGGGTGTGGGGAAGGATGAGATGGGGAGAAAATTTGGAACTCAAAATCTTGTGGAAGTGAATGTTGAAAACTAAAAATAAATAAATTTAAAAAGCAAAACAAAAAAAAAAAACAAAAAAAGGTGCCTTTGTATCACATTTTATATAACCTTGCTATGCCTATATGTATAAGATATACATCAGATAGTGATTATTAACATCAAGAAAACTATCCTTCACTGTGCAGAATGGAAGACTCATGATGCTGCCTTTTTACATCACTGGTTTTTTTTTAATTTTTGGTTATTTTTATTATCACTATTATCAGTAATTGATATTAAAAAAGAAGGCATCTATTATGCCTTTCCCCAACTATTTTCTTTTCAAGGTTATACATTGTCAATCCTTTGTCAAATTTAAAACATTAAATACCATCAATGTTTGCCTCTATTATCATCACCATCAACAGCAGCAGCAGCAGTATCAACATCATCATTGCTGTTACCATTTTTCATCTGAATGGAAGGCATTTAGAACAACTCAATCCAACTTTGTTCACTTAAGGGGCACATGATCCTAAAATTGGAATGAAACACAGATTAGTGTGACCTCTGTACAGGCATGCAAGTTCATGAAGCATGTCATAATTCTTATTTTTCTTTTATCTTCAAAGTAAATATCCCTTTCTAAAAGCTACCAAAAAAAATGGAGACATGGTCTGAGGACAGTTATCCTTCTTTGTCTCTTTTATGTTTTAGTATCTTCAAAGACAGGTAAAATGACTTCTTTTGCCATTAGATTTGAATATAGAGAAGTATGTTATCTTCTGCAGAGTCCTTAGAAGGGTCTGTGGGACAATTTCAGTAGTGTACAGGATAACAAAAATGACATGTACCCGATTCTGCTCTAATATTGCTTTGATTTCTTCTTACTCCTGTCATTATGGACTAATCAGTGAATAAAGATTTATTGGGGGATGATTAGGTTCCAGTCTCTGTTCAAAGACCTAGACATGCAAAGAAAGAAAGAAAAAAAAAACATTTCCTGTCCTTGAGGAGTTCACATTTTAATTGGGGAAACAACAAATAATTAGGTACTTGCAAAATTTATACAGAATAGATGGAAGCTAATTTTAGAAAGGATTGCGTTAGCAGCTCAGGAGTGAGACGGGACAGGAGATGTCTCCTGCAGAAGGTGAGCTTTGAGTCTTGGAAGAAGGTAAGAAAACTTAAGAGGTGGTGGTGAGGAGGGAAGGATGGGGTTTGGAGTGTGTAGCCTAAAGTACAGCAGATAAACCATATAGCTAGCTGGATCTTAGATAGTATGGAGGGAAGTAAAGTATGAAAACAATGGAAGGCAGAAAGGGACAAGGTTACAAACAGCTTTCAAATCCAGACACAGGAATTTATATTTGACCCTAGAGACAAAAGGCAGCTATTGGAGTTTGAATGTGGAGGTGACATGAGTAGCCCTATACCTAAGGACAGGGAAGGGGAGCTTTTGTAACCATGGAACATGAAGTAGAGTGGGAGGGAGAGGGAGGGAAATTGAGACAAGGGAATATATAGAAGTCTAATGTAATAATCCAGGCAAAACACAAGGACCTGAATTATTCTGATGGTTGTGTGAAAGAGGACATGTGTGAAAGATGTTGGAAAGGTAAAAATGACAGTATTTGGCTGTGAATTAGATATGTGAGTGACCTGAGAATGAGGAATGGAGGATGACCCCACGCTTGTGAGTTTGGGTGACTGGAAAGATACTAGTGACCACAACAGTAATGCAAAAGTTGGGGGGAAATACATGGAGTTCAGTTTCAGTCAGATGCCTATGAGATAGCCAGTTCAAGATGTCCCAGTGGCACTTCTTGATGGGGCATGGGAGCTGGTTATATGGATGTGGAAAATCGTAAGCATGAAGATGACTAAACTCGTGGCAGATAATGAGATCGTCAATTAAGTTTATAAATTCATTCATTAATTTGTTAATTCATTCTAATATAGATGAGAAGGGGCTATGGAGGGTCCAGGACAGAAATTTGGGAGACTCCCATGGTTGGTAGGCATTGCATGGTAAAAGAACAAGTAAAGGAGCTGCCGTGGAGATTGGTGGAAAGCCAAGAGAGGGCAATGTCATGAAAAAAAAAGTATGCAGGAGGAGGTGATAAAAAGTGTCAAATGCTGCAGAGAAGGACAATTAAGATATCATTGGCAACTTTGGAGAGAAAAGTTTTAGTCTAATGATGAAGGTTGAATCCATATTGCAAAAAGTTTAGAAAAGAATAAGAAAGCCGGAAGTGGAAATACCTAGGTGGCTTCTTCCAAGAGGTGAGCCATGAAGTGTTGGGAGATAGGGGAGAAGCATACTCTGCTAAGGTTGGTTCATCAAGTCATTTTTTTTTTAAAGACAGGTTTGACATGAGAATATTTGTAGACATCAAGGAAGAAACTAGTAGATAGGGAAACGTTGAAGATAAGAAACAGTATGCATGATGGTGGGGGAAGCTGCTAGAGAAGTCAAGGAATAGAATTACAATTACATTAGAAAGATTGGGCTTGGCAAGGAGAAGGACTATTCTTTCATCAGAGAAAGGAGTGAAGGAGAAAATAGCAAGAAAAGATGTTTAAGTGTTGTCAAATCAATAAGCATTTATTAGGCACCTACTACATCCCAGCCGCTGTGATAAATATTGAGCCAAACAAAACAAAACAAAACAACCCAGTTCATGTTCTCAAGGAGTTGCAGTCTAATAGGGGAAACAATGCAAACAACTACGTACGAGTACAACATATGCAGAATGATTCCAAAATCTTAGAAGGAAGGCATTAAGATTAAAGAGGATAGGAAAGGCTTGGTTGAGAAGGTGGGCACATAGAATTGAAACTACTGAAGCTAAAAGGCAGAAATAAGAAGGGCAAAATAGGGTGCTCTCACAATGAATGTCCTCAGTGTTTTGAGTGAAAGGTGAGCAAAGTTCTTAGCAGAGCAGGTAAAAGAAGGGGTACCCTGGTATCTCCAGGAGAAAGGAAAAAGGTTGCTGTGAGAATCAAATAATTAACTTATGTTGTAAAGTGCTTTATAAACCTCAAGTAATGCTAGCTTCTTTTTCCCCAGGGCTTTTCACAGTGACTGGCACACAGTGGGTGTTTAATAAATGATTGTTGACTTGAATAACAACTGTGGAAAGAGGCTGATTAAGGGGGCTGTATATAACATTTTTATCTGTAACAATCCCCGAGTGAAATTAACAACTTTTTGAGAATATTTTAGGATTTGTATTTATAGCCTGGGGATTTGTCATCCGTTAGTTTATAAAGAATAATAAGGTTTTGGGCAGCTAGGTGGCTCAGTGGGTAGAGCACCAGCCCTGGAGTCAGGAGAAACTGAATTCAAATCCAGCCTCTCACACATGACACTCACTAGCTGTGTGATTCTGGGCAAGTCACCTAACCCCAATTGCCTCAGAAAACAAACAAACAAACAAAAACCAGTAAGGTTTTAGGATTCAATTTTAGCCACTTGATCAAGTTTTATAACATCTATGGTATATCCTACATTTTTGTAATCTATGCTTATATTATGCTTCCACCACTTCCCTGAATAATTTCCATTAATCAATAAACCCAGGATCCTTAGAGTTAAACCTTCTGTAACTGTTGGTGGCAGTTTTATTCATGAATCACTATTTTTTTTTCATTTCTATAAACAAATTCTTACCCTTATTTCTTCTTTCCTTTTAATGCCTTTTCATCACTCCCCATTAAGCTTAGGCTGTATTTGACCTATAACCAACCCTTCACTAAACCTAGGGTCCCTTTTCTTCCCTCATTTACTATGTTCCTGTTCATTCTTGTTTCCCTGTTGAGTGGAATATACTTTGATCTCAAACTATGTGTGTGTGTGTGTGTGTGTGTGTGTGTGTGTGTGTGTGACCTTCCTTGAACTAGTTCAGATGAAAGTAATATTCAAATATCACCTGCTTCACTAAACTTCTTCCTTGTTTGCATAGACTTTTACTTGCATACCGTGATTATATAAAATAATGTTCCTCTCTTCTTCCTCCCTCCTTTTTCAATAATGTATCCTTTTTTCTTCTATTTTCTTTCAACCTTTAAGATAATCAAAACTTAATAAAGCCTCTCTTGGGCCCTCTGTCTTATTTAAAGCTTTTTATGACACCTGTTAACATTGGGGTTTTGAAATGATGCTTGTATCATCCCCTCACACACATTAAAGTGTAAACATTTTATCCTTATAAATTATCATATAATTGTTCACTTGCACTTTCTTTTAAAAACAATTCTCTTGACTCCCATATTTGAATTTCAATGTTTCTGCTCTGCTCTAGTCTTTTAATCATGAATGCTTAGAAGTCCTCTATTTCCTTGGAGGTCCATTTTTTCCCCTCTGGCAGGATTATATTTAATTTTGCTAACTGTTATTAATGGTTAGAGGGCTAGATTTTTTGCCTTTTGCAACACTGAATCTCATTCTTAGCATCTTTATAGTGGTAGTTGCTCAATTTTGCTTGATCCTGACTGTTGTTCCCCCATACTTGAACATTTGCTGTCTGCTGAAATATTTATTTTTCTTTGACCTGGATGCTCTTCATTTGGGCTATGATGTTTCTGGGAGTTTTAATTTGGAGTTTCTTTCAGGAGGTGATGAATAGATTCTATTTTCACTTGGCTCACATGTTCTAACATATCTAGGCTCTTTTTTTTTTCATGGTCAGAGACAAAAATAGAGAGAGACAGAAAAAGAGAGAATAAAAATGTTTGGATTTAGACTCATCTTCTATAAACTCATGCAAAATTTCCTTGAAGGGGCAGCTAGGCGGCATAGAAGATAGAGAACTGGAGCCAGAAGGATTTGAGTTCCAATCTGGTCTCAGATACTTACTGGTTGTGTGACCCTGGTCCACTCACTTACCCCAATTGCCTCCCTCCCCCCAAAATAAATTTTAAAAAATCTTTTTTAAAAAAGAAAGTTTCCTTGATATAGCTCCAGTATTAGAATGATGGGGATTATATATACTCTCACCCTATTGCTACAGAAGTTTTATATATAGTTTTTTTCCACCAAATATCTTTATTTTAAAACATTTTTTGCTCTACTCCTCTCAGAGACTGAATATTTATGAGAGTGACATCTATTAAAAATGCTCTCAAGTTTTCAAAGTTCCATGTTATGTCTATGTGATTGTGGGCAACAGTTCAATTTGTAGTAATGGTCGGCTTTTGGTGTATTTTATGAAGTCTGTATTTGTAGTATGTGGCTTGTTGACATTTGTTGAAAGATAGTAAGCTTCTGTTGCGTAATTCTAGCCATCGAGCCATATCTAACCCAGTATTTGGCAGATACTAAATTTTTATAGCCTCTAGTAATGTTATTCACTTTCTACCATTTATTTTCAAATTCAACATTAGTCAATATGTCTAGTCTGTTTACATATAACTGAGATGTAATTTCTAGTGCCAATAAACTGGCCCTGAATTTTGGTTATAAACTCTTCTGATTCCATAAGCAAAAATGCATAACTCACCCATATGCTCAGGGCTTCCTGCAGATATATTTTTGTCCGAGTTTCTGAGATAGCATGTACAAGGGGCCTTTTGATTCCAGTGCTGGATTTCAGACATTTAGTAGACTATCTAGGGGGAAATTGCTTTCAAATATGTTAGACCAGTCCAATGACACATAAGCTATTATTAGCCTTTATTGTTCATTAATAAAGTGACATCTGATGATTCTGAAAATATTTCTGAAGGTATTTGACCTGTTCATTACTTGCTCCACAGTTCAAATGAGATCAAATAATGTAGTATTTGTCAATTACTTAGCACGGTACCTGGCACACAGTAGGGGCTTAATGAATTTTTCTTTGTCTATTCCTTTTCTCTTTGCTTTAATAATTTTAATCACAGTGGAAAAATGTGCTGTCTTTGGAGTCAAATCCTGCCTCTGATGCTTATTAATTTAATGTCTTGGGAATTCACTTTTGTGAGATACAAATTGAAAGGATTACAGTAGATGGATTCGGAGGTCCCTTTAGACTCTATGATACTACGATTCTCTTGTTCATTTTAGTGATATGGTGTTAATTTCCCTATATATCCTTATGGGGCAGCTAGATGGAACAGTAGAGCACTGGGCCTGGGGCCAGGAAGACCTGAGTTCAAATGTGACCTTAGACACTTAACTAGCTGTGTGACCTTGGGCAAGTCACTTATCCAATATCTGATTCAGTTTCCCTGACTTTAAATGAAATTAATACTAGCACTAACCTTGCAGGGTTGTTGCAAAGATCAGATGCAATAATATTTTACAAATGTTTAGCACACTGCCTGGCACCTAATATGTTTGATATAAATGGTAGCTATCAGTATTGTTATCATTATTATTACTGCTTTAAGGTGATGGACCTTGTATTTACTCATATCACACAGGCTTTTCTTTGTTGAAATTTTTGGTTCCACTTTTAAAATTTTACTTTTTAAAAAAAATTCTGAACTTTGTATATAAATAAGCAATAAAATTATCATTTCTATAGACATATATGTGTATATGTATCTATCTATTGATCTATTTATTATTTATTTATCTAGTCATGTTATATCAAATCAATCTATTTAATTACAAGCACACAGAGCACTAAGATTTTGGGGACACTGCATGTGTATATGTGCATGCATGTGTTTTGTGTATATTTGTATTTATTCTGAAGAGACAGGATACATGTTTTATTTGATCTGTTTAAATAATTTTCTTGTTTGGATTTTAAAAAAAAGTGTGTCCTGAAAATAGAATTTAAGGACTTAGGAATAGCAAAAAGGGCAATGCTAATACCAATCAGCTGCAGAGACAAGTATGGTCTTTGATGTAGAAATCTTGCTGAAAAATGTGTTGATCCCTTCAGAGATGGGATCTAAAAGGGAAGAGAATGGAGCAGCAGTGAAATTGAGGAGTGGGAAAAATCCTAGTGATAAGAGAGTCCCAGGTTTGTGAAACTTCTGGACAGTTTCCCCAAGGGTAGAAAAGGTTATTCTTTTTTTTTTCTTGCTTTTATTACTGAAACTTAAATACACAATAAGAAAAGGGGAAAAAAAGAAACATTATAAATTGAAATAAAAACAAAAAGGGAGGGGGAAGCTTTTCATGTGCACAGCAAAATGTAAGAGAGGATTCAAAATATGTAGCCATAAATTTCCACTTCAGGAAAGCCTATATGATAAATACTATGTGTTGTGCGCAGTGCTGTCCATCTTTTCTTTGCTTCCTTGTTAGTTTTCTTTTGTTCTCTGCTGTGCACTTTTTATTTTGTTCTTTTTTCTCCTTCCTCACATCCCCCCCAAGGAAGCTACAATTAAGTGTGGATATAGGTAGATACATACATACATACATACATACATACATACATACATACATACATAGATGAATGCATACATGGATAAATAGATGATAGATATAAAGAGATACATATATACATACACATATACATATATACATACATACACATGGACATATGTGGACATATATTTTCCCTAACAAATTCTACTCCTGATCTTTCTTTTATGGTTTTTTTTTCTGTAACTCTTATTTCTTTATTTTATACAGAAGACTGGAAGGATCAATTGAGACAGAGAATGATAATATAGCAATAGCCACAACCAACATTTATGTAATTATTGCTATGCACCAGGCACTATGTTAAGCACTGTACAATGGTTATTTCACTTGATCCTAACAACAACCCTGAGAGGTAGGGGCTATCATCATTCCCAGTTTACAGATGATGAAACTGAGGCAAACAGAGGTTAAGTGATTTGCCCAAGAGCTTACAGCTAATAAGTGGCTGAGGCTACATTTGCACTCGTCTTCCTAACTTCAGGTCCAACACCATCCACTGCACCACTGAGCTGCCCAAGGTGAAAGCAATGAATGCCTAAGTGCATGAGGAATACCTCCAAGAATACCTTCTAGAATCCAGCTCATTGACTCTTGCTTATTCTGGGAAGAATCTAGGAAGATTCCTTTAAATGTAGTGGAAAACTTAAGAAACCATCTGAAGGAACTATGAGTCAGTGGCATTATCCCACAGTTCAGAAGTCTCTGATTTTTTTAAGAATATATTTTGAATGCTTTGTATAAAATAAATGAACATAAAATTAGACAGTATTTGGATCATTTCCTGATGTTCTCATCTTTTGGTAATAAATATGGGATGCCCTCTGTTAAAATGATAGGATGAGGCTTGCCTTAGAGAGGAAACTGGTATTTTGCTAATGAAGTGTGCAAGATAAAAATTATGGATCTTATCTGGACTTATTGCTTCTAGTTTTGCAGAGAAGCTACAGTTTCAGTCACCTCTCTTGACAAGATTGTTCTGTTGTTGCTTACGCTAATGGTATGCATTGTTTTATATTTGGCTCAACTTCTACATTGTTTTGTGTTGAACTTCTTTCAACCATATAGACAATACTTCCCTGCTGCAGCCTGCTGTGGGGGTTTTCCCTCTGTTCTAATCCATTTATTCCTAAAACCTCTATGTTATCATTTTTGTAATCTGTTGTTGACATGTTTATTTAGACTTTTCTGATTCATTGTTTCCTCATCTTATTTTTTAAAATTTTTTTCTCTAATTTGTTGATTATAGGTATCAAGAATGTCTTTTATTTTCTAGATGAATTTCCTATGTTTCTCTTGTTTGTTTTGAGTGACATGCTCAAGTTTTCTTCTCCTTCTGTTAACTAGACAGTGATGTCATTTTTTTTCAAAGTCTTTGTGGGGGTCTTAAATAGTTTTCTCAAGTTGCTTTGTCCCTTGTTTCATTTAACATTTGTTATTAGAAATGTTTCTAAATAGTTCTTTCTTTTCTCCTATGGTCCTTACACCAGTAAAAGTTGAAGCATATATTACTGTGTGCAGATTCTAAGTTTTTACTCTGTGTTGAATGTGGTTGGGGAAAGATTCATTCATTAGGGCAATAGCAAATAAAATATTTTTTGTATTACTCTATACTGGTAGAGATGATCTATTTTCACTGTTAAACTTATAAGTGGCTTTTAAAAATCCTTTCAAAGAATGCCCTTCTTTTGGTCAAAATGATATGTAACACTGAGGTTATTTTTGCCATCTATTTCATTATTAGATAGCATTTCTAGAGTTTGTGCTATATAGTTTTCTAAAGCCTTTTGTTTCTTTCACTTTTTTTCTCTCATATTTAAGCATCATTTCATCTTTCATTTGCATTTCATCTAATCTGCACTTAATAATGAAGTTATTTATTATGATTGTCCTGCACTGATCTGTAAAATATTGCTGTGTGACTTGGAATTCTGAATATCATTGATCAAAAAAATATGTATTCCTTGCCTAAAACCGGTGAGATCTATTTCCAATTTTGTTATGCCAATTCATAATAAAAGCAACTGGATCTTCGGTTCATGACATGCATTTATATGGTTCTCTTGTTTCAGTGGCCAAGACCATCAGCCCCAAGGCATTTCCCAACAGGTGGGATAGTGATATTTCCAATTTGTTCTCATTCATCTTGTCTTCCTGTGGTGTGATGTTTAAAAAGGTTCAAGAGACATAAATTCTGGGTAATTTAGCCACTTTATTAATAATGCCAGCGTTTCAGTCAAAGGATGGTCATTTGGCCATCTCTCTCTCTTGGACCAAAGACAATCATGGTGGCAGACTCATGATTCATGTACCCTTTCGGAAGGGGCGTATTCCAAGGGTGTTCATCAACTCTGATTGACTTGCAATTGAAGACAGGATGAAAATAGTACAATGAGAGGCTGGACCTGAACTTTGATTATGTCATTTACTTCTAAGTTAGTTCCAGCCTTGGGCAATCTATTCAAAGAATTTACCCCCACCCAACTGTGAGTGGAACATAATAGTTTCCCCACCTGGATGGGCTCTGGATAGAGAAGAAGGTTAGCTCAACCATCAGAGAGTGAGGTCTTAAAATGAGGATAAAAACATGATGGGGGAAATCTGAATTTCCCCAAATCATTGGCTATTAATAATCACTTATCCCAGTGGTAACTAAATATGAAAGGGTGCCAACTCAACTAACTGTTCTCTTTCTCAAGGTTATCAAAATAAAGGTTTCTAGACAGACCAACCTGAAACCCCATGCTATCCTATTTATTAGATTCATAAGAAAAAAAAAAAACAGTTAAATCACTTTGGCTGGGATGATAAGCCAAGTAGTGCCCAGAGTCCAAGTGGCCAACATTTAAGAATTCCTAACTTTGTAGCCACTGTGTTCAGTCTCAAAGCATGAATCTTACTGGCTGCCATTACTTTGTGTTGATGTCACTACTCCTTCATGGCACAGATGATGGCTTGGGCCTTGAAATGATTATTATTAATAATTCATTTTGTAAAAAACAATGTCATTTAATTATCTCATATGTTACCCTTAAGTCCCTTAACCACTCTGATCATCCTCTGGCTTATCAATGTACTCCTCAACATTATGCTCTCAGAATTGGACACCATCCTGCAGATGTAGACTGACTAATGGGACTGTTGGCTCTAGTCCTTGTATCCTATGCACATCATAATGAATCCTGGGACCCTGTGCTAACCTGGGCTTGAATATTCCATGTTACTCCATTATCTCTAGACAAAATTAGCAGAAACCTCCTTCCCTTCTCTGCTAAAATCTCTGATTCACAAATTCTTGTTGAGAGAATGAATGAATGAGTGAAAGAATGGAAAGGTATTTATTAAGTTCAATGTGCCAGGAGACACTGTGCTAATAATGGGGATTCAAATACAGAGAAGACATAATCTGTATTCCTCTAAGAGTTTGCATTTCAATAAACAACAGTCAACTCATGGAGGGGAATTGCTAGGAAAATATGTTGTGGTCTGAGAAGTCACAGGGATGCAGGGTGGAACAATAAGGCAGTGAATTGGCACGTACTATATAGAGGTAATTGTAGTGTTGTTTTGATTAGTACTACCAGAGTGGCAAAAATGGAAGTGTATGTGTGTGAGTGTGTGTGTGTGTGCGTGTAGTAAAGGAGAGAGGGCAAAGCAGGGTATATGTATGGAGCATGGCAAAAAAAAAAAAAAGATGGCTGGGGTTAGTAGTTAGAGATCTGGGGCCAGTTAGCCATAGTGGGCTCTCATCAATCTACATCATGTCCCCATGGCAGGAAATGACAGTAAGATGTCAGTGACAAGCATGGTTGGCAATGTTGGCCCAGTGAGACATAATGAGATCTTACCATCAGGGCCTCACAGCCTCAGGCAGGGGTTCCAGCAGCAGCAGCAGGGGTAAGGCAGTAAAGCAGGAAGATGGCTAGAATGAAGCATGTTGGGGGTCTACGGCCAGCTAGATACAGTGGGCTTTCACCAATCAGCCGTGAAAACAACCGCAGACACTTAACAATATAACATCTGGATCTAATGAACACATACATAGTCCAAACCATTATTTTGCAAGGGTTTAAATGAGGTAATTCATCTGTTTTTGAACAAAGACTACCCCTCACCCCAACATACGTGAAAAAGTGGGCTAATGTTTAATCACACAGGCCTCTGAAACCATGGCCCTCAGTTAAAATTGTCTCAGTCGCATAGCTTCTTCCCTCATAAAGAGAAGGGGATGGTGCAGGGAGTGCCAGCCATTCCAATGGGTCTGTCACTATCCAAATTTAAACATATGACTAACAAAAGTACTTTTAGCTATTGAGAGCAGAGCCTTTTAACTAATTAATAAATGGCAAGAATTTAAAAAGGTTTTCCTTTAACTTAAGATCAGAGAGAGTACCTAGATGGCCTTAAAAAAATCACAAAACCAGAAAAGTGCTGTTGAGTTAATGTAACATATTTTAAGTGTTGAACATGTACAATGTACCATCCACCAATCTGTGATGAAAAAGCGGAGGGTAGACTCCCACACTTGATGTGGAGCACTTTAAAGCGACACGTGACAACAGTTGATTTGGAATCAAAGAACCTGCAGTCAAGTTCTGAGAGCGCACGTCACTTAATCTTTTGGCGCTCCACTTTCCCAGATTAGAATGAAAGGGTTAGAGTAAATGATGTCAAGGGTCTCATCTTGCCCTAAATCTGTGATTCCTTTTCATCCTAGGTCCTAACGTGCCACCGTATTTTTTAGGGATATAGATTGATGTAAGATTTTAACATTCAGGATTGAAAAATCAGTCTTTCGTAGGATTTACCAACCCAGTCTAGCACCATGCATGAAATGCCTTCTGGGGAAGACATAATGCCTAAAAGTATTGAGGTAAATTTTTTTAACCTCATTGCTAAGTGGGCATTTTTAAGTGATACCAATATTTCAGAAGTTCAAGGACTCCGCTTTCCTACGTAAGGACTTTGAATTGATTTGGTGGTTTCCTTTTAGTCACTAAGACTCTACCTTTGAGGCTGGTTATCATTTTATGTTTCCAGCAATTTCAAACATTTATGCAAAGCAAGTAAACCCTGAAACTCAATTAGCAACATCAGGTATAAGATTATCAATGTTAATAACATAGCAAGAGCTAGTTGTTTGGGGCACTAAGTCATAAAGTGACTGACCCAGAGACATATGTAACTAGTGAATATCACAGGTGAGAACTGAACATAGCCTTATGGTCTCAGGTATGGCATTCTCTCTACTGCACCGGTAGTGGGCAGAGCCCTGGTTAGGAAAGACGTGAGTCCAAATTTAGCCTTAGATGGCTAGTGGCTGTGTGACCCTGGGCAAGCCACTTAACCTCTGTGCCTGGCTCAGTTTCCTCACCTACAAAATGAAAATAATAATTATAATGCTTATCTCATAGGGTTACTATAAGCATCACATGAGATTAAGGACTTTTCAAATATATGTATATAATAATAGACACCATACATGTATATGTATGCGTATACATCCATCCATACATACATACATACATACATACATACATACATAAACATATGCACACACATATACATACGCACACACACACACACACACACACACACACACACACACACACACATATATATATGTTTATATATGTATGTGCGGGAATGTTGGCTCTTGTTATTATTATCTGGCATATTGACAAAGAAACAAGATGTTAAAGGGGCCTGGAGGTGATACTTTCCACACTAAGTAGCTGATAAAGAACAAAGTCGTCCATATCAGGTTTTTGGTGGTATTTGTATATTTGGTGAATTTTTTGTTTTCATCTATTGCTGTAATTTCATACATCCTGTTGTTGTTCAGTCATTTCATTTATGTCAGACTCTTTGTGACCCTATGGTTTGCCATTTCCTTCTCCAATTCATTTTATAGATGATGAAACTGAAGCAAACAGGGTGGAGTGACTCGTCCAGGATCACACAGCTAGTAAGTGTCTGAGGCCGGATTTGAACTCAGAAAGATGAGTCTTCCTGACTCCTGACCCAAAACTCTATCGACTGGACCAATTCCATAGGTATGGGGAACAAAAGTGCAAATTCTTCATCACATTTTTCTGGCAATTAATCTGCAACTTTTCATTGTACAAATTATCCTGGGGAGAACTGAAAGGATATTTAAGAAATAGCCAGTATTTATTAGAAATAGTATTTGAAGACTAATCTCCAGACATCAAGGTCAGACTTTTTTTCCACTCTGCAATAATGCTTTTTATTCTATATATCTATCTATCTACCTGTCTATCTACATACATACAACACACACGTATATTCATATACGCTATATATGTACATACATAAAAGATACACATATAACCTATATATTTCACATATACACATATACAAATACATATATGCATATACATTTATATGAACACGTGTGTGTGTGTGTGTATGTGTGTATGAGTCTGTGTTGCACCTATGTGGCACAATGCAAAAGACCTGGAATCAAGGACATCTGAATTCAAATATGAACTCAGCCACTTACCAGTTCCATACCCCTGAGCAAGTTATTTAACATCTGTTTTCCTCAGTTTCCTTATCTGTAAAATGGGGACAATAATAGTACCTACTGACTAGGGTTGATGGAAGATAAAATGACATGCTATTTGTGAAGTATTTTGTGAACAAGAAAGCACTATTATGTGTTTTTTTTTAAAAATAGCTATAAAATCATGGAGATCTCCAAATTTCTTAAGTAGGTGTGACTCCATCAATTTGGTGACTAAAATGGTCCCTGAGTTCTGAACTTCAGATATAACAGACAAAACTAAGCAAAAAAGATCCCCAGGATTCATAGATTTCTAGTAGTCACTTTTTTTTTAACTGTATTTAACTCAGTCTTCATTCACAGCCAACTTGCAGTTTATTTCACTTGATTTCATTTTGTTTTTGGAAACTAATAATGGCTGAGTCAGTAAAGCTTTGAAATGACTGCAGTCTAGCAGAGTCTAGGAGAGTGTAGATTATAACATTAGGCATCTAGAGACAGTGATTTCTCCTCCCCTCCTACCTCCTTCCCCCATTCATCTTGGCTTTGCTACTAATTAAAGCAACCCTTAAGTGACATAATTAAATCTGTAAATAGTCCAAAGTTACTGAGTTTCTGACAGCAGGGGAATTTTCACAGTGAGATTTTTTTTTCATTCAAACACGTGAAAAGGTTACGTCCCCACCTAGTGTCACTTTTTATTTTTTATGGCAATGGCTGTCTGCCACCAAGAGAGCAGTTTAAGTGTCAAGCATGGCCAGGGAACCACCATTAGCCTATTGGCCCATTGCCCTTCTTTCCCACAAAACAAGTTTCCAAGAGCAGACCCTGAACCCTCCTGTGCATTTCTTGTTACACTCTGGCATTTAGCTTCTTTCCAGTCATTTTCCTTTTTAGTTCTTTCAACAACTTTCATTGATAGGATCATATCATCCATAAATTTTGAATTAGAAAGGGCCTTAAAGGCTGGCTATTCCAACCCCTCTCCTTTTACAGATGGGGAAACTGAGTCAAAGAGATTTTAAGTGACTTCAATCAACAGCCTAATAGGCTTTTTTTTTTTAAATAGACCTATGGATGAAGTGGGGGTCCAACAGACTTCATTCTCAGACTTGGAGATAAGCATGAATAGGTGTTAATTTTCAAAATAATTAAACAACAGGAGATTGAAGAACAGATAGAAGAAGATAGAAAGAACAGCAAACAGGACGATGATCAGGGCCTTGTCAGGCATTGTTATAAGGTCACATTTGCAGAGTCTGCATTGAAGGTTGAGTTTAGAGCTGAGGGTAACCTTAGAGATTATCACATCCCAACTCTACATTTTGTGGATAGGTAAGAATAGCAAACTAAGAGAGAGAAATAATTTGTTCAAAAATGAGACAAATATGCCTCAGCAGAGCTGGGTTTTCTAACTAAAACCCCACAAAAGCAGGAAAATACAACCTTTGACCCCTTTCTCTGCCTTCAGTGGAGAAGCTGACAAAACTCTTATGGAGCTAGACTCTTCTTTTTGGGGACAAGGTCTCCTTTCCCATGGGGAGGTACATAACCTTGACTCATTGGCAAATGCTAGTCCTTACTCCCATATGGCCTACCCAAGTAAACTTGTGTTCTTTCGTCATTCTCATGTATGATAACTCAAACAATCTCATGAAGTATTTAGCAAAGGCATAATTTTCTCCTTTTTTTAGATCAAGAAACAGAGGCATTAAATCCAAACATGATGAATCCATTGCAGTCATTTAATAGATTTTGTTCTTAAATTGGTGGTTACCTTATCTTCCCTGTGAGAATAATTGATTACATGGATAGTGATTTAATACTTACCAAAAATGCTTACCTCAAAATGATCCTGTACAATTATAAAGATGATGAAACTGGCTCATGTAGCTTCTAATTGTCAGTCAGAATTTTCACTTAGGACTGCTGACTCCAAGGTCAACTTTCTTTATAATACAACATCCTACTTTTCCTAAAGAAGAACATGGACTTGGGGTTCTTAGATGCTTAAGAAAATGGAGTCAATAATAAAACTTGGAACGGACCAAATAAATATAGAATAAATTTATGCTATAGTCTACACAAACTGAAAGCATTGAGGATTTGGTTTTCAATATGTAATTTTTTTAAAGAGGAGATATCAAATAATTAAGAAGGAAATGGATTGCATTGTTGCAAAAATAAAAACAAAACAAAAAATGGTTAGTGACAGAATGATAAAGATATGATGCATGTCTCATATTTCATGTGGGATGCCCTCTGGGGTGTACAAATTATTTTCACAAAGATTTCTATAATAAGAAAGAAATCATACAAGTCTACAGGCCATGTCTTTACATCCCACAATTGATTATGAGATGTAATATTTACAAGATCCCAATATGTTTATTCTTTGTTGATTATAAACAAGAAAGAGTTCTCAAAAAGAATACTTCATGCATATTAGAATTATTATTAATTTGATATTATTCTTATTATCAATAATTAACATTATTTGGTGCTTATGATGTACCAAGCAGTGTACTAAGCACTTTATGATTATTATCTCCTGTTAACCACACAAAAACCCTGAAGATAGGTGCTATTATCATTCACATTTTACAAATGAGGAAAGTCAGGGAAACAGAATAAGTGAAAATGTGAAAAAATAGTGGAGAAGGAAATGAGTTGGTAGAAAACTTGGCATGAGTGTCAGAGTCAGATCACCTAAAGGAAATTGGTGATTGAAATTCCAAAGAAGTCAACAAATAGATCCAAATGGAAGAGTTTTTCCAATATTCTTTACAGAACTCTCTTCTCATGATCAGTGTTAACAGAGCAAGAATATTTGTTCTGAACTCAGGAAGATAAAGTAGGGAAGTATGCATGGAACTGACCAAGCAAAAAAGAGAAGAAATCATGGCAGGACATGATGTAATTTTGAAGAAACAAGAATACAAAAAATTTCAAATTTTACCTAGGAGGGGAAGATTCTAAAAGACTGAGGTGGGGAAAGTGGTACATGGACCATATCTGTGCTTTAAAAAAAGGCAACTACAGCAACTATTGACCTATAATACAACTTGCTCATTATTATAAACATTTTTATGGGTGTGGTATCCTCACATATATGAATGTTAACCTAGACATAAATATGAAAAGTGAACAAATTTTAACTGATAATTTTCTGCAGGAGATCATGGCTGAAAGGTATAGAGAATACAATATTGTTTTATTCCTTAAAACAATAGCAAGAGTAGCAGCAAATAAGTTGACCAACCCCATAGAACAATATAAAGTCTCAAAACCTCTTATTCGATATAATTTCTGTCATGAATACTTTTAGGATCACATAAATATCCTTTAAAAGTTGAAACCAGCGATATAACTTTGTTCTACTCTTCTCTGATTACAAATGCCAAGAAAAGGATGTAAGAGGCAGGCATACGCTTAACAAAAGGCATTTGCCAGTGAATGGCCTTCACTTATTTCTGATCAAATAGGAAATGTCTCTAAATAGTCTTGTTAAAGAGCACATCATACTGACAATATCAGGGTCTGGAAAATTATAGGATTTCCTTAATGGGAACTTTATTTTTTTCCCACTTAATAGTATTTTATTTTTCTTCAATTACATGTTAAGATAGTTTTCAACATTGACTTTTATAAGATTTTGAGTTTGAATTTTTTTCTTCCCTCCTTCCCTACTCTTTCCCCTTCCCAAGACAGCAAGCAATCTTATATAGCTTACACATGTCCAATCATATTAAGCATATGTCCACAGTAGTCATGTTGTGAAAGAAGAATCAGAACAAAAGGGAAAAACCATGAGAAAGAAAAGACAATTGAATGCTTCAATCTGCATTCAATCTCCATAGTTCTTTCTCTGGACGTGGATACCATTTTCCACCATGAGTCTTTTGGAATTATCTTAGATCATTTTTTTTTGCTGAGAAGAGCTAAGTCTATCATAGTTAGGGAGATGCTCCATGAAGGAAATAAAGATCACACCAGACCTGATAAAAATCTGTGGGTAGGTTAAAATCTGTATAGTTAGTGGGCGTTCTCTTGTCAATGAGATTACGCATCTATCAAAGTACTGAAGAATTAAGAATGGGACGACTTTGATGTGCCACTATTATCTCAAAGTCAATATTTCCATCTTTCTTCCCAATCATACATAAAAGCCCTCAAACACTAACTCTAGTAAAGAAAGCACCAGGTGTTAAGGATAAAAGAAATGCTCAATTAAATCTACTTTTTTTTTCTAACTTGATCCCTTATATTTCATTCCTATATAGAGAATTACAGACTGTCCTATGAATTCACCTTGAAGCATTCCTATGTCCTGGATGTAGCTTGAATGAACACTCAGATTAGAATAATACTAATGATACCTTTGCTACCTTTCTCCCTCCTTTTCTTCCTTCCTTCTTTCCTTCCTTCCTTGTTTTCTCCAGCTAATAACCCTTCTCTCTCCCTAACCAGTTAATAATGAGCTTTCTCTAATTTCTTATTTTAAATTGCATTCCTCTTCTGTTCTCTTTTCCAATAATTTTTCATTCTTTGGCCCATCTTTTTCCCTTTAAATTTCACCACCAAGAATTGGGAATTCTATTCCCCATCTCAAGGACTGCACCTTTAATTCTTCCTTATTTTATTTATTTATTTTTTGTGTATCCCTCATAAGGTATGATTTCTGGAGTACCAATTTGAAACTACCTACACTATTGTATTTCTATGTTATTATGTTTATAGATTTTATTCCCTTTTCCGGTTTTTTCCCTCCTCTTATGCCTCATTCTTACTGAAATTTATGCAGGAACCACTATGAATAAACCATGTGTTATATGATGGAAATCACCCTGGGTCCTATATCAAACAGCCTCATCCTACCCCATCATTCCTGGCCCTTATTATGCTTACCAGTCACAACTATGGCATGGCTATTCTATCTGATGTCCAGTCTCACTACCTCTCTAAATGGTGCATGCCTTCTGGAACTCATATATGCCCTCTCTTGAAGTTACAATTATTTTCATTTAAGTTGATTTTCTGACATGTAGATTTCCTATTCCCCATCCCTTATTATTCAGAGTAAACATATTATATGGCTCCTCTTTCTTGCCACAGACATACATCCCTACTATGTGAATGTTCTTTAGTGTCATGCTTCCTACTCTTAGTTGATATCTATTATGTTTTTCTCCTCAATTATTTTAATTTGTTCTCCCATAACCTTATTTCATTCTGTGATTAGAGAAATCATTATCTTGAAGAGACTCCTAAATGAGATGCTTATCCACTTAAAAGAATTCCACTTTACAATTCACATCGATAAGACAATGTAGATGAAGAATATAAATTACCCCATAGGTACTTGGATGACCAAAGGATGAAAATGACCTATAATTACATGGGTGGATCCATGGACAGACAGTGCAGATGAACAAGGAGCTGATCTTAGAATTGAATAGGAAGAAGAGAGCAGATTGGATTGCATTTTGTAAATTGTTTAGTGCTTTCAATCGCTACAATCTTCTCTCATATTTTTGTAAACATTAATATCGTTGTTCTCTATGCTGCCAGTCTTGGAACTCAGTGATCTCTGAAGAATAATAATGCAGGTTCACACAGAGGGCAAGGGAGAACTGGATGGTGGACATACATTGGCTTCAAACAGACTGCAATATAGGAGGTGATTTGGGGCAAAACACAACATAAAAGATCGCATAAAAAATAGTATCAAAAAAAAAAGGTGGGCCTATTATATAATTGGCATGCAGGGTATCAGAGACTACACAGGAAGTCTCCCCCCTCCTAAAGCTAAAATACACATTAGAAGGCCTCCAGTCTATTGAATAAACCCTATATTATGACCTTATTGAAGGACATGGGCAGATCTACAAAAGATAAGAAAGCAAGAAAGGTCTGGGACCTATTATTGTTTGTCCTTCATTTCTGAAGAGGACCAAAGACCTCACTGGTGATACCTTGACTTGTGTGTGAATTGTGTTTAAGTGAAATAGAGTTTCATAAACTTAACAGCCTCACTCTCTCTTCCTGAGTCATTGAAGTCCAGGACAAAAGTCAAGATGGCTGGCAGTGGCCCAAGATGCAGTGGGCAACCTTGGAATCCTTAATGCCTGACCAAGCTCTAAGTACTTCATAATGTCTGCTTCAGCTGCCTTCCTAGCCATTGGAGCAAATTATTCTCATCTGCCCATTCCACTGGGGAAAGTCTTCACATTCTTTGGGGTAGACATCCCCCTAACTCATTTACTGGTGAGGACTGTAGGTTACCCTCAACCTGATTTAACCCATCTGCTGAGATAGCTTGCTGCATGCTACAGCTTATTGGAGCCACAGGTGAGAGTTGGGTGAATCAGATGGAAACCAAAGGTGGATGAGCGTCCCTGAAAATGGCTCAGCTCACACCAGAGGTGTCCTTTTGGACACCCTCCACCCCTGCTCTGGGATCCATACCAATGGACACTCAAGTCGATGAGGGCTATGGAGCCATTAAAGAAGCAAACAAGGTTTTTGATATTTGCAATATTAAGGTTACTTTATTTAAATGCCTCAGGGTATTAAGGCCATTTCTCCACATCTATCCTTGTAATGAATGTTATTAGTGATGATTGAAGTGCTGGGGGAAATCAAAGCCCTTATTTCAAGTGTCTGTTGAGTATCATTTTAGTTACTTATCTACTGACTACATTTAGATCAGGTGTATGTGAATGAGTAATATACAAATGAACGGCACTTTCTTTGTCGAAAAGCTATTTGAGCAAAAAATATAACCATTCTGTCTTAAAACACTATTATTTTTGTTTTTTTATTAAGTAACATACATATAGGAGTTTGATGAGAAGCATTAAGTAGTGTGTGGACAACTGCCTTGGAGTTAGGAAGACTTGGGTACAGATCAGGGGTATGTAAGTAAATGTCAGCAAGTATATGTTTGTGTATACGTACGTATGCATATGCACAATACATACGTGTTCATATGTCTATGTGTATCTGTGCACACATGTATATATACACATATAAATGTATATACATATATGTGTGTAAATGTACATGTATATATATTTAAATGTACCCAAATACATATTCATTTACACATATGCACACACAAAAAACACACTTTGAAATTTAATCTTTATGATTAATAGTTTTCTCTGTTGCTTTTTAAAAGTGATTTTAAAAAACAGTATTTTAAAAATAAATCAAGCCCCAATTTGAAGGATTTGCTGATTTCTGAAGAGTAAATTCTCAAATTGAAAATATAACAATCTTCTAAGGAGCTAGTTCAAGCTGGCTTCAGCCCATCTCCAGTCTACATTTCTGACACAGAGGGCTCATGTAGCTATGGGAAAGTCACTTAAGTTTTCAGTGGTCCAAGTAATAATCTAAACAACCATGGACTGCTGATCTGCATCCATAGAGTAAGTTTCTCCATTAGATCTGGACCAAAATCAAATTTACCATTCTATTGTTACAAAGCACTCAACATACATATCTTGTCTTATCCTTGAAACAACTCTGTCAGACGCATAGTATATAATTAGCCCATTTTGCAGATAAAGAAACTAAAGCTTAGGGAGAGTAAGCAATTAAAGTTACATAACTCTTAAGTGATAAATTTGGGGCTTGAACTCAGGTTTTCTGCCTCCAAGTCCAGTGCTTTTTTTTTTCTTTTCATTATTATCATTAAGATATCCAATGATCATCCACTTTTGGTGAACACTCATTTTAAGATGTTCATAATCTTGATCTATATCCAAATTCCTACTGTTATGAAATGAAGGTCAGTTCACATGGATGCTTCATCTTTTCAACTCTAGGATTTAAGAGGGGAAACCACTGGATTTTTATTGAGCCCTACTAGATCGTGGTGAGTTCATAGAAGGTCAGTCAGCAAGGAGGGATTTGAGGGAGAGAAATTACCTTGTCTAATCACCTCCTCTTACAAAACAGGAACTTAAGGCCCCAGAGGTCAAACACAGTGCCTAGTGACAGACAGGGAATGAGATGAAATATTAACTCCCCTGATCTTACTCCAGTGCTCTGTCCACTGTCCCAGACTGCCCCTCAAATATGTGTTCTGTTAGCTTTTGTATGTTCTTTTAAGAGATTTATAAACATCATCAGCATTTGCTTTGTCTTTATTTTCTTAATCTATTTGAACAAATTATAGTCTGTCATAAAAAAGGTTCCCAAAGTAGCCCTAAATACTTCATGGAAAAGACTCTTATTATGGGATATAGAAAAAACAGAAACACTGACATCATTTTGACTTCCTGGTGTGGCTTGAATTAAGGACAGATCCTTTTGGGGGTCAAGCTAATTCTATATCCTAAGGTGTGATGAAGCTCTGAATCATTTTTTTCCCCTGGGGAGGTAAAGACAACAGACCTCTGCAGTATTTCTTTCTTGCCTTCTTGACAGTCTGACTAACTATAAGAAGGCAATATCTTTTCCTTGCACACTTTTTGTATCAAACATTAAGATGTCCTGGGCCAGGAAGCCAAGAAACTTCTATTTCTGTCACCTTGATACTGATGAGTCAACATATCTTTGTTTCAAATGTGAAAATATGAAATGATATATTCACTTCCATCAAATACACACATACACACACAAAGTAGCTACTGATGCAGATTCCCATCTGCTTAGTGAGAAGAGAAAACTGGGATTCTGACTATAAAAATTAATTTTGTGAGTTGAAATCATGTACTAGAAAAGGGTGGGGTGGGTGGGAGGAAGGAAGGGTTGTAGAACTTTACATGAGTAAAAGAGGATGAAATCTTTACCTTAAAATAGTTTACAACCAGATGTATTGTGCCACAGCAGGGATTTGCCAAAATAGGTTAATAATAAGAAACGAAGAAGATTTAGGATAAAGATGATGCTGTGAAAGTTTGATGAGGAGCCTACCTCTCACATATACTCAAGTGATGATCTAAAAATAGGCAACCAAAAAAATAATGATAAAGAAAGTCAAAAAGAAATATCATTATGCTCCTTCATCCACCCTAGGCCTGCATGAATTGACTGCCGAAAGTTGAAAGAGATAGCTGTTCAAAACACCACCTTGAGTTTACATAAATTGGCTAGAAATGCATTGTACTGTGTGGATCAGGGAAGTCTTGGGGAGCAGGTGTTGGTAAGTCCAGAAAAGCAATGACAGAGAGAAAGATAGAGAGAGAGAGGGAGAGAGAAGAGAGAGACAGAGACAGAGATAGAGACAAAGACAGAGAGGCAGTGACAGAGAGATAAAGACAGAACTAGTTGATTGATATAGAGAGTTTTGAGTGGGAGGGATAAAAGAACATGTAGTGTATCACTGTGAAGGGTTTGTACTTTACAGAGCAAATCCCCTTAATAAAATAATTTGTTCTGTAAAACTTGGACTCAGTCAAAAGGCTGCTCCCAAGGACCTAGAAGACCACATGTGGCCTCAAGGCTGTAGGTTCCCCAGCCCTGGATTAGAAGACTTGCTAGACTTGCTGAAATAGGAAACAGTAACTTTTGATTCCTCTGATACATTTAAATTTTTATTAGAAGCTCTCTGTCTGTCTGTCTGTCCGTCTCTCTCTCTCTGTCTGTCTGTATCTGTCTCTCTCTCTCTCTCTCTCTCTCTCTCTCTCTCTCTCTCTCTCTCTCTCCTCTCTCTCTCTGGTTCCAGCCAGGGTTAAGTGACATGCCCAGGGTCACTCAGCTAGTAAGTGTCTGAGGACAGATTTGAACTCAGTTTCTCCTGACTCCAGGACAGGTGCTCTATCTACTGTGCCACCTTCCTCCTCATTCTCTTAAGCAACAATTTTCAGGCTTGCTTTTGATTTAATATCTTCCTAACGTGACATAGCTACATTTCATTGCTGGAGAAAAATTTCATTGTATTTTATGTACAATTTTATGTACAATACTTTATTTCAAATAAGTCTAAAATTTGTATTTGGTTAACATTTTTCCGATAAGATTATAAAACTGCTTATAATAATAATAATAGCTAACATTTATATATCACTTTAATGTTTGCAAAGTGTGTTACAGATTTTCTCTCATTTTATACTAATAAAAATGCTAGGACGCAAAGGATATTAGTGTTTTCATTTTACATATGAGGAATTGAGGTTAAGTGACTTGCCCAGGGTCACACAGCTAGGCTGGATTCCAATTCAGGACTTCTTGATTCCACATCCATTGTTCTCTCCACTTCACTATCTAGCTGTCAGCATATGTTGTCTTAATGTTAAAACAAGTGGGATATTTGCTGATATTCAAAAATGTAATTTTTGTATCAAGTAATGGGAAAAATACCTTAGAATTTTGACATCATCAAAAGCCATTTGAAACTAAAATCAAATTACTACCCATCTTTTATTTAGTATAATAGCTTAAAAACTAACATGATCTGTGAGTTAGGATATCATTGCTTGTGAAAGGGTGTCTTACAATACCTATCTATGTTCACTCTGCCCCTGAGTCTTCCACACCCTGATTGTTCACATAACCCCTTGGGAGGCCCCCTTCTGTGACTGGTTGGTTCTTTTCAGAACCTCCATTTTTGAGGGAAGTTTTCAGGCTAGCCATATCTTCATTCCTCTCAAGGCTTTGCTCCTGCCTCAGGACTTTCTCCAAAAGGCCTATCCTCAAACTCTTAAGTTTCCTTTTACATGTTGTCTTCCACTATTAAAATGCAAACTCCTACAACCATAGTAATTTAGTGTTTGGCAACCACAAACATCTTATATTTGGGAACAAGACTCCCTGTTTGACAAAAATTGCTAGGAAAACTATTTTTCCTAGGAATTGCAGGAGGGGCTGAGACAAGATGGCAGAGTGAAAGCAGTGACTTGCTTGAGCTCTCTCCCAAACCCCTCCAAATACCTATAAAAACTGCTCTAAACAAATTCTAAAGCAGCAGAACCCAGAAAAAGTCAGAGTGAAACAAATTTCCAGCCCAAGACAACCTGGATGATTGATCAGAAAGGTATATCACACATGGCTGGGAGTGCAGGCCGCAGCAAACCTGGAGCAGGCCTCAGAGGACTGAATCTTGGACAGCTGTGGTTTTTCCAAAGTCCTCAAACCACGAACGACAAAGACAACTTAGAAGGTCAGTGAGAAAAGTCTGTTTCTTCGGTGCTGAGAGAGGAACGCAGGGTCTCAGCTCCAGTTCCTCGAGAGTGCAGCCCAGACTGGGGGGGGGGCTGCTCTCGCCTGAGCTTCTGGCCCACAGACTGAGGGGGAATCCAGTGGCTGATCAGAGGGGGATTGAAGGGATCTCTTTGCCAGTGCTGAGACAGGAATCTCTTCCTTTGCCCATGTTTGGATCTGGGCCACAGTACTGGGTGGAGGTCTTGGGGTGAGAAGGAGCGCTGGCATGATAGAGCTTATATTGGCTGTGGAAAGAAAACCCTCCTCACAGTGACAGGACAGAGAGGAGTACTTGTGGTCACTAATAGACCGGAGCACAGGCAAGGAAGAGAGTAAACATCTCGCCCCTTATCATACCACCTTGGAAGAACTGAAAATTTACAGGTCCCTACAAGTATCTCTGAAAACAGCTGTACAAACCCCAAAGCTTGGGACAGTACATTCTCCACATTGGAAGCAGACTCTTACCTTAACAAAGAGTTTAAAACTCAGGTAATTGGCCGGGATTGTGAGCAAGCAGTGTAAAAAGAGTCAGACTATATTATCTTACTTTGGTGACAAGATCAAAATATATAACCAGAAGAAGAAAACAAAGTCAAAGCTCCTGCATCCAAAGCATCTAAGAAAAAATATGAATCAGTCCCAGGGATTTTGAGAAGCAAGTAAGAGAACTAGAGGAAAAACTGGAAAGAGAAATGAGAGTGATGCAAGAAAATCAAGAAAAACAAGTCAACAGCTTGCTAAAGGAGACCCCAAAAAATACTGAAGAAAAAACACCTTAAAAAATAGCCTAACCCAAATGGCAAAAGAGGTCCAAAAAGCCAATGAGGAAAAAATGCCCTAAAAAAAAATTGGCCAAATGGAAAAGGAAGTCCAAAAGATTACTGAAGAAAATACTTCCTTAAAAATTAGAATAGAGCAATTGGAACAGTGACTTTATGAGAAATCAAGACACTGTAAAACAAATCCAAAAGAATGAAAAATTAGAAAACAATGTGAAATATCTCATTGGAAAAACAACTGACCTGGAAAATAGATCCAGGAGAGAGAATTTAAAAATTATTGGACTATCTGAAAGCCATGATCAAAAAAAGAGCCTAGACATCGTCTTTCAAGAAATTATCAAGGAAAACTACCCTGACAGTTTTAAAACCAGAGGGCAAAATAGAAATTGAAAGAATCCACCAATCTCCTCCTGAAAGAGATCCCCAAAGGAAAAATTGTAGCCAAATTCCAGAGCTCCCAGGTCAAGGAGAAAATATAAACTGACAGAAGAAAAAAATTCAAGTGCTGTGGAAACACAATCAGGATAACACAAGATTTAGCAGCTTCTACATTAAAGGACCACAGGGCATGGAATATAATATTCGGAGGGCAAAGGAGATAGGATTACAGCCAAGAATCACCTACCCAGGAAAACTGAGTATAATCCTTCAGGGAAAAAAAAAATGGTCATTCAGTGAAATAGAGGACTTTCAAGAATTCTTGATGAAAAGACCAGAGCTGAATAGAAAATTTGACTTTCAAATACAGACTCAAATGGAACATAAAGAGGTAAACAAGAAAGAGAAATCATAAGAGACTTATTAAGTTGAACTGTTTACATTCCTGCATGGAAAGATGATATTTATAACTCATGAGACCTTTGTCAGTATTAGGGTAGTTGGAGGAAAAAAATTATATGTATGTAGATAGATAGATAGATAGATAGATATAGATAGATAGATAGGGCACAGGGTGAGTTGAAGATTAAGGGGTCATATCTGGAGAATAAATTAAGGGATGAGAGAGGATTATAGGAGAAGAAGAAAGGGAGATAGAATGGGGTAAATTATCTCACAAAAAAAAAGAAAAAGAAAAGCTCTTACAGTGGAGGGGAAATGGGGGAAGTTGAGAGGGAATGAGTGAATCATATTTCAAAGGATTTCGCTTAAGGAGGGAATAACATACACATTCAATTGGGTATGGAAATCTGTCTTACCCTACAGGAAAATAGGGGGAAGGACAAGAGAAGGGGTGATAGAGAGGAGGGCAGATTGGGAAAGGGGTAATCAGAAGCAAATACTTCTGAGGAGGACAGGGTCAAAAGAAGAATAGAATAAATGGGGGGCAGGATAGGATTAAGGGAAATAGAGTTAGTTTTTCACAACATGTCTACTATGGAAGTGTTTTGCATAACTGCACATGTACCTATATTGAGTTGCTTGCCTTTTCAATGAGGGTGGGTGGGGAGGGAGGAAGGGAGAAAATTTGGAACCCAAAGTTTTAAAAACATATGTTTAAGAAAATGTTTTCACATGCTACTGGGAAATAAGAAATATAGGAAATGAGGTACAGGAGTCTATCCTGCCCTACAGGAAAATAGAAGGAGAAGGGGATAAGAGAAGGGCAGAGGAAGAGATAGAAGAGAGGATAGACTAGGGGAAGGGATAGTCAGAATGCATGCCATCTTGGGGTGGGAGGAGGGGTGAGATGGGTTGAAAATTTGGAACTCCAAATCCTGTGGCAGTAAATATTAAAAACTAAAAATAAATAAATTTATATTGAAAAAAAGGAATTGCTAGGAAAGCAGTTTCGCATATAGTAGGTATAGACCAGCATCTCACATTGTATACTGAGATCAGATGAAAAATGGATACATGATTTAGACATAAATGACATTTAGACATAAAATCTCAGGCAAATTAGGGGAGCATAGAATAGGTTTATGACCAAACAAGAGACAGAGAGCATTATTAGGTGCAAAATGGTTAATTTTGATTATATAAAATTTTAAATAAAAGTTTTCCCCCCACAAATGAAACCAATTGAACCAAGATTAAAAGGAAAGCAGGAAACTGGGATTTTTTTATCACAAGTTTCTATGATAAAAGCCTCATTTCTCAAATATATAGAGAACTAAATCAAATTTAAAATAATATAGTTTGCTCCCCAAATAATAAATGGTCACAGGATGTGAACAGGCACTTTTCAGATGAAGAAATCAAAGCTATCTATATTCATAGGATCAAGTTCTCTAAATAACTGTTAATTAAAGAAATGAAAATTAAGACAACTCTGAAGTACCACCTCACAGATATCAGATTCACTAATATGCCAGAAAAGGAAAATCATTAATGTTGGAAAAGATGGGAAAACTGGGACACTAATGCATTGTTGGTGGAATTGTGAACTGATCCAACTATTCTGGAGAGCAATTTGTAACTGTGCCAAAGGACTATAAAACTCTGTGTACCCTTTGACCCAGCGATACCACTACTAGGTCTGTACCCCAAAGAGATCAAAGGAAAAGGAAATGGATCCTTATGTACACAAATATTTATAGTAACTTTTTTTGTGGTGGCATTTGAGGCAATGCCCAACAATTGGTATATGATTGTGATGGAATACTATTATACTATAAGAAATAATGACCACTATGCTCTCAGAAAAAACCTGGGAGACTTCTATGAACTGATACAAAGTTAAATGAGTAAAAGCACGAGAACATTGTACACAGTAAGAACAATAGTGTATGATTATCAGCTGTGAATGACTTAGCTATTCTCAGCAATAAAATGATCTAAGACAATTCCCAGTGAGTTACGATGAAAAATGTTATCTACCTTCAGAGAAAGAATTGATGGAATTTGAACGCAGATCAAAGCATAGTTTTATATATTTTCTTAATGTTTCATGAGTGTTTGTGTGTGGTCTTGAGTTTTCTTTTGCAACCTAGCTAACATGGAAACGTATATTGCATGATTGCACATATATAATCTGGATAAAATTGCTTGCCTTCTCAAGGAGTAGGAGGGAAGGAATGGAGAGAATTTAAAAATTAAAATTAAATGTTAAAAAATGCAAAATCCTTGAGTGCCATGATTGTCTTTCTTTCTGCTTGTATTTGTATTTTCAATGCTTTCAATTCAAAACTTAGGAAGTTCCTAAAAAATGCTTGTCATTTTGACTTAGTTTGACATATTTATTTAAAGAGGATATTTGTCCTCTAGAAATAAACCCTACTTCAATGGCCTACTTAAATCACTGTGTTTCAGTCACGATAATGTCTATTTTGTTGTGTTGAGTTGGGTTTCTCTTTGAGAAGTATTCTAACAACACCCATAGAATCCTAATAAAATACAAGGACTACAGGGCAACTACAAGAAGATTAACACTTTATCAGCATAAAAAGAAGAAAATTGTTATGCTTTTTAGAACACATGATAAAGAAGAAAAAAAGAACAAAATAACACATTATCATTATAATAACACATTAAAAATGACACATTATCAACACTTTGAGCTATTGAAGAGCAGGGACTGTCTTTTGCCTCTTTTTGTATGCCTAATCTTTAGCATAGTGCCTGACATATGGTAGGTGCTTAATAAATGCTTATTGACTGGATGACTTACCGAAGTACTTCTAGTAGATACAGAAAAAAAATGAAAAATGCTTTCCTCAAATGAAAAATATTAAAGGCTGATTATAAATATATGCCACTAGATTTGTTGAATGTAAACAGAAGTTGTTAACTTAAAAGAGGACCTACAAAATGGCTGACTTCCAAGAAAGGAATCCAGTGGTACTCCATGGGATATATTCGCATGAAGATAGCCAACAATGCATCTCTAAAAATAGTGTCAATGGATAGCTTAGTCATGTGCCTTTGTGGAAATGGGGAGAGTTTATGATGGCATTTCATGACCAACTCATCATGACTATTTACAAAAGATTATCCTTAAAAAACCTGGAATTAATTGCTACTACAGACTAGTTTACAAAATGGTTGACATCAGGCAACACATCAACGCAGGTTGTAAAAGAGAAAAATAGCACCTACCTAACACCTAGCAAGACATGTGCTGGTGGTTAATATTCACATCAGAAGCGTACTATCTTTTATGCATTTTTCAGATGACAAATCTTAATAATATAAATAAAGGGCTAAAAATATGCTGGAGAACTCGACTGATAAACTGTATTAGAATGGGGGTGTTACCATAAATCAAACTTGTATCCATACTCAATCTGATATAACACTGTTCTGTAAAACCTTAAGAAACATTTTCAATTGTTGTCACCATACCAAGTAAGGATGATCTCTAAGTTTCATGGAACAAAAAGATTCATATTATAGCCATTGTTCCTATTATTATGTTGGTGCCGTGTTTTAAATAGAGACATCCCTCAAGTGCACATTTAATACTATAGCATTCTCAATACATTAGGCCCAATTTTTACATATTTTCAGCATGCACACAAGGCATGATTGTAGAAATAAGTCAAAGGCTCATTGTTTAATCAACATCAAAGATGTTATAAATCGCAGGAAGCTTAGGGGGAGCCTGCTTCAGTATTTGTTGAATTGACAATAAGTTGTTCTTTGCACCCTGGTATTTATTGGCAGACTCATTTTGGTTCACAGTCAGTATATTGTTTTCTTGAAAGTGTTTATTGCTTTTTCCCCTGGTGATATGAGTTGTAAGTGATTTGTATAAAGCACATAAATACACAATAGGATTATATTTGGATGGGTCACTGGTGGTCTAATATTTTGTTAGGAGAAATGCTATGCTTGTATTAAGAAAGGTGAGATCAGGCTTGCATTTGAGAGGAAGCTGTTGATGTGACTTGGTAGTAAATCATGCCCACTGCAAAGAATTTGAGCCAAAGAATAACAGATCTCATCTGTCCCCACCACTTCCCAGTTTTGCACAGAGACTAGCATTTCAGTCCACTCTCTTGATGAAACCCTTCTATCTTTAGTCATATCAACAATGTACACACTTTCTTTTTGTTGTTTCATCTAACTTGGATTTTTATTGTGTTGGCCTGGCCTTCTTGTAACCATACTGATAACTAGTAATGTTCCCCAACCTCCTCCTTTTTCTTCTTCTTCTCTCTCTCTCTCTCTCTCTCTCTCTCTCTCTTCTCTCTCTCTCTCTCTCTCTCTCTCTCTCTTTCTCCTCAAGACTTTGTCATAGATTTTTGACATTGCATTGTTTTTATTTTATTCATTTTTGCTATATTTACTTCTAGCATCTTAACCTTTAAACCTTTGCCTGCAGTTTGTAATTAAAGAAATATAGATGTGTTGATGTGCTTTTGTTTTCCAGATTCCTTTCTTTGTGTTCCTTCTTTGTTGCTTTTAATTGGTCAACATCAAATTCAAATATAATTTTCCAATTTTTTGTGCAGATGTTTAATCACTACCTCGAGTGTATTTGGCACAGTGGTATTTTGACACCTGTCCTTAAGAGTATTCCTTGATATCTTTAACTTTATGCTTTTGGTAATAAATTTATCAGTGGCTGACATGTATAACCTTGTATTTACATCTTGAATGTTTTTCTATTTTCCGTCAAATGCAATGAGATAATTTTTAAGGTCCTTTTTGATTTGGATGACATAAATCCAACTAGGACATTAATTATCACAAAACAGAATCATTCCAAACAAATTTATATCTTTTATAATCATTCAAGATATGAGTATTATTTTTCCACCTGTTTCATTATTAAGTATAATTTCTGAAATTTGCATAATTAAAGATTTTCAGTGAACTTGTTATCTTTATTCTTTCCCTCTAAATATTTTAGTAGTTCCTTGATGTCATCTCTTATTACACCCAATCCAAATTTAGGAATAAAATTATTTTATACAATTGCCCTGGGCAGGTCAGGAATGTGTTGTTGTATAACCAATAACTTGAGGGTAATGTTGACAAAAAGCAGTATGAAGCCCTTCCCTATGCCTGGAGAGATGTTTCCAATTTTTCTATGATAGGGTAATGGTGCGTAATGGTCCTCAATCCATTTCATGCATATGATTGAGCTGCTTTGGGGTCCAGTGACATTTGCAACAAAACATTTCTAATACGTGAGGGATAGACATTTCTAATTTGTTCCCAAATAGCTCACACTCGTATGACACCAGAATACAGATTAGGAGGGCCACTCACTCCCCTATCTTTCGTGTCAAGATTCTCAACAGGAGAGTTTCCACTGGTGCCAGCCTACATTCTCAGGTTGCTGCATCTGTTTCTTTGATGAATAGGCTCAACTGAATTACACTGGGGAAAACTCTAATCCAATTAGTGGTTGTTGTTAGTTTTATTATTTTTTTAAACAATAAGCATTAGCCTATAACTTAATACACTTTCCAAAACAAAGCTTCTATAATTAGTTTTTTTTGGGGGGAGTTGTTTTTGCCCTCCATCTGGCATTCTGCATCTGTTATGTTGCTTTTATTGTTGTTCAGTCATTTTCAGTTGTGTCCAACTTTTTGTTATCCCATTTGGGATTTTCTTGGCAGAGATACTGGAGTGGTTTGCCACTTCCTTCTCCAGCTCATTTTAAAGATGAGGAACTGAGGCAAACAGAGTTAAGTGACTTGCCCAGGGTCACACAACTAGTATATGTCTGAGGACAGTTTTGAATTTGGGAAGATGAGTCTTCCTGACTCCAGGACTGATGCTTTATCCACTGTGCCCTAAAGCAGCTTGCAATCATTATCCCCATTTTACAGCTGAAGAAACTAGGCCAAACATCAATTGACCAAGCTACCCAGATTACTTCCACTTTACTTATGCCTGTAGTAACTTTCTGAGTCCAGCACTCTATCCAGCGCGCCACCTAGCTGCCTCATCTGGTACACAAGGTTCAAATATTCTAATGTGTGTTGTGATCTCATAGATAGAAGGATTCTCTCCAATTATGCAGATTACATTCCATCCATGTCTACTCAACCTGCGTAACTCTTGCTTATATCCTCACACAAGATCCTCACAGGGTTACCCCAACACTCTGGAGCCCTCCTTTGCTTTTTTCTTGACACTGAATTACCCCAGTATTTACTTCATTTCTTCAAAATGTGGAGGAAGCTCTAGACTTGTGATTTCATCTATTTAGGGAACTCTTGGCATGGAAAATGACTCCATACAACACTCATGAAGTGTTCTAGGGTTCTGAGGGGATAAGGGACTTTCCATGGTTTCCAGATAGTTTGCATCTGAGAATTTGAACTCAAGTCTTCTTGACTCAAAGATTGGACTTCTAGTTATTATATCACTCTGCTGGTTTTAATACATAATTCACTCGCATTTGATTTACTTTATTTCTCTAATGATAGAAAATGAAGCAAAACCTTATACCTTAAATTCTGTAATAGCCCAGTTAAGTTTGATGGGAACAACTTTTTTTTTGAAAGGCAGCATAGGTTTCCAAGGGAAAACTGGTTTAATTTAGTTTTGTTTTTCCTATGTTCTTTACACACATTAAAAAGCCTTTCTGATAAAGGAAAACAAACTTTGGAAATCGATCCCACTTTTCTTCAAAAAAAAATGGTGATATGTTGAGTTCATTTGGGGCACCAGCACTGTATAATTTTCCTTAATTATTTTTAATGGTTCTCTTAAAGTCTCTAATTGTATTTTTTAATAAGCAAATCCAGCTATTTTACATTTTGTTCATTTAATGTGACAAGGCTAGTGAGGGGTCATTATTATGGAGCCATTCATGGAATCCATTTAGAAGTCTGTCATCATTTTTATAGAAACCCCTACTTTCAGTCATAAAACTTGGCTGTGGGTTAGAACTCGCATAAAGTTTCAGACAGTGAAGACATTTTAGTAGTTTTACATTAAAAAAAAAAACCTCATGAACTAAACCTGCCCATTTTTGAGTCATGATGCCTCTTTACATTTTAATATGTAAAAACACATTGTTTTTTGAAACTTGAAGTTACTATAACTTATATGCCACATTTCTTTTTTTACAGTCTCAGACTATGCCTATGATTAACTAATTTGACTTTTTTTTATCTGAATTGATGTTTTTTCTAAAGCATTTCCATGGTATTTATACCATGCCTGCAACCAAGAAAGTTTTAGATATGTTGTATATACTTAAGTATATATGTATGTATGTAGCACAAATCTGCCTTGAAGTTTTATTCCCTAATCAAAAATATTAAATAGACTTTCACTTAGAATCAGTCTTGTGGGACTTGGCACAGCATGAACCCCACAGCTGGATAATCTCACCATAAGATTTTAAACCCGTAGAATTGAGAGGTCAATCCTAAGAGTGTTCTCATATGTGTTCTACTTCTCCCAAGTGTTAGTTATACTCCCTCATTCAAGTCAATAATCACTTATTAATTACCAGCCAATAGTCATTTATTAATCATTAGCACAACACACACTATACAAAGGACTGGGGACTCGACAACAACAACAAAAATAACAACCACAGTAAATCCCTGTCCCCAAGGAGCCTATATTCTTTTTAGAGATAAATCAATATAATGACAAAATACATTTGTTCACACTTTTAGGGGTGTGTGGGAGAAAATAGTAAGTTGGAGACCCAAGAAAGGCCTCTTATTGAAGGTAGCACTGGAGCTAAGTAGCTACACCCACAAAAGTCTCTTTAAGACCTAATAAGAGGTGAGGTTTCATTTTATCTTTTTCCCAAGTGTATTGGAGGCAGAGGGATTTTCAGGGTGGACTCAACTGCTTAGCTCTAGTGTCTCTTCCAAGTGTCTTTTTTTATTCCTGCACTTATTATTTTCCCCACACACACCTCTGGAAAAAAAAAAAGTGAATTATCTGTGTTTTTTTTTTTTTAATATTGACTCATCTCTGAAAGGAATGTAAGCTCCATTAGAGCAAGTGTGTGTGTGTGTGTGTGTGTGTGTGTGTGATTGTATCCCTAGTCCTTTGTATAGTCACTTGTATATGATTGTTGCTTCATAAGTAATTATTGACTTGAATCAAGTGACAGTATACAGGCTGGTGCTTGAAAGACATGGAACACATATGTTTGTACACTTGGGTTGGGCCTCTCATTTTGGCAGGTTTAAAAACTTAGTGATGAGATGATCCAGCTATGGGGCTTATGCTGTTCCAGCTCCTACAGTACTGATTCTAAGTAAAAGTCTAGTTAATATTTTTGATTAAGCAATAAAAGTAGAAGGCAGATTTGTGCTCCTTTCACTGGGGCACCATAGCCTTTTTCCAATAGGGAAGCAAACTTGGTAGAGAGAACAAATCGATATCAGAGTGTGAGAAATGAGATGAGAATTGAGAGCAAGGAAGCACAGTAATTGGCCTGAGTCAATTAGGTGCCGTTGTTAATTGGTCTGGTCACTTTCTCAATAGATGACCCAGCCATTCACTCATAATAATAATGAAAATGGACATTTTTTTGGAAATGTTTGACTCTTAACACAACTGTGTGAAATAGGTTCTACCCCACTTCATATGAAAATTAAGGCACAGAGAAGCTAAGGACTTGACTAGAATTGCTCAGATAATATTTGGCTAAAATAGATTGTGGACCCAAATTGTTCCCACTCCAAAACCTGACCTTTATCCACCAGAGTATTCTGGTGAATTTGCAAAGGCCAAATTTCAGCTCCGCACTGGTGAAGCCATAGAGTAAAAAAGGATACAATATGAGAAGACTGAAAATCCTCATTTGAATCCCAGCTCTTACAAATAGCATGATTGTGCTACTTAATTTGATCTGTTTGAGTCTCACTTTTTCCTTATCTTATAGTAATGCTTAATCAATATACTTAGCTTATACCTCTTAGGGATGCTCTGGGGAAATGCTTGGTAGGTCTTAAAACACACTGTAAATGAGAACTAGTCAAATGTCATTTCCTATTTCTTGCCACCGCCCATTTTACAGATGTGCTCATTTGATGCTACCTAAATACATGTACCTTCTCAGCAACTTTGATTCATGCAGTTGATGCTTTCCAAAAGGGATGTCACCAGACCTGCTCCAACAGACAAGTGCCACCTCCTTCCAGGTACTGAGGGAGCATGGGGTCTTGTTGACAGAGTAAGTGAAGTACCTTAAAACAGACACAACGTCACTGTTCATTGGTTTTCAGGATAATTCAACGTGGTGGATCCCTGTCTTTGGGCAGAATTAATAATCTGCTTCCTGCTGAGATGCTTGGGCTGGTGCTCAAACATTTTCATCTGTGACTTGGATAAAAGCCTGGATAGCATGCTTATCTGCTTTCAAGGCGACATGAAGCTAGGAGGGAGAGCCAAAACGTGATGATGAAAGTAAGCTGTACCGGCATGCCTTGTTTCTTTCTGCTTTGCTGTTGCGTTTTGCAGATATTGCAATTTTTACAAATTGAAAGTTAGTGGCAACTTGTTTGCATCAAACCAGTCTGTTGGTGCCATTTTCCAAAAACATGGATTTACATAATGTCTGTCACATTGTGGTCATTCTCACAACATTTCAGACTTCTTCATGATCATTTTTCTGTTATGGTGATCTGTAAGCAGTGATCTTTTGTGTTACTCTCGCAATTGTTTTGGGGCGCCATGAACCACCTTCATATAAGACAGCAGCAAACTTCATTGCTGTCTTATGTTGAGAAATTGCTAAGCCACCCCAACCTGCAGCAACCACCCTCCTAATCAGGCAGCAGCCATCAACATCGAGCATAGACCCTCACCAGCCAAAAGATTATGACTCCCTAAAGGTTCAGATGATGGTTAGCATTTTTTAGCAATAAAATATTTTAATTAAGTATGAACATTTTTTAAAACAGAATACCATTGCCCACTTAATAGACTGCAGCCTGGTATCAACATAACTTTTATAAGCACTAGGAAACCAACAAATTTGTGTGACTTACTTTATTGCAATATTTGCTTTATTGCAGTGGTCTGGAACCAAACCTGTAATATCTTTGAGCTATGCCTGTATAGGATATTAACAGGCTAGAGCATTGGACTGAATCTAAAAAGATGAAACTGGGAGGAAAATAGCTAGCATGTATACAGCACTTTAAGTTTTGCCAACCATAGTATATATATTATCTTATTTAATCCTCACAACAACCTCATGAGGTAGGTACAGCTAATTATTCTCATTTTATAGATAAGGAGACTGTGGCAGAGAGAGAGTAAGTGAATTTCCTAGGGTCACAGAGCTAGTGCGTCTCTGAAGGCAGATTTAAATTGTCTTTCCTTCCTCAGGGCCAGTGATCATACCCGCTGAGTCACTGTCTTCACTTGGGTCCAGAAAAAATCTACTCCTCAAATATATGATGGAGTAGGAGTTGGGGGGCAAGGGAAGAAGATGCATAGACAACAGATGGTCGGAAGAGGATCTTAGGGCTTCAGTCAACTGAAGGCTCACTGCTGAATCATTGGTGTGTTGTGGTAATCAAAACGACAACAACAAAACACTCATTGGATCTTGAGTTTTATTAGGAGAGTCATGGCTTCCAAGAATAGAGAGGCCATATTGCCATTGTACCTTCCCATAATCCCATTTTGCCTCCAGTGCTGGAGTACTATGTACAGTTCTTGCCATCACAGATTAAGAAGGATATTGATAGGCTGGAAAACGTTCAGATGTGGGCAACCAGGATGGTCAAAGACCTTTAGTTCAAGTATCAGTTGAAGAAAGTGTACGTGGTTGATCTAAGGAAGAAAAGAATAGGGGGAATATTATGCCTACATTCAAGGAATTTGAAAGCTCATCATGTGGATAAGGCTTAGACTTGTTCTCTTTGTCCCAAAAGCAATGAGTGGAAGTTGTAAAGAGGCTTGAGGTTAGGAAAAAGCTTGAGGTTTTCAAAAGATGCCAGTGCTCTCATTGGCCCCTTATCATTAAGGGTAAAGGCCCAGACCATTAGCAAGATTTGGTCTCTGCTCAATGGAATGTGGCAAATGAGGAAACAAGAAGTAGGTTAGCATGGTTAGAATACAGAGGACACGAGATACTGTAATGACTTAGTCTGCAAAGAGAAGGCCATAAGGAGCTGAAGCAGCTTCTGAAGCCAGGAATTGACTTCAAGGAGATGAAAGAAATTCAGTCCAAATGGTGGAGTGAGGGGGTGAAGAGTCAGAGACAGAGCGATGGAGACAGATACACAGAGAGGCATGAAGAGGCGCAGAGAGAAAGAGAAAGACAGACAGAGGTAAAAAGCGACAGAGAGACAGAGGGAGAGACAGAGACAGAGAGGGAGGAGAGGGAAGAACGGGGAGAGAGAGAGAGAGAGAGAGAGAGAGTGCCAGCTCAGGCACAGGAAGGAGCCAGGGAGCTCCTCAGGGAGAGTACCCATCTAAGAATTAGCTAATCATCTCTAATCGATCTCATATAGCTCCAGGCAAGAAGAGAGTACTTTTACTTTTACCATTATCTAGGAATTAAGAACCATCAATAGTATTTGGTTCTGATTCAGGATCATAGACTTACAACAGGAAAAGACTTTGGAAGCCTTGGAGCCCAATTGTCTCATTTTATAGATGAAGAAACTGAAGGTGGAAAAGGTTAAGTGACTTGTCCAGGGTCACCTTGCTGGTGAGGACCTGAGGTAGGATTCAAACTCTGGTTTACCCTAATCCTGATTCCAGTGCTGTGGTCACAGTGCTACCTGGGATTAGCCTGAGGGAGCTGATTTAAAATCCCTTGTTTACATAGTTATCATCTATGTGTTAAATGGTTTACTGGATGAAGGAACTGTGTATTCAACAGCAAAACACTCTTTAAAAAAAAAATAATGGATTTAATAACTGGACTTAACATCATGGTTTGGGAATGCCAATATAATAAAAATAGCAACATTAACTAAATTAATTTACATATTCAGTGTCATACTCAACTTCCAAATGGTTACTTTATCAAACTAGATGAAAAACTAAAAGAATTCATTTGGAGGATAAATTTCAAAGGAAATTTTAAAAAAATGTAACGGAAGGGTTCTCTACCAGGGCACAAATTCTATCACATAACAAATTCTACCACATACCACTTTATTTGTTGTTTTCCATACACGTAATTGAAACTGCCACCTCCCTGACTTTGTACACTATACCTTATGCCTGGAATGCCCTAATTTCTTATCTCTGCCCCATCTCTCTTCAAGCCACACTTAAAATTTGACCTCTAACACAAGACCTTTTCTGACTCATCTTGCCTGATTCCCCCTAGACCCATTCCTTATTAATATTTTCTGCTGCTCTAGCCAAAAATTTCCTTATATATATTTTGAATATATGTGGACATATGTACATACATAATATGCAACATATTATAATATGATATTATATAAGTATATATTATAACAAATTACATAATTATACATAATATGATATCATATTTACTTATCTGTGGACATGATGTCTCCCCTGACCAGAAGAGTATTAGTACATCACATATGAAATTATCTTTTTTTATCATACTATGTTATAAAAATGTTTGTTATTCCATAAATTAAAAATAAAGTATTTTTTAGATTAAGAGCTGCATTATTTTTGTCTTTTTATCAATGTCTCCTAACAGATCATAGCACAGACTCTGAATACCTGATCATTTGATTGAATGGCAATAACTTTCTGATTATCCTGATAAGACAATTATCCTGTCTGCCTCCGCGTAGGGGTTGGCCCATACTAGAGAAAACTTATGGCTAAAAGGATCCCACATTTTCCACAAAATTTCCACATTTGCCTGTTCATACAGAATGCTTAATAATAATAAAAACATTGAAATCAACAGGAATTTGCAGACTTCATTTTAGCAATTGAAAACCGGCCAGACACTAAAAACAAGAAAACATCTTGCTATTCTCTTTAAATGCCTTTATTGTTTTTGCTTTAGATATCCTTATTTTAAACACAGCTGTCAGAGCTATAAATATTGCCCACAATCCCACGGGACAGTGGTCATGCCAGGTCCCAGCTGGAAGTCCCACCTAACCTCACTGTTTCTTATGAGGTGGTACATTTTTATTGGGCCCATAACAATTTCTTGGTCCCCATTAGTTCAAAATGCCTGCATACAGTAAGTTAATCCTGGATGTTTAATTGACCAATAAATGATTCCATATTCAGAGACAATTTCAGAAAAGCCACACATGAAAACACAGTGTGGTCCGGTGAAGAATAGGAATTTGGAGGATTGAGGGAGGGACATTGAGATGAGAATTTTTGTTCATGCATTATTGTTGTTTGTGCTTTGTGCTTTTTCTTTTTTTTTTTTTTTTTGCTTTTTGGTGAGGCAATTGGGGTCAAGTGACTTGCCCAGGGTCACACAGCTAGTAAGTGTTATGTGTCTGCGAGCACATTTGAACTCAAATCCTCCTGACTCCAGGGCCAGAGATCTATCCACTGCGCCACCTAGTTGCCCTTGTGCTTTGTTCTTGAAGAGGACCATGACATCAGGGAGGTGATGACTTGCAGTGAGCTAGACTTAAGTACGGCAGGGCTGTGCAAAGTCACCAGCCTCACTCTCTCCTCAGGAATCATCTGGGTCCAGTGGCAAGACAGAGATCAGGACGACTGGAGATGGCTCTGGTGGAGTGGGAAACCTTGGCCTTTTTAAGCCAAGGTCTTTCCCAGGTCTCAGTTTGTCAGAGGCAATGCCTAGTCAGTGTTTAATGCTAGAAAAGAAATGAGGCAAAGAATGGTCTCTTTTATGCAGTGTGTGTGTGTGTGTGTGTGTGTGTGTGTGTGTGTGTGTGTGTGTGTGTACAAAAGACAAAATGAGGCTTGGACTGGGAGCTGCTGTTGGCCAATCAATAAGAGCCAGAGTGATTTTGGGTTTAGGACATGGTCCATAAAAAGAAATCTATCTAGTAAACCCCAAGATATCTTGTGAGGTTTCAGTGATTTAGAATTTATATTCCTTTGAGCAGAACACCCACAGGTAAGGGTATGATTCCAAGTTTGTCCTTGTTAGGAAAAAGAGTAATATTATATTGTGTGCCTTCAGAGAAAGAGAAATATTTTCAGATTAGGACCATAAAATCTTCACATTAGAAGGCACTTTAGGGTTTATCTAATTCTAACCCCATCTCCTTTTCTTTGGAAACCCTGTAGTGTTATATAAAGTCCTAAGCCAAAGGGAACATTTCATGGGAAGATAATATCCAATAAATATACTTCCATGGCACAGTCACTCACTAAGTGCCTATGATGTGCCAGGCATTCATGGCATGAGGAATGCAAAAGTGAAAACAAAAGCAAAGGAATAACAAACAAATAAACTATAATAATACCCAATCTTCATACAATGTTGCTTATTATGTTCTAAACACTGTGCTAAGTGTTTTACAATTATAAACTCATTTCATCCTCACAACACCCCACTTACAGATAAGGAAACTGAGGCAAACAGGGGATATGTGACTTGTTCAGAATGATACAACTAGTAAGTGTCTGAGGCCATATTTGAACTAAGGTCTTTCCAACCAGGTTGGGCACTCTATCCACTGGACCATCCAGCTGCTGAAGAAAAACATTGTCCTTCCCTTCAAAAATCTTGCAGTCTAGTGATCGGATAAACCATGTATACAGGAGAAAGATAGGAGTAACAACTGGGGAGATCAGGAGAGGCTTCCTGTAGGAGGAGGCATCTGAGTTGAATCTTGAAGGAAATTATAGTTTCTAAGAAGCTGAGGTGAGGGAGGAGTACATTCCAGGTATAGAATGCGGCTCCCCAAGAGCACTATGAGATACTAATACAGTGACCTCTGCAAAGGGAGATTCCAGCTACGGTTTCTCATCTAATTTTGGCCCCTGGGATGTCATCCCTATAGAGTCATATCTAGGGCCAAGGTTTTGCTGCAAAGTAGCAATATTTAGAGGAAACTCCAAAACATAATAACTTGTTTGAGAAAGATTGTACAAGTGAAAACTTGGTTACATTTCTGTCTTGACAACACTTTCATTTCTTCAGTAGCATGCAAATAATAACTGGTCCTAGAGCCTGGTCAGAAAGAATAGCTGAATCAATCAATTAACATTTAATAGGTGGCTACTATGTGCCAGGCCCTGTGGTAAGTGCCGAGACTACACAAGTAACAAGTGACCACTTAAATGTTTCATTTCCTTCAAAACTCCATGCAAAGTAAGCTTCTCCCAAAAGAGAAAGGTGAGACCCCTCAACTCCACTGTGTTCGTCTCTAATACTTGTGTCATTTTTTATGTGGTGAGGTACATTGTTGATTAGCGCACATATTTAGTGCTTTCTTGCTCCAGGCAACATAATTGCAAATACCTGATAAATGTTCTTTGAATCCATTTGATTTCCAACCAGGTAGGCTCCTTTATTCTCCCCACCCACGCCGAATACCTGTCTATGAAGTTCCTTGTATCAAAATAGGGAATTTTCTTGCTTCAGTGAAGAGCTTCAGACTTGTCTTCCCCAGTACTACCCCCTACCTTGTTCTCATCCAGCCCTCAGGTCAGATTTGCCTGATACTGTCTTTCAGTTCATCTGACCAGTATCTATTCAAACCCTCCTCTGGTGGCCTATCTTATTGGAGTACGTGGACAAGCCATGCACAGCAATGGGAGGCATGAAAGGACTGTGACCAGTCCAGAGGCAGCTGAGTGCACAATGGATACGGTGCTAGGCCTGGAGTTAGGAAGGGTTGAGTTTGAATCCAACCTCAGACTTCATGATCATGAGGGAGTCATTTGTCCTGTGCCTCAGTTTCCTCATCTGTAGAATGCGGATAATTATAGCATTTACCTCCCAGAGTTGTTGTTAGGATCAAATGAAATAATATTTTAAAGTGTCTTGCAAACTTAAAGCACTATAAAATGCTATTATTATCGTTAGTATCGTTATTATTTACAGCATTGTTGATAGAGTCTCAATTTCAGTGATATTTAAAGATTCATTTGAGTAGGTAACTTTGGGTATGGAAATTCCCTCCAACAATAAAGATCAGTAACTTACAGGTATAAGAAAGTATTGAAGTCAAAGAAAGGTGACTCCCTCACAGTCACACAGTTAATATATGCTGGGGACAAGGCCAGCCCTCTGTCTACTTACATTATACTGTCTCTTTTGTTTGAATATTTTGTTTGTATTGAAGGTCTATCAGGGTATAAGATCTGTGCATTTTTTTCTTTCCTTTTTTTTGTTGTTGTTCCATAATACAGAATAATAATTAAGAAATTTTTAAGTGCTTGCTAAAAGTTAAGCACAACTACAAAATCCTGCCACTGCAAATATAAAGACAAGGTAGTCTTTGCTCTTAAGAGGCTTATATTAGTTCGGAAATTTGGGGCCATCTTCTCATTGTGCAGTGATGTGGCATGATGAATGCACTGCTGAACTCAGAGTCAAGAAAACTCGAATTCCCATCATTCATTAGATGTTTATTAGCTGTGTGACCCTGGTCAAGTGACTTCATTTCATTTGGCCTCAGTTTCTTCAAATGTAAAGTGGTGATAATAATAGCACCTACTTCATATGCTTGTTGTAAAGTTCAAATAATAGACATAGATACAGATATTGATAATTCTTCAAACGTCAAGTTTAAGCGTTATTATATATTAGCTGTTATTATGTGTATTAATATACTACTACTACTACTACTACTACTACTACTACTACTACTACTACTACTACTACTACTATACTACTACTATACTACTACTGATAATAATAGTAGAAGAGAGACAGTGTGATATAGTGGAGACACAACTTCTCAGTGAAAAGGAAACCTACATTTGGAGAAGGCATTTCCCCACCTGAGAGTTCTCTATACTAATGAAAATTACAGATCTAGTTTGTATCCTTATTATTGTTATTATACTAATGCTACCAACAATTAGTATATATAAATATAATATATCAGTATGATTATTATAATATTCATTATTCTTATTACATAGAGGATGTGGTACAATGGAAAGGAGGTTTGGAGCCAAATCTCATCTCTGCTATGTACTGTTACAACCTTGGGAAAATCACTTAACACCTTTGGGCCTCAGTTTCCTCACATGTAAAAGGAGGTGGTTGTTAGATGACTTCCAATGACACTCCCAACTCTAAATTTATGAGACTTTGAGCCCATTCCCATATCTCACATAACAGCCAAAATTTGATATTATTTGCCTTCTAATGCTTTCTGTGACTCTATTCCTACAAAATGCCTTCATGTGTCTCTCAGGAGTTATACTGGACATGTATGGAAACTTATTAAAATGCCCATAAGATTTATAATGAAGTTCTAGAGTTCACTAAAAAATATATAATCTGAAAAAAAAATATCCTTGGCAGTGCTTTTGGCTTATGGAGGCAATTGGAGCAATTAATCAATAAACATGTATTACGTACCTACTATGGTCAAGGCTGCTGTTATTTGTGCTTCATTTTCAAAGAAGACCAATGACATCATGGAATATGTCTTGATTTGCACGTGAATTGGATTTAACTGAAGCAGAGTTGCACAAAGCTGTCATCCTCACTCTTTCTTCAACAGTCATTCAAGTCCAATGGCAAGTCAAAAGTCAGGACAACTGGCAATGGCTTGGCATACACTAGTCAAGGTTCTGGAAGTTTGAAGATGAAAACAAAATAGTCCCTACTTTGGAGAACTTAAATATTATGTGGAGGAGACAGCCTTTAACATGATAATGTTAAAAGGGAAGAGGCACAAGCTCATGAAGGAACATGGAAGGTCTGACATAAAAGGTAGCATTAGTGCTGAGCTCTGGAGAAAACTAGGGACTGGAAGGATCATCAATGAGGACAGAGGGGTCTGGAGACAGCAGATGGAGTTTCATGTGTGAAGAACAAGAAGAAGACCATTTTATTTAGACTACACAGTAGATGAAGGGGAGTAATGGGTGATTAAACAAAGATAGATTGAAGTCAGATTGTGAAGGCTTTTAAATAAAGACTTCATGTTTTATCATACAGGGAATAATGAAGCACTGAAGATTATTCAGTTGGTAATAGATAACACACATGTAAAACAAAAGAGGTAGCTTAAGACTGCAGAAGGGCAAGCTTTGTCCTGATTTCCAAAAACAAGAAAGAGAGGAAGGAAGGAAGGAAAAGTAGGAAGAAAGGAAGGAAAGAAGGAAGGAAGGAAGAGAAAGAAAGAAAACAGAATCTGCTAGCTGGACGTCAGTAACTTTAATTTCTGGGAAAATTCTAAAGTGAATCAATAAAGAAACGATTGCTGACCATCTAGAAAGGGAAACAGAAATTACAAGGAGCCAATAAGGCATCATCAAGATTATGTCATGCTAGATGATCCTTCTTTTCTTTTCTTTTCTTTTCTTTTCTTTTCTTTTCTTTTCTTTTCTTTTCTTTTCTTTTCTTTTCTGACAATTTCTAAAATAGTAGATGAGAAGATTTCTGTGGATATAGTTTACTGAGATTTCAGTAGAGCTTTTGAACAAAAATTGCATGCTATTCTTTGGAAGAAGATGGGTTAATATAGTGCCTTACCTCTTGAATATCTTCGAACTATCCTGTCTATAGCTTGTTTGTAAATATTTGTTTGCATTTTGTCTTCTCCATTAGATTGTGAGCTCCTTGAGAACAATGACTGTCTTTTACCTTTCTTTGTATCCCCAGCACTTAGCTCAGTGCCTGGTGCATGGTAGGGATATATATATTTGATTAATTAGCTAGATGATAATACAATTCTATTTAGATTTGATTAGTTATCCAAAAATAGTTGTGGATGGTTCTATGTCATTGAGTCAGGAAGTCTTCAGTGGAGTGCCCTAGGAATCTGTGCTTGACCCTTAACATTTTTTTTAATCAATGACTTGAATAAAGGGATAGATGGCTTATAGAAATTTACAGCATCAATTTGTGAGAATAATGTTTTATCAGATTTCCAGATGTCACAAAACTGAGAGCGATAGCTAACACATTAGACGAGAAAATCAGGATCCAAAGAGATTTTTAGGATCATAGCTCTAGAGATGGCAAGGATATCAGAGGCCATTCAGCTCAATCCCTTTATTTCCTAACTAGGTGGTGAAGTGGATAGAGCGCCCGGCCTTGTCTTCCTGAGTTCAAATTTAACCTCGGACACTTGCTAGCTATGTGACCCTGGGTAAGTCACTTCATCCTGTTTGCCTCAGTTTCCTCATCTATAAAATGAGCTGGAGAAGGAAATGGCAAAATACTCCAATATCTTTGCCAAAGAAACCACAAATGGGGTCACAAAGAGTTAGGCATGACTGAATGATTGGGCAAGCATCACTGGATGGTTTATCTAAAAAAGGGTCTGGGAATTTTAGTGGACTATATACTCAGTAAATGTAAAAAGTATAATATAACAGCCAAAAAAATAGAAACTTGGGCTGCATCAAGAGAGGTTTTAAGACTAAAAAACTGATACTTCCATTGTACTTTGCCTTTTTATTTTATTCTGTTCAGTTCTGAATACTACACAGATTAAGAATGACGTTGGAGAAGAAGGCAAGCAGAATGATTGAAAGACATAAGTCCATGAAATATGAGCATCAGATGAAAGAACTGGATATATTCATCCTGGACAAAATAAGATTAAGAGGGAGCTTAACAGTTGTATTTAATTAGATGAAGGAGTATCATGTTGGGGAAGGATTGAACTTTTTCTGTTATTCCCAGATTACAAAAGTAGAAACAATGGGTGAAGGTTGCAAGGAGGATAATTGGGCTAGATTGCAGAAATAAGCAACAAAATAGGCAACCAAATGAGCAAACAAACAAGCAAACTAACAACAAGAACAAGAACAAGAACTCTTTTCTTAATACTTAGAGTTATCCAAAAATTCAATGTGTTTTCTCAAGATGTGCATTCTTCTACCTTGAAAGTCTTCAAACAGAGGCTGGCTGACCACTTGCTGTGTATGTTATAGTGGGGATTCCATATTTGTACCAGTTGGACTACATGGCCCTTAAATGTCCTTCCAACTTTCATATTCTGTGATTCTGTATTTGGGGAAAATCACTTTGGGAGCTGTATGGAGGCTGAATGATGAGTTGACAAAAATAGTCTTGGGGCAGAAAGACCAGTTATGAGGCTATTGCAAAAGTCCTGAAAAGATATTATGAGGGTCTGAACTAGGGTGTCGTCATTTGAAAAAAAGAGAAGGGGAAAGCTAAAGAAGATATTGTGGAGGTAGAAATTATAAAATCTTGCAACTAGTTGAAGGATGTGTGAAAATGATGAAGTGAGGATGATGGCAAACCTGGATGACTGAAAGAACGATGGTTTCTTCAATGGAGCAGACTGAATGTGCTAATCCAGAGACATGGGACATGGTGGAGTCTTCTGAAAAATGTAGGGACAGCCCACATAAGGACAGAAGTCCAGGATACATATATAACTTTTGTTCTAGAGATAATGGCCCTTAATAAGAGAAGAGTCCAGACAGCTTTCCTGCTTCAACAAGCTCATTGTCAATAACGAGTCTTTCCTTCTCAGCACCTTTGGCCCTCTTCAGTGAGCTGGAGCCTATAAAAATTTGGGATTTTCTTAGTTTGTAGGATAGATGCCATTAGTCTATGGAAACACTGATCTAATTTATCTGTAGACTTCTCAGTTTAAAGAATGAATCAAAATCAATTATCTCTCAGCACTGTCCCCCCTCCTTTTCTTTCTGACTTTTATCTGGTTTGGCTATGTTTCAGTTAGATGCTTCATTTCACATGGCACTGCAGCTTAGCTGTCTCACAGACATATCATGACATCTTGGTCTGAGAGAATCCAGCCCCTATCACCCTGGCTAAGCAGTTCAGTGAGCTGTCTGCCCTTACAGACCACCCAGGGTCTCCTAGCTGGTGTGGGAGGTAGCAGCCCTTATTGCCTCCCCCAATGAAGCAAGACACTGTGTTTATCAATGGAATTTAAAAATAGGGCTCCTGGGCACAAGAAATAAAGTTCTGTAAGATGTAGACCAGACACTGGCCTTGTTTTGTCTGTGAAGCAATTTGATCAATCCTTTGGGTAAAACCCAGAAGAGATCAGAAAATATTGAAGTAACTTGATAGCAACTCTTATTATTTTTCTTATTTTAGAATTAACTACTCATTTACATTGTATATATCTTATATGCACAATTTTACATGCTATCATCCTCATTAACATATAAGTTCTTTGAAAGCAGGGACAATGGTTTTGCCTTTCTTTGTGTCTCTGATAATAAGTAGTAGAAATTTATTGCATGTTGACAGACTGACTGACCTAGGTAGGATTTTTTTTAATAGCTAAAATACCATGGTTTCAGAAAGATCACAATTGTAGTTATCCAAAGAGCAAAGGAAATGCAAATATGTAAAATAAGTTGTATCAAATCACTATTACTAATTTGTGGGTAAGATTATGTACTGGAAAGAGTATGGCCTTGGTGTCAGAAGAGATATGAATTTCTCTTTACCTCAGTTTTCTTATCCATAAGATGGGTCAAGAATATTTATAATATTTACCTCCCAGGGTTGTGCCTACGTAGAAAAAAAAAACATCCGCTGTCATTTAAAACCCTTCACAACCTGGTGTTCTCATCTTTGTTTTGGTGATATGTAATGACTTCTGTTAAAAAATGTAGGATCAGACTTGGGTCTGAAAGGAAACTGGTAAAGTGCTTTGCAGGTTACTCATGTACCAATGTGATGCATTTAAGCCAATAATTATGGATTTTATCCAGTCTTGCTGCTTTCTAATTCTGCAGAGAAGCTAAAGTTTCAGTTACCTCCCTTGATGGAACTGCTTTCATTCATGTTATTAATGGTGTGCCTGCATCCTCTTTCTTGTTTGATTCAGTTTGTGTTTTCTTTGTGTTGGATTTCTTACGGGCATACAGAAGATGAGAAATTTTCCACACGCTCCTTTGAGAAGGGTGTCCTCTCTCTCTCTCTCTCTCTCTCTCTCTCTCTCTCTCTCTCTCTCTCTCTCTGTATGTGTGTCTTCCCTATGACTTTGTTTTATTTCTTAAGCCTCTATAGTTTATCTTGATTGATTCATTATAGCTGTTAATTTTTCTTTACTCATTTTTGATTTCTTTGTAGCCTTCCACTTTTGAATGTTGTTTTAAAATTCTAAGGGAATCTAGAGTCTCTAATACACTACTGTCAATGTATTTCATCATGTTTTGTTTTATTTTGTTTTGCTGTCATTGTTTCTTTAATTAGAAGATATTGTATTTAATGTTCTACTATGCTTTCTGTTTGTATATATGTATACCTATGTTTATGTGTATGTATATATTCATATGTGTATACATAAAAATACACACACATATGTATATGTATATGTGTGTGTATATGTATATATGTGTATATACATGTGCGTGTGGATACATATATGAATTGCACATCTGCCATGGTAGGTTTGGATCTCTCTCCTTAGGAGTATTCCCTAAGGGGAAATGAAATAGAAGATAGTGTTATAGTTTTCCCTCCCCTTGCCTTCGTTAATCAAATCCAAATTCCTGAAATGTTTATGATTTATAATTTTGGCATATGTCCAAAACAATGCTTCAAAATGAATTCTACCGTAACAGACTGAACAAAAGGTTGGGTAGACATTTTTCTAGCACAAAACAACTTAGTAGAGTTTTGTGACACCAAAGTAGGGATTGGCTAGGAACCTAGTACAGCCCATGGCAACAATGATACTGGGTCTTGGAGGTGACTGCAGTAGCAAGAGCAGCTGCTTTAGGACCTCTCAGCCTAGAAATGGAAGGGAATTGGACAACACAAAAGAAAGAAGTTGCAGGGAACCCTTTTCTTGCAATGGGTGCGGAGCCCTATTTTGTTGCTCATACATTGTTCTAGGACTAAGAGAAGCACTGGCACTTGCAGCACAAAGGAGTTGGGGCTGTGGTCATAATTCCAAGGCAGAGATTACTTGTGATTGCTCATAAGGGATCAGGGTCTATGTTAACAGTTCCAAGACAGAAAGGAGTACTAGCATTTGTGGCTTTGTGAGAGTAGGGAAACTGGTCACAATTCCAGAGCCAACAGGAGTGTGTTAGTCATTGCAGTTGCACTGGGGTACAATCCTTTCCTGAGTAAAAATCAGAGAATAGTCCAGGAGAGCAGTGACCACAGATCTACTTGGATCGTACCACCATGGAAGCACTGAAAACTTATAAACCCACAGAACTAGCTCTGAAAACATCAGCACAAAATAACTAAAGCTTGGGACAGTGACCCCTTTAAAGCCAGGAAAAGAATCAAACTTTAGCATAAAGTAAAAGTCAAAAATTCTGCTGGAAAAATGAACAAATAAATAATAAAAATAACCTGACATAAAAAGTTTCCATGGTGAGAAAGAAGATCAAGGCATAAACTCAGATGAAGACATCAATGTCAAAACAGATGTAAGCATAGACTCAAAGGGGAAAAAAATGGAAATTGGACATAAGCCCAAAAAAAATTCCTGGACCAGCTCCAAAAGAATTTTTAAAATTAAAAAATAAAGGTAGAGGGAAAAAAATGAGAATGATACAAGAAAACCATAAAAAATGAGTCAATAGCTTTGTAAAAGAGGCACCAAAATATTGAAGAAAATAATACCTTAAAAAACAGAATTGGAGTTCTGCTTCTGGGAGCCAAGATGGCAGACTATAAAGGTAGTCTCTCTCACTCTCCCCTACCAACCTCTGAAAACCCAGAAAATATCACCCCAGAAAAAACAAATAAACAAGCAAACAAACAAAACAAACCTGGAACAGCTGAACTAGAAGAAAGATGGGGAACAGCAGTGCAGCAGCCCAGCAAACGGGTCTCCCAGGGCCTCAGCAAATATAAGGGAGGCAGAACTACAAGGGGCCCCAGGTGGATAAGCACCCTGAAGCATTCATCTGAAAGGACCCTGAGGAAAGCAACCTAGAGTTTCCTAAAGTCCCAGCCTTGCTGATTCCAACCCAACATCAGGTAAGCTGTCAGAACCCTACAGCCTCCAACTGTCAAACAGGAGGAGATCCTGAAGCCCAGGTGGTAGAGCAGGCAAACACCAACACCTGGACCTCTCAGTGCCTCGGTGAGGGTGGGGGAACCGGTGGAAACCAGTCTCAGCACTCTACAGCAAAGGAATCTCCCAGCACATTAGCAGAAATGAGGGAGACAGCATTGCAATGGGCCCCAGGCAGATAAGCACCCTGCAGCACACATCTAAAAGGAGCTAAAGAAAACTAAAGGAAAGGAAAAGCAGGCAGCCTAGAATTGCCAGAAAGTTCCAGGCTTGCTGATTCCAGCCCAACACAAGATAAGGTGCCAAAGCCCTACAGCCTCCAATTGCCAACATAAGAGGCCCCAGCACACAAAGCCAGTGACCAAGACCTAGGCTCCCAACACAAGAAGCTTGGTCAGTGCCCTCTGTTCCCCAGCAGGAGAGCTCAATCTCTTTAAAGCCCAGGGAATAAAGAAACCACGGGTAAAAAGAAACATACCATAGATTCATATTATGAGGAGGGTGGAGATCAAAATGAAAATTCTGAAGAGGACAACATTGTCAACAAACTCACATCTGCAACATCAAAAGGGAATATGAACTGGTCTGAAGCCCAAAAAGCCTTCTTAGAAGAGCTCAAGAAGGATTTTAAAAGTCTAATGAGAGAGGTAGAAGAGTCCTTCAAAAATACAATTGGCCAATTGGAAAAAAGTACACTGAAGAAAACAAGTCCCTAAAAAACACAATTGGCAAACTGGAAAAAAAGTACACTGAAGAAAACAAATCCCTTAAAAACAATTGGCCAATTGAAGAAGGAAGTACAAAAACTAACAGAAGAAAACAATCTGTTAAAAACTAGAATTGGACAAATGGAAACTAATGACTCTATGAGAGAGCAAGAATCAGTCAAACAGAAACAAAAAAATGAAAAAATGGATAAAAACATAAAATACCTCATCAGTAAAAAAAAATGACCTGGAAAATCTATCCAGGAGAGACAATTTATAAATCAGTGGACTACCTGAAAATCACAATGAAAAAAAGAGCCTGCACAGTATCTTTCAGGAAATCATAAAGGAAAACTGCCTGGAAGTCCTAGAACCAGAAGGTAAAATAACCATAGAAAGAATACACCGCTCACCACCTGAAAGAGATCCCAAATTGACAATGCCAAGGAATATAATAGCAAAATTCCAAAATTACCAGATGAAAGAGAAGGTGCTGCAAGCAGCCAGAAAGAAACAATTTAAATATCATGGAACCACAGTCAGGATTACACAGGACCTTGCAGCTTCTACATTAAAAGACCACAGGGCATGGAACATGATATTCTGTAAGGCAAAGGAGCTTGGATTTGCAGCCAAGGATCAACTACCCTGAAAAAAATGAGCATGATTTTTCAAGGGAGGAGATGGATATTCAACAAAATAGGGGAATTCCAAACCTTCCTGATAAAAAAACCAGAGCTCAACAAAAAACTTGATCTTCAAGTACAAGATTCAAGAAAGACATAAAAAGGTAAATGGGACAGAAAGATACAAATGTTGTTAATAAGGGCAGACTGTTTACATCCCTACAAGGGAAGATGACACTTGCAACTCTTGAGAACTGTATTGTTATTACACCATGTTAAAGGAGTATACATAAAGGGGGTGGATATTAGTTGACTTTGATGTAATGATAAAAAAAAATCTAATCAAGTGGGTTAAATGGATCCAAGTAAGTGGATTAGTCTGATCTTAGAAAATGTACTGAGAAAGGAGGAGGCAGACAAGGGTAAATTACATTACAGGAAAAGAAGGTAAATCCTATTACAGCAGAGGGAAAGAAGGGGGAGGTGAGCATTGTTTGAACCTTGCTCTCATCAGATTTGGCTCAAGAAGGGAATAACATACTTAGGTATGGAAATCTAACTTGCTGTATGGGCAGTAGGAGGGAAAAGGGGAAAGAAAAGGGAGGGGGGATGGAAGGGAGGGAAGAAGTGGTGGGGGAGGGGAAGAGGAGAAAGGGAACTAATTAGAAGGCAGGAGAGACTGAGGGAGGTGGTGGTGAAAAGCAAAGTACTGGTGGGGGGAAGGGAGAGAGGAGAAAGAAAAGCATAAACAGGGGAAAAAGGATGGAGAAAAAGACACAGATAGTAATCATAACTGTGAAAGTTGAATTGCTATCTTTTTTTTTTCTCTTCTGTTGAGTTTTGTTTCCTCTTTCTGATGGTTCCTCCTATTGGTTTTAATTTTTATTTACAACTTCACTAATGTGAAAATATGTTTAATAGGAAAATAAATGTATAGCCTATATCAGATGCACACCGTCTTGGGGAGGGTAGTGGGGAGGAAGGAGGAGAAAAATTTTAAACTCAAAAGCATATGGAAGTGATTGTTGATAAATCAAAATAAATTCATAAAAAAAAAAAAACAGAATTGGCCAAGTGGTAAAAGAGGGACAAAAATTCACTGAAGAGAAGAACTCTTTAAGAAGCAGAACTGGCAAAATGGGAAAAAAATGATACAAAAGCCAAATGAAAAAAAAACCAATCCTTAAAAAAGTGAATCAGAAGTGGAAGCTAATGACTCCATGAAAGATGAGGAAGCAATGAAAGAAAGTAAAAATGATTTAAAAAAAATACACATATATAATATCTCATCAGAAAACAACTTACCTGGAAAATAGATTGAGAGATAATTTAAGAATTATTGGACTAAATAAAAGCTGTGATAAAATAAAAAGCATGTATGTTTGGGGTATGTGTGTGTGTGTGTGTGTGTGTGTGTGTGTGTGTGTGTGTAATAAAGAAAAAAAATTTCTGGGATATCCAAGACCCAGAGAGTAAAATAGGAAGTGAAAGAATACACTGTTAACCTCTTGAAAGAGATCCCAAAATGAAAATTCTGAGGAATATTAGAGCCAAATTCTAGAGCTCTAAGGTTAAGGAGAAAATGTATGCAGCCAACAAGAAAAAATTCCAATATTGTTGAGCCACAATCAGGCTCATGCAAAATTTAGCAGCTTTCATGCTAAAGGAGAGGAGGGCTCGATATGGTATTTCAGAAGACAAAGGAATTAGAATTACAATGATTACAATTAGGATTACTAAGGAAAACTGAATATCAATCACAGAAGTGGGAGGGAGGATGCTTGATGAAATGAAGGACTTTAAAACATTCCTGATGAAAAGGCCAGAGGTGAATATAAAATCTGAATTTTGAATACAAAATTCAAGAGAAGCATAAAAAGGTAAACATGAAAGAGAAATCAAAAGGGTCCCAATAAAATGAAACTGTTTGTATTCCTAAATAGAGAAAAATGATACTGATAAATTCTAAGAACTTTCTCATTTTTAGGGCAGTTAGAAGGAGCATACATAGACAGAGAGCAGAAGTGTGAGTTGACGATGATGAGACAATCTTAAATTAAGGGATGAGAACGAGAGATGAAGTGAGAGAAGGGGGAATGGAAAAGAATGGGGAAATTATCTTACATAAAAGAGATGCATAAGGAAGAACTATTAAAGTAAAGGGGGAAATGGTGGTGGTGGTGGTGGGAAAGGCTTCAATTTCACACTTATTAGATTTGGTTCAAAGAGGGAATAACATACACACTTAGTTGGATATAGAAATCTATCTTACCCAAGAGCTAAGCAGGAGGGGAAAGGAATAAGATAAGAGGGGGAGGGGTTGATAGAAATGAGGTAGAAAAAGTGAGGCAGTGGTCAGAAGGAAAGGAGGGATGGGGGAGAGAAAAGGGGAAAGAGCAGAGAGAGGAAGAAAGGGGAGGGAGGGTTAGGAGAAAATAGCATAGAGGGAAATATACAATTAATAACATTAACTGTGAATGGGAATGGAATCAACTCACACATATAGCAGAATGGATTAGAAATTAGAATCCAAATACGCTATACACGAGAAACACTCTTGAAGCAGAAGGACACAGACAGAGCAAAAATGATGGATGGAGAAGAATTTTGCTTTAGCTGAAGTTAAAAAAAAAGGCAGCAGTAGCAATCATGATCTCAGACTACACAAAGGTAGAAACTGCTTCAATTAAAGCACATAAGCAGGAAAACTACATTTTGCTAAATGGAACCATAGACAATGAAGTAATATCAATACTAAAGATATGCACAAATGGCATAGCATCCAAATTTTTAAAGGAAAAATTAGTTAAAGAAGCAAATAGTAAAATATGCAAGTGGGGGACTTCAAATTTCACCCCTCAAAACTAGATAAATTTAAACATAAAACAAATAAAAAAAATTAAGAAGATTAATAGAAATTTAGAAAAGTTATATGTGATAGACTTCTGAAGAAGATTGAATGGTGATAGAACGGAGTACATCTTTTTCTTGGCTGTACATGGCACCTTCACAAAAATTGCCCGTGTATTAGGATATTAAAATTTCACAAACAAATGTAGCAAAACAGAAATAGTAAATGCATCCTTTTCAGATTATAATGCAACAAAATTACATTTAATAAAAAAACAAGAAAATATAGACTAAAATTATTTGGAAATTAAATAATCTAATTCTCAAGAGTGAGTGGACCAAATAACAAATTGTAGAAATAATAAATAATTTCATTAAAGAGAATGACAAGAAGAAAACAACCCAAAATTTGTGGGATGTATCTGAAACAGTACTTATGAAAAAGAACCAATTAAAAATCCCCAATTAAACACCAAATTGGAAATCTTAACTATCAAAGGAGAGATTAATAACATTGAAATTTGAAAAATTATTGAACTAAAAAATAAAAAAAAAGATCTGGCTTTGTGAAAAATAAAATAGGCAAATCACTGGTTAATTTAAAAAAAAAGGAATGAAGAAAAACAAATTACCAAGATTAAAAATGAAAGAGTGAATGCATGACCAATGAAGATGAAATTATAGCAATTTTCAGGAGCTATTTTGCCAATTATATTTCAGTAAATCTTATAATCTAAGTAAAATAAATAAGTATTTACAAAAAAATAAATTGCCCAGATTAACAGAAAACAAACAAAAAAAACCTCAAAAAAATTAAAAAGTATACTTCAATTTGTATTCAGACAGGAATGAACAATTGTTGCGCTCCACCTTTTTGTGGGTTCTTCTAGAATTTGTTTAGAATCATTATTTAAAGGTATCTGGAGGGTTTGGGAGGAGAGCTCAGGTGAGCCATTACCTTTCCTCTGCCATCTTGCTTGCATCTCCCTACAAGTGATTTCTAACAAACATTTAAGGAAAAATTAATTCCAATATGATATAAACAATTTTGGAAAATATAGGCAAAGAAGGAGTCCTACCAAACCTATACTGAATTGCTTGCCTTCTCAATGATGGGAGTGGGAAGGAGGAATTGAGATCATTTGGAACTCAAAGTTTTAAAAAAAAGAATGTTAAAATTGTTTTTTACTTGTAACTGGGGAAAATAAAATACTAACCAAATGGAAAAAAAAAAGAATTCACTTGTAAATCCATCTGGTCCTAGGGAGCTCATTTATGATTTGTTCAATTTCTTTTCTATGGTAGGTTTATTTGGTTATTGTATTTCCTCTTCTGTTTATTTGGGTAATTTATCTTATAATTTATATTTATCCATTTTACTTAGACTATAAGATTTACTGAAAAATAAATGGCAAAATAGCTCCTGAAAATTGCTATAATTTCATCTGTATTGGTTGTGCATTTACTCTTTCACTTTTAATGATACAAACATGATGCTAATACCTAAACCAGGAAGAGCAAAAACAGAGAAACAAAGCTATAGACCAATTTCCATAGTGAATTATGATGCAAACATTATATATATATATATATATATATATATATATATATATATATATATATATATATATATCAGCAACATATCACAAAAATCATTATGACCAGGTGAGACTTACATCAGAAATATAGAATTTGTCCAAAATTAG
>NW_027556402.1:12283849-12592412 GCF_003287225.1 Phascolarctos cinereus | reverse complement strand
TGGGGTCACACAGCTAGTAAGTGTCTTAGGAGAGATTTGAGCTTAGGCCTTCCTGATTCCAGGCCTAGCACTCTATCCACTGCACTGCCTGGTGGCTCTTTGTAGACATATTTATGTAAATCTATCTAAGGATAATTCTCTATGCGGTGAAAAAATAATCCCACTTTTGTGTGACAGACCCTAAAATACAGAAAACAGAACTTTTCATACATTATGAGATAAATAGGTAAAGGGAATGTCACAAAACACCTAGTTCAATTCCCTCATTTTATAGATCAGGAGAGTGAGGCCCACAGAGGTTTAGTGAATTGCTTTAAATCACAAAAGTAAAAACAGTGAACTCAGGACCTCTGACTCCAGAGGTAGTGTTCCTTCCACTACACTTCTCTTAAATCTTCTTTTTCCCCTGGTTAAACATCTCCAGTTTCTTCAACTCATCCTCATAAGAAAATATCTAAAGAATTGTAACCATTCCAGTTGTCCTCCAGATAAATCTCCAAATTTATCAGTTCTCTTTCTAAAATATGATGCCAAGATCTAAGTGTTTTATTGCACGTGTGGTCAAACTTGGGTGGAGAACAGAATCCAGCACTTCATTAGTCTTGCACATTGTTTCTCTTAATACTGACAGAGATTACAGCAGGGTTTTTGATTGCTTTATGAGACACACTGCTGACAGAAAGAGTTTGCAATCCACTAAGAAGTTGGGGATCTTCTTTAGCAGAGTTCTTTTCTACCCATATTTCATTGTACAGTTGATTGTTGGGGTAAGAGAACTCATATTGGATACTGATTCTGTGATCCAACGTGTATGAAATTCCTCCAAGTTTTGTGTCATCTGCAAATTTTGTAAGCGTATCTTCTATACCTACATGCAAGTCATTGATACATTGCTGTCAATGTAAGAGAAAACTTCCTAATAACTAGGCAGACCTTAAAGTGGAATGGACCTCCATGGAACTTAGGGCAAGGATTGAGGAGGTCCTTGAGAAAAGTGTGGATGATCATCTGTTAAGAGATTTATAGATGAATTTCTTATTAATACACACACACACACACACACACACATACACACATATTGTACTAGGTAGCCATTGGAGTCCATTCCAAAATTCTCATTCAGTGCTACTAGATGCTCCTGTGATTAGGTCATTTTTTCTCATTGGTAAGAGAATGGAAAACCATATGTGGTCCCTTTCACCTCATTACCCCATGAGATGTAGAGAGAAATGATAGTGTCACATAAGAAGATGGAAGGAGCAGCTAAACTGATCAGATGAACGCCAAAAAAAAAAATACTTTGGATATGCTACATTTCTGAAGGCAACCAGAGATGATTTTTCAAGGTATATCAAAGTTGTGGGAGGGAAGAATAAAAATAAACACAGATGCCATTCAACAGACATGTGAATGAAAAACACGAGTGTCCACGGCTTCCAATCTCTTTAAGAGAATTGTCTACAGATGCATTGAGGACATTTCAGTGAAAACACAAGAAGAAAATAGGCAACAATTCACATATGGTTCTTTCAATCAGTCATGTAAATATATACATATATGGATGCACATTATGTATATGTGAATTTATACACGTGTATATATGTACGAATATGTATAATGTGTGTGTACATATACTCTCACATATATATATATATATATATATATATATATATATGTATATATATATATATGTATGTGTGTATATATATACACACACATATATATATATATATGTATGTGTGTATATATATACACACACACACACACACATCTTGAATGCTTATGGCACAGAGATGATTAGCCATACCCTGACAAGACAGGCTATCTGACTGAATGTGATATCAAACCCAAAGAATAGAGTCCACTAATTCCTACATAAAAATTCCTGCTGCTGTACACTGATGTAGCTTTAAAATGTGAGATTAAGTATGTTTTACTGTATTTTTTAAAAATTTATTTTGTCAAGTATTTCCCAATCTGGTTCTGGCTGCACTTGGGAGCACTGTGGAGTGCATGGGGAGACAGACATGTTTGTCACCTCTGATCTAGACAACATGTATTGTTTTCATATTTTTTTTTTCCAGAGTGGGTGGTTAGGCCAGTCTCTCTCAATTGGATATGGATTTCATTGAAGAGGCTCTGTCTTATTCTAGTGCTTATTTGCTGTAGCAAACTGTCATAATCATTAAAGACTCTCCACTGTGTACTCCAGGAAGGACATCATCTATGGTACAATTCTTACCAGTATAAATAATGTGAAATGAAGAGGGGGAAAATCAAACACGTATACTCAAAAACAAGAGAAGTTATTCTGGATCATGGCTGTTGCCAAGTACAAGGTAGCACAGTTCCACAAGACAGTAACAACACAGACAGAGCATGCAGTTCTAATATATAATTTTGTGTTATCTTTTAACCTTTTTTTTAACATAGTGACAATAAAGATATTGGTAATTATAAGAATATATTATAAACCTTGCAAAGGACAGAGGCAGAGGAAAAATTCAAACAGGAGGAAGTAGATATAATCACACACTTTAAAGCCAATCAGTCAAAAAGTATTTCTTAAACACTATGTGCCATATGCACTGTGCTAAACGCTGGACAAGGAGGGGCAAAGATACCGTCACTGCAGTATCAGAGCCCAATTCAATGGGGAAAACATGTAAGCAACTATATACTTACAAGATGCATAGGGTTTCCCAAATTTTAAGTTTAAATTGAATTTTCTTTGGAGACAATGTCTATACAGAATATATAGAAAGTAACCTTGGAATGCATTAGCAGCAAGGAAGCACCATTTATACTGACATGAAGGCTAGTTGAAGGAACAGTCTCTCATATCAAGAAAACAAAAAGAGTTACAGAAACCTTTTTTCTTTGCCTGCCCAACCAGAAGGCATCCTGCTGGAGGATGTTAATATGCTGAGGATGTTGGATTGACAGCAGGATTGGGGATACTGTATCAGTATCCCTGCTGTGTCCTAGCCTGGGACTTCCTGTGGACAAGCTTCTTCTTAAGATCTTCTCTTCCTGAGCACAAGTATATTATTAAAAGCACTGGATTTGGATTCCAAGGGGGCACATGCAAAGTGTGGGTTTTGATATTCACTATCTATGTGAGTTTTGTCATGTAATCTAGTCTCTATGAGTATCATTCTCCTTGTCAGTAATGTGAGAGAAGTTGATGTAGATAACGTCTAAGGTGCCTTCTAACTCAGCATCTAGGATTCTATGACTGTATGAGCATTGTTGTGATTCCTCCAATCCTTTTCAGATTTTGTGCTAAACAAGATGCCTTTATAAGCTTTTGAAATGCCTCTCCCCTAACCCCAAATTGCTACTCTTAAAGGCCATTGGATTGTTTACAATTCAGGATTTGGAAGATATTTTTCAAACTCACAGTTACAGAGACATTCCAGCTAGTCCAAATTGTTTGAACAAGAAGTCAAGGATATCCCTGTTATGTTTGTTTCTCTATTTTTATTACAAGTTCCATCAATAAAACATGTGGGTAAGGGGTATCTTTGAACCAATAACTGTGCAATTAAATGCACTAGCATCTGATTTCCCCAGCACAAAGCTAATGTTCTTTTAGTGCTGGTAGAATTAGCTGGATTATTGAAATCTTTGTAAATCTTGAATTCAGAGAGTAAAAACAATCTAAAAATTCAAAAGGCCATAATGGTTCTCCCTCCCTCCCTCCCTCTCTCCCTCTCTCTCCTCTCTCTCTCTCTCTCTCTCTCTCTCTCTCTCTCTCTCTCTCTCTCTCTCTCTCTCTCTCTCTCTTTCTCTTACACACACACACACACACACACACACACACACACACACACACACACACACAGAATGTTGGCTCCACAGAAGCACTTCACAGTTTACAACTATGGACCAGATGGAAACAAATGTCATTTTTGTATACATTTAAGTATTTTCCAGTTTTATTTGCTTAGTGATTTAGCATTACTCATTTCTTAATCTTGAGTTAAGCTACAATGTTAACATAAACGAGTTAAAGTGAATGTACTCTCTGGAATCTCTCATTTGCTCAGTCATCTGTGGCATTGGTCCAGAAGCCATAGACAAAAGAGGAGAGCCATTTCAGGTGCCAAAATTAGAAGCATTTTTTTTCTGCTCAAAAAGATTTTATGGCCAATGTGTTGGCAAACAAACTCTCATTAATTGAAGGCATAATTACATTCTCCTTAGTTCTTAATTTACCTCCATTCTCATGTCATTGTCCCTATGAAAAACTTGGTTTCAGTCCTATATTTCCCCCTTTTTCTTTGTGTTATTGATATTTTTTTAATATCTCTGACACTTCTCAATAATACCCCCTATTCCCTTACCAATAGTAGCCTTCCATTTTTCTTTCTGAATTCTTCAAAATGTGTAGTATTTGAATAACCTCTTATTGGCCCCTTTGCCACAAATCTCTCACTATAATTTATTCTCCACACAGATGCTAAAGTGATTTTCTTAAAATGTAAGTCTGCGTATTTCACCTCTCTACTCAATAAACTCCAGTTGCTCCCTGTTATCTCTATGATCAAACACAGTTTTCTGTTTGGCCTTTAAAGCTCTTCACCAATGGGACCCACACTATTTTTCCAGCTTTATTACATATTACTCCTAAGCACACGTTCTATGAAGGAAGCAGACTGGCCTTTTGACTGTTCTTTAGATACAATACGCCGTCTTCCATCTCTACACTGTTTTCACCAGCTGTTCCCCATGCTTGGAAGGTACTCTCTCTTCATTCTCAAAACTCAAAATCTTGTTTCCTACAGGAATAAATTCAAGGATCAGGGAGGATCCAACATGGCAGAGAAAAGGCAGAGACTTGCTTGAGCTCTCCCCCTAACCCCACCAAATACCTGTAAAGGTGCCTCTAAACAAATTCTAGATCAGCAGGACCCACAAAAAGACGGAGTGAAGCACATTTCCAGCCCAAGTCAACCTGGATGGTGGATGAGAAGGTCTGTTGTGCTGAGCTAGGGGAGAAGCACAGTCCAGCACAAGCCTGGAGCCGGCCTCACGGGACTGAGTTACTGGCAGCTATGGCAGTTATGGCAGTTTTCAGACTTTTCAATCCACAAACACCAAAGACAGCTTAGAAGGTCAGTAGAAAAGGTCTGTCAGAACTGGGTGAGAGGGGAGTGCAGTCTATCCCTTCTGCCGGTACAGCCCTGGGGCAGTGGCAGAAGTGGTGGCAGAGGCAGCAGTAGCAGTGCAGCTGCTTCCAGAGCTCTCAGCCCACAGATGGCAAACGGATCAAACAACTGATTAGAAGGAAATTACAGGGGTCTGTTTCCTGGCACTGATGCAGGATTCTAATGTTTTACCCATCCTTGGACCTGAGTCGCAGAACTGGGCAGCAGTCTTGGGGTCAGAAGGAACACTGGCATAGCAGAGTTTGTGACAGCAGTGCAGAGAGAACCCTCCTCACAGTTCCAGGGCAGAAAAGACTGCTTGTGGTCACTCACAGACCAGAGCACAGGCCAGGAGAGGAGTAGACACCTTTCCTTAGATCAAATCACGTTGGAAGAACTGAAAATTTACAGGTCCCTAGAAGTATCTTCGAAAACAGCTGCACAAAATCCCTGAGCTTGGGACAATACGCCCTCCACATTGTAAACAGAGCTCTATCTTAAAGAGTTTAAACATCAAATAATTGGCTGGGAACATGAACAAACCGTGGGAAAAACTCAGACTATAGAATCTTACTCTGGTGACAAAGAAGATCAAAACATACAAGCAGAAGAAGACAACAAAGTCAGAGTTCCTACATCCAAAGCCTCCAAGAAAAATATGAATTGGTCGCAAGCCATGAAGGAGCTCAAAAAGGATTTTGAGAAGCAAGTAAAAGAAGTAGAGGAAAAACTGGGAAGAGAAATAAGGGTGATACAAGAAAATCATGAAAAACAAGTCAACAGCTTGCTAAAGGAGACCCAAAGAATACTGAAGAAAATAACACCTTAAAAAATAGCCTAACCGAAATGGCAAAAGAGGTGCAAAAAGCCATTGGGGAGAAGAATGCCCTAAAAAGCAAAATTGGCCAAATGGAAAAGGAAGTCCAAAAGATCACTGAAGAAGATACTTCCTTAAAAAGTAGAATGGAGCAATTGGAAGTTAGTGACTTTATGAGAAATCAAGACATTGTAAAACAAAACCAAAAGAATGAAGAAAAAAAAAAAAAGAAGACAATGTGAAATATCTCATTGGAAAAACAACTGACCTGGAAAATAGATCCAGGAGAGAGAATTTAAAAATGATTGGACTCTCTGAAAGCCATGATCAAAACAAAAGGGCCTAGACATCTTTCAAGAAATTATCAAGGAGAGGAGGAGAAAACAAACAGTTGCTGGAAGAAGCACGGTGGGGGGAGGGGCAAGGGGAGGTCGGTAGACAGTGTTCCACAGGGCGAGGCTTCTTAAAGGGGCCGAGCTGCACCCCCAGCCTCCCTCTGCCCTCCCAGCCATCCAGGCAAGGAAAGCGGCCCCGGGGCTGCAGCGGGGACTCCCTTCACTTGGCCTCTGGGCTCCGCAGATCTGGCCATTCCCTCTGCCCCACTACTGAGGTCCAGCTCTTTCGCCTACCTTCCAGACGTCACCAATGCGACCCTGAGAACTGGTAGTGAATAGGCAGCCACTCTCAGCCCCCTTCAAGGGGACCTGGCAGTACCCCAGCACACGATCCGGGGGAGCAACGCGATCGCCCTTTGCCCAGCTTCCTCACCCAGGATGAAAGCTCCCTGTCGACGGCATTCCCCCTTTCCAGCCGCAACCTCAGCCCCTGCCCATAGAGGAGCCTCGAGCCTTCGCCCTCGACTGTACATCACCCCGAATGCTCCAGCAGACCCCTTTCGTGGTCGATCTTCACGAGCAGGTGCACCAGGGGCCGTCCCTCTGTCCTACACGGTCACCACGGTAACGACTCAAGGCTTCCTCCTCCACACAGGCCAGCACATCCCTGGGGGCAACACGCAGCAGCTCCCAGCACTAACCGCTCTGCTGCCTCCCACCCGCAGTGAATGAACAGGAAGATGATTGCAGCCTGAGAGCCCTGGGATGGGACTGGGGGGCAGGAGTGCCTGGGCTGTGTTTTTGTAGGGTTTGACCTTGGAGTTCACAGGGGACTACTGCTCTGGGCCCAGGCCATTCCACCAGGACTCTCAGAACTTGATTGAGGCACAGGCTTTGGGGAAAGGGGAGAGTTGAGCTTTACAGCTGGCAGCATTGTTCTGTAAGGCAAAGAGGCTCAGCTTGGAGTCAGGGTCCAGCTAGACTCTTCACTTCTGACACTTATTACCTGAATGAACTTAGGCAAGACAGTTTCACCATTTTAACAAAGCGGAAACAGAAGGCCCAGAAAGTACTTTTACTACTTCCCTCAAAGGGCTGTGTAGCCCCTCTGATGGAACATAGCTTGTCCATAGTTGAGGGGAGCAGGAAGTAGAATCAGAAGCTACCGAGAATTCAGTGCCAGAGGCTGCCTCTGCCCTTCTCAGCTCATGGTACTCCTCTCCTCCCTCCACCCAGGATCTCAAAGCGCCAGGTGGTCCATTGGAACGGTGCTGTGCCCCTAGGGAGGTTGGCGGCACATGTTGTAGAGCGTGGGGCCAGTGCCAAGTGCAGGGAGAGAATGTTAGGGCAACAATCCTTGACAAAATGCCAGGGATGTCAGCCTGGCAGACCGCCTCAGGGATCTGTCCTGGGTTGCTGCTCTTCTGCTTCACATTAGATCAGTAACTAGGATGAAGGCATGGTTGGCCTGCTTTTTAAATTTGTAGAGGAGACAAAGTTGAGAGGGCCAGCCAACACATTAGATGACAGTGAGGGCAGGGGAGAATGGGTAGGCTGCAGTCAATAGGATGAATAATGAAGTTTAATAGGGATTTACAGAGTCTCATACCTGTGTTTTAGAAAAACCCCTGCACAAGTCGGAGTTGGGGGAAGTATAGCTAAGTGGTAGTTGGAGGGGCAAAGATCTGGGCATTTTCATGGACTTTGAGCTAAAAACTAATGAGATCTTGCATTAAAAGAAGTAAACCATCCTGAATGAGAAGGTGAGAACCCTCCTGTCCTCTGCCAGGATCAGACCAATCTGCAGCATTGTATTCAGTCGGAGATACCATATTTTAGAAAGGACATTGGTATATTGTGGTCCAAATGCATCGGGAACTACACAGAGAAGGGGGGCCAAGATAATGTGGGTCTCCAGATCATGCCATATGAAGATTAGTAGAAGGAACCAGACACACCTAGCCTGGAGAAGAGAAGCTTAGGGAGAACATGATCCCTGAAGGACCCTCACATGGAAGAGGGAGTTGCTATGCCCCCCTGAGGCCAAAGAGGACTGAAAGCAGTGGGTACAAAGTTGCAGGTGGTGGGGCAGCTAGGTGACACAGGGGATAGAGCACTGGCCCTAGAGTCATGAGGACCTGAGTTCAAATCCAGCCTCAGACAATTGACACTTTATAGCTGTGTGACCCCAGGCAAGTCACTTAACCCCATTGCCTAGCAAAAACCAACCAACCAACCAACCAACAAACCAACCAAACAAACAAAAACAGAGTTGCAGGTGGAGACCTCTCAATTTCAGGAAAAGCTTCCTGAGAACTGTCCAAAAGCAGAATCAGCTATCTCAGTGGATTCCCTGTAATTAATCAGTAAGCATTGATTGAACATCTAAAAAAAAAAAGAAAAAGAAAAATTAAAGAAAAGAAATTATCAAGGAAAACTGCCCTGAGATTCTAGAACCAGATGGTAAAATAGAAATTGAAAGAATCCACCACTCATCTCCTGAAAGAGATCCCAAAGGAAAACTCCCAGGAATATTGTAGCCAAATTCCCGAGTTCCAGGTCAAGGAGAAAATATTGCAAGCAGCCAGAAAAACAACATCAGGCGTTCTGGAGCCACAGTCAGGATAACACGAGATTTAGCAGTTTCTACATTAAGGGATCAGAGGGCTCGGAATATGATGATCTCAGGGTCAAAGGAGCTAGGATTAAAACCAAGGATCACCTACCCAGCCAAAAAACTGACTTAGAGAAATTTAAGTCATTCTTGAGAAAAAAAACAGAGGTAAATAGAAAAATTGACTTCCATATACAAGATTCAAGAGAAGCATGAAAAGGTAAACAGGAAAGAGAAATCATAAGGGACTTTAATTTTTAAAGTTGAACTGTTTACATTCCTACATGGAAAGATGATATTTGTAACTCATGAGACCTTTGTCATTATTATGGTAGTTGGAGGGAATATACATGCCTACACACACACACACACACTATACACACACAGAGGGCACAGGATGAGTTGAATATGAAAGGATGATATGTAAAAAATAAAAGCAAGGGGTGAGAGAGGAATGTACTGGGATATAGAGAAAGGGAGAGGTAGAATAGGATAACTCACATAAAAGAGGGAAGAAAAAGCTTTTCCAGTTGAGAGCAAGAGGGGGGGGGGAGGGGGAGTGAATGAATTGTACTCTCATCATAATTGTCTCAAAGAAGGAATAATCTTGTATTTGAAAGTCAAATTTTCTGTTCAGCTCTAGCCTTTTCATCAAGAATGCTTGAAAGTCCTCTATTTCATTGAATATCCATTTTTCCCCTAAAGGATCATATTCAGTTTTTCTGGGCAGGTGATTCTCAGTTTTAATCTTAGCTCCTTTGACCTCCAGAATATCATATTTCAAGCCCTCTCATCCCTTAATGTAGAAGCTGCTAAATCTTGTGTTATCCTGATTATATTTCTACTATACTTGAATTGTTTTTTTTTTTTTTTCTGGCTGCTTGCAATATTTTCTCCTTGACCTGGTAACTCTGGAATTAGGCTACAATATTCCTAGGAATTTGCCTTTTGGAATCTCAGGAGGTGATTTGTGGATTCTTTTAATTTCTATTTTACCCTCTTGTTCTAGAATATCAGGGCAGTTTTCCTTGGATAATTTCTTGGAAGATGATGTCTAGGCTCTTTTTTTGATCATGGCTTTCAGATAGAACAATAATTTTTAAATTATCTCTCCTGAATCTGTTTTCCAGGTCAGTTGTTTTTCCAATGAGATATTTCACATTGTCTTCTATTTTTTTTTTCACTCTTTTGGTTTTGTTTTACAATGTCTTGATTTCTCATAAAGTCACTAACTTCCAATTTCTCCATTCTAATTTTTAAAGAATTACTTCCTTTAGTGAGCTTTTGGACCTTCTTTTCCATTTGGCCAATTCTGCTTTTTAAAGCATTCATCTCCTCATTGGCTTTTTGGACCTCTTTTGTCATTTGGGTTGGTCTATTTTTTAAGGTGTTATATTCTTCAGTATTTTTTGGGTCTCCCTTAGCAAGCTGTTGACTTGTTTTTTCATGATTTTCTTGCATCATTCTCATTTATCTTTCCCATTTTTCTTCCACTTCTCTTACTTGCCTTTCAAAATCCTTTTTGAACTCTTCCAGAGCCTGAGGTCAATTCATATTTTTCTTGGAGGGTTTGGATGTAGGAGCTTTGACTCTGTTGTCTTCTTCTGGTTGTATGTTTTGATCTTCTTTGTCACCAAAGTAAGATTCTGTAGTCTGAGGTTTTTTTTTTTTATTTCCCAATGTTTGCTCATGTTCCCAGCCAATTATTTGATGTCTAAACTCTTTGTTAAGATAGAGCTCTGCTTACAGTGTGGAGGGTGTAAGGCCTCAAGCTTCAAGGCATTGTGCAACTATTTTCAGAGATACTTCTAGGGACCTGTAAATTTTCAGTTCTTTCAAAGTTATATGATCAAAGGAGAGGTGTTTACTCCTTTCCTCACCTGTGCTTTCATCTATGAGTGACCACATGCAGTCTTTTCTGCCCTGGGACTGTGAGGAGGATTTTCTCTCCACTGCTGCCACAACTCTGCCTTTCCAGTGCTCCTCTTCACTGTAGGACCACCATCTAGGACTGTGACCCAGATCCAAGTCCAGGCAAACAAGAGAATCCTGCCTCAGCACCAGCAAAGAGATCCCTGTAATCCCCATCTGATCAGCCACTCAATCCCCCCTTCTTTGGGCCAAGAGCTCCAGAAACAGTTGCCACCACCACTGCAACTGCCCTGGGGCTGCAGTAGGGCTGAGGCTGGACCCTGAGCTCCTCTCTCACCCAGGTGTGACAGACCTTTCATACTGACCTTTTATGATACCTTTGGTGTTTGTGGATTAAGAAGTCTGGAAACCACCACAGTTGTCTGTGATTCAGTCCCCCGAATCCTGCTCCTGGTTTGCTGGGGCCCTGTCTTTGCCCGTGTGCCCATGTTGAACTGCTGTCCTCTCCCAGCCTGGTCCAAGAGACCTTTCTGGTCAACTATCCCAATCATCTCTGTTTGGAAATATTTTTCACTCTGTCTTTTTGTGGTTCTGCTGCTCTAGAATTTGTTTAGAGTTATTTTTTTTACAGGTATTTAGAGGGTTTTGGGGGAGAGCTCAAGAAAGTTACTGCTTTTACTCCACCATCTTGGCTCTGCCCCCTACTCATTCTTTAGGATTAAATTATTTAGTTTTCAAGTAATTTCAATCTCTGCTTACATGACCCTTTATTGCATGTAATTTTTATTGCATTATGGTCTGAAAAGAATGCATTTAATACTTCTTTTTTTTTTTTTGCATTTGTTTGTGAAATTTCTATGCCCTAACACATAGTTGATTTTTGAGAATGTGTCATGTACAGCTCTGAAAATGGTATATTCCTTTCTCTTCCCATTCAATTTTCACTAGAGATTTACCATATCTAACTCTTCTAAAATTCTATTCATTGCTTTAACTTCTTTCTTAATTACTTTATGGTTGGATTTATCTAGTTCTGAGACAGGAAAGTTGAGGTCCCTCCCCCAGAACAGTTTTTCTGTCTATTTCTTCCTGTATTTCATTTAACTTTCATTTTAAGAATTTTGATGCCATGCCATTTGGTGAATATACATTTAGCATTGATATTACTTCATTATTTTTAGTGCCTTTTAGCAAGATACAGTTCCTCTGATGAACTTTTAATTAGCTTTATTTTTGTTTTGTCTAAGATCATGATTGCTACTTCTGCCATTCTTATATCAGCTGAAGCATGATAGATTCTACTCTAGCTCCTTATTTCAACTGAGCATGTGTCTTTCTGTTTCAAATGTGTTTCTTGTAAGCAATATATTGCTGGATTATGGCTTCTATTCCATTCTGTTATCCACTTCTGTTTTATAAGTTCACCTATTATCATTCACAGTTATTATTAATTGCTCATTTCTCTCCATCCTGTTTTCTTCTAGTTACATTTCTCTCTTTTTACCCTGTCCCTCCTTAAAAATCTATTTTGCCTCTGACCACTCTCTTCTTTTAGCTTCTCACCCTTTTATCATCTTTATTTTCCCTTATCCCATTCCCATACTACTTCCCTATCGGGTAAGATAGATTTCTATTACCAGTGGAATACACACACACACACATACACACACACACACACACACACACACACACACACACACACGTACTCATAGGTATATATGTGTGTGTATACATGTCTATATGTGTATGTATATATCAACGTATGCATACATATATTAGCATGTATATATGTTTTCTCTCTTTGAATCAACTTATACATGAATGATGTTCAAATGTTGTCCATCCTACCACCATTTTTCCTTTCATTGTAGAAGCTCTTCCTTTTGTGCCTTTTTTATAAGATGATTTCCCCCATTCTTCTCCCAGGACATCCTTCTTTCTCTGTTACAATTTTTTTTTTACATTATTCCAACATAATCATCTAATTTTTTCACCCTCATTCTTAGAATGCTTCTAACTGCCTTAATAATAGTAAAGTTCTTAGAAACTTCCAATATAGAAACACAGTTTAATGTTACTGAATACCTTTTGATTTCTCTTTCATGTTTACCTTTTTATCTTTCCCTTGAGTGTTTTATTTGCAATTCAAATCTTCTATTCAGCTCTGGCCTTTATACCAGGAATGCTTGAAAATTCTCTATTTCATTAAATACCCATGTTTTCCTTTGAAGGATTATGTTCAGTTTTGCTGAGTAGCTTATTCTTGTAATTCTAGCTCTTTTCCCTTCCAGAATATCATATTTAATGAGATATCTGCTAAATCTTGTGTGATCCTGACTGTGACTCCATGATATTTGAATAGTTTTCTTTTTGGCTGTTGAAATATTTTTTCTTTGACCTGGGAGCTCTGGAATTTGGCTACAATATTCCTGGGAGTTTGCATCTTGAGATGTCTTTCAGGGGGTGCTCAGTGAATTCTTTAGATTTCTATTTTGCCTTCTGATTCTAGGATATTACAGCAATTTTCCTTGATAATTTCTTGAAATATATTGTCTAGGAGCTTCATGTGATCGTGCCTTTTAGGAAGTCCACTAATTCTTAAATTGTCTCTCTTCATTCTGTTTTCCATGCCACTTGTATTTCCAATGAAATATTTCATATTTTCTTATATTTTTTCATTCTTTTGACTTGTAGAGAGCTTTAAGGTTTGAAAAGTGATTTTTATTCATCATCTCATTTGAGCCTCACAACACCCTGATTATGCCGTGTTTGCAGCAATTGCATGGACTACAGTGGACAACACGGTTCACTGTATTTGGAGTCAGAGGACATGGCTTGACTCATTCTTTGTCTACTTACTGCTTGTATGACCCTGGGCAAGTCAATTCACTTCTCTATGTCTTCACTTTCTCATCTTTAAAGTGAATAGTTTGTCTCTAAAGAACTGTCCATTTCTAAATCTATTATGATGATGATAGAGTATGATGAAACAAGTGATGTCTCTAGACTCAGAGGACCTTGGCTCATATCTCACCTCTAATACACCCTATGTGACCTTGAGAAAGTAATTTATCCAATGTTGACTTTAATTTACTTATCTGTAAATTGAGCTTATAGTAAACACTAGTCTCTGAGATCCACTCTAACTTTAACTTTATGAGATGATGGTGGTGGTGGTGGTGATGATGATGATGATGATGATGATGATGATGATGATGATAAAGTTTCCTGTCATAATGCTGAATGAAAAATAGAGAAGGGTTCTTCTTCACTCACAATCAAAAGTGGACCACACTACTATACTCTAGAGGGGAAAACAGAAATGCTTAGAATGATTTGTAATTTTAGTCTATTATGAGAAACTTCTAGTAAATCCCAGAATAAAAGATTTCAGAGATCATCAGGATCAAGAATATTTTTTTTTTCAGGGCTATAGCATCTCAGTGAGGTTTATAATATACTAAAATTGTTTTATGTGTGTGTGTGTGTGTGTGTGTGTGTGTGTGTGTGTGTGTGTGAAAACCAGCTTCTTTATCTGGTAATTTCATGTATTCGAGAAGATTAAATGCTTCACTCTGCAGATCTTGTGAGATGATCCCAAGATGCGATTTGTTCTTAAAACACAATACTATTTCCATTTTAAGTAAATGAAAAGGAGAGGGATGACAAAATTGAATGATTCCATTTGATTTATAAGTTCCAGTCATCAGCTCATGTTTTTAATTCTTTCTTTATGTTATAGACACCAAGTGCATTTTTATGAAGACCTTAATGTTCCAGAGCAATTAAAATAATTCCTATTGTGACTAATTTTGAAAAGAAGACCAAAAGAAAACAGTCATTTCTCCGTGGAAAAACTGACTTTGGGGGGAGTAATTTGAACAACTCATGAGTGTCAAAGCCAATAACACAACCAATGTTGAATATACAAAAAGCACAAATATCTAGTTTTAGCTGAAGTTATATTTATCTAGCTCACCACTGAGCCAGAGTGGACAAATGCAGCTTTGCAGAATATATGAGAGAAAATTTACAATAAGATCATGAATTTTAAAATCAATTTATTATTTTTTAAAGATGTGTCAGTGTTTAGGAGGTAAGGAATAAGGATAATATAACTGATATGTACACAGACCTAAAAATTATTAGAGAGATCAAAATTTGTTAAGTGCAGGGATATGAAAGTTAAGCCACCCCCCCCCCCGGAAATTTAAAAGAAGGGATTTGAGGACAAAACAAAGGATATAAAAGAAAGGAAGCAGGATGACCACTTGCCTAGGATGCTGTTTGTAGGCGGGAATTATGCTTTGTACTAGATAGCTTCTAAGGTCTGTGCCAAGGGCATGGTTCTGAGAGTCATTACACTGCTTGTTCTAACCTCCTAGAGCTCATTACTCCCTAGAAATGGTACATGCAGAAACAATAAAAAGGGCTCAGTTTTAAAATATTTAGCTATATTTCTGAGTTATAGATCCAAAACAGTTTAAAAAGGAAAGCTGTAGGGATGTTTGGGATATGTAAATAATTTTTAAAAAATATTCACAGAGAATGGCTATCTGGGGAGTAACATAGTTAAGAAAGAATCTCTTCCAGCTGTTTGAATGGGGAAAGAGCAGTACAACAGACCACCACTATTTCACTTAACTCTGGAGAGTGAAGATGACCCCTCAAATGGGTCATGGGATAGAGGGGGCAGTTTGCATTATAAAATTCAATAGACCCTTTGTGATTCAGCTGGGTCTTGTGGATAAGACTGAAGAAGAAGCACTTAAGGCAGCTCTTTCTGCTTGGAAGACAGGATTGGGAAAATTGCAGGGTAAGCGCTTTCTACCTGGGCAGTAGACAAAGGCTACAAACCAGTGCTTGATTTTTGGTTTTGTTGATGGCCTAGAAATAAGAAAATGATGGAGAAGGTATTAATGGTTCAGATTACAGTTAAAATGTGTTGTGCATCTTCAGAGAGCTGATTGTCAAACATTTAATATCACACATTGGTTTAGATCTTCTTAGGATCATGAATGACTCTTCCCAGGCAGATTTTGCAATAGGAGGTTTTTATCACCCTGGTGATGGCTCTGAGATCATAGAATCATGGAATCATAGATGTAGAAGTGGAAGGGACTTTGAAGGTCATTGAACATAGCCCTGAAATGTAGCCTTCAGCTCTAACAAGGGGGCACATGAATAGTTTGATTGAAAGTAGTGAATAAGGCTCCAGTGAAGGTTCCTTGTAGTGCATTCTCTTGAGTTTTATCCCCTCTCTTTTCTTCCCAGTGAGCCAGGAAGCAGCAGCAATATGGCTCTCTGGCCATATTACTTCCTTGCCCAGTAATCTCTGTGAAATCCCTGTTACCTCTAGGATAAACTGTTAAGTTCTCTGTCACTGAAGGTCCTGAATAACTTGGCTCCAAACTCACTTCCAAGGACTAGAGAAGATGGAGAAATCCCATGTGTAAAGAGGATCCCATATGCAGAGGATGGAATCCTATGTGTACTAAAGGACATATAGGTATGCAGGCAGATAAACATCCCTATCTACATATCTATCTTTGCTTTTCCTAAATGCTTAATGTTTTCCTTTATTGGGTCTAGGTGACAATCTACCAGGGTCAGCCCCACATCCTGTTCCCATGACCAGGCAGTTTGTTTTTTTGTTTTTCCTTAAAAAGGTATTGAAGCTGTTCTGGGCACCCAATGGCTAAGAGACTATGGTAAAATCTGTGACTTCTTTTATAAAACTTCCTGGGAACATCTGGACCTAGTGACATGGCTTCCTGGTTACCTAAGGGTAAAAACTAGGCATATCCACATGGTGTCAGGGCACTTCAGACTTTTCAGGGTGTCCTCAGAGTTTGGAAGCCACCAAACACTGCTCTTCTGACAAGACCAGTTTCCAAATGAAAGTGATGGAGACTGTACCTACCCCAAGCCAATGCTATATACAAAATCCTTAATATGCAATGGCTAAGTAATTTTTGGTGGAATGAGCTGGAACAACCTTCCTTATTTTATTCCAATATCATTCCAAATATAACGTAACAGGAGATTGACCTGAGTTAGGCCTACCCATTACAACAGAATCATGCTCGCTCTCTCTCTCTCTCTCTCTCTCTCTCTCTCTCTCTCTCTCTCTCTCGGAAATGCAAGAGACCCATACCTAGGAAACTTTCTGCAAATATTTTCCCTAAGTTTTTTGCTTTTCATCTTAGGTTTATTATATTTATTTGTTAAACAACAAGAACAACAACAACAACAACAACTTTTATTTCAAATTTGATGCAATCAAAGTGTCCATTATATTTTCCTACTATTGCCTTTATTTCTTGTTTGAATATTACATTTATGACAGGGGAAGGAGAGAGATAGGAGATGAAGAAAGGGAGAGAGAGAACTGAATGGAGAGACAGGAATATAGAGACAGTGACAGAGAAGAGAGGACAAAAGACAAATGAGAGATGGATGGAGAAGTAGAGACAGAGATAAACAGAGAGAATGATAGAGACAGAGATAGCTGACCACAGAAATAAATGATAAAATCAAGGGTTTGTAATAGAGAAATTGGTGAAAGCATTAGCTTTGGTAAGATCATATGCTAGTAGATAAACTAGAGCTATAGGCTGGAAAAGAGAAAAGAATATTTGGATTAGCCAGAGTAGAAGTAATATTTTAGAAAATTTATTTACCTAAATGAGAGGTGAATAAAAAGGGTTTTTTTTATGCAATAGTCAAAGTCCAGTAGTAACTTCTATTTTTTTTAAATAAATAAGAAATAATGAGGTTAATACCCAGACTATCAGAAAGTCAAGTGAGCAAAAGGGTCAAGGATGAAGAATATTATTGAAAAAGGGGGTGATGTGGTTGAGGTTGAGTAGGAAGGGAAGTGAGATCCTTAAATAGTATATTGGCTAGGAGAACAGTCATGGATGGGAAGTTATGGGGAGGAGGAAAAGCATATCTGGTCAGAGTAGTGGATTGGAAGAGGTAGAAAAAATAGAAGATGGTGGTCAGAGAGGGAAATGTGAAATCTGAGGATGGGAAAAGCCAATTCCAGTAGAAAACAACACTGTTTTCCAAAGACAAATGTTGTCTGAGAATCTACAGTGACAAAAAATAAAAATAAAAACCGAGATAGGAAAGGTTATAGAATGACATAATTGTCTATAATGAAGTTGCAAGTTTTTCCTCATCACAAATTCATAAACAGCCAAAATATACCTTGAATTATGCAAATCACCCATCATATTACCTTAAGGACAGGAAATTACTTCTTTTTAAAAAATAATATTTTATTTTTCACAATTAAATGTAAAAACAATTTTAACATTAATTTAAAAAAAAAGAGTGCCACATTCTCTCCTTCCCTCCCTTCTCTCCCCCCAACACAGTAAGCAATTTGATATAGGTTATGAATGTGTGATCATACAAAGCATAATTCCATATTAGTCATGTTCTAAAAGTAAACACAGGACAAAAAAAAGAAAAAAAGTGAAAAATATTATGTTTTGATCTCGATTCAGAATCCATCAGTTCTTCCTCTGGAAAGGGAGAACATTTTTCATCCTAAGTCTTTTGGAACTGTATTGCATCATTATATTGCTGAGGATAACTAAATCATTCATAGCTGATCTTCCTACAATATTACTCTTACTGTGTATGATATTCTCCTAGTTCTGCTGAGTTCACTCTGTTTGAGTTTATGTAAGTCTTTGCAGGTTTTTCTGAAAGCATCCTGCTCATCATTTCTTATAACAAAACAGTATTTCATTATAATCACATAGCAAAACTTGTTCAGACATTAACCAATTAATGGTCATCCCCTTAAATTTCCAATTTTTTGCCACCTCTGAAAGAGGTACTATAAATATTTTTATACAGATAGCTACTTTTTCTTTTTTTTTTTAAACTCTTTGGAATACAAACCTATTAATGGTATTGCTAGGTCAAAGTGTATGTAGTTTTATAGCCTTTTGGGCATAATTCCAAATTGCTCTTCAGAATGGTTGGATCAGTTCACAACAACCAACTGTGTATATCCCAATTTTACCATATCCTCTCCAATATTTATCATTTTCCTTTTCTGTTCTATTAGCCAATCTGACAGATATGAGGTGATACTTCAGAGTTGTTTTAATTTGCATTTCTCTAATGAATAAAGATTTAGAGCATTTTTAACATGTAACTATAGATAGCTTCAATCTCTTCATCTGAAAGCTGCCTGTTCATATCCTTTGATCGATCAACTGTGGAATGACTTCTATTTTTATAAATTTGATTCAGTTCTTTATATATTTGAGAAATGAAGTCTTGATCAGAAACACTTTCAGTAACCTCCTGTGGACGGTTTTAAGCTTCTCTTCTAACCTTGGCTGCATTAGTTTTGTTCATGCAAAACCCCTCTTTTAAATATGTATGTGTGTGTGTCTGTGTGTCTGTGTATTTTATATATATATATATACATATATATATATACACATATATATATACATACATATATATACACACACATATATATACATACATATATATATACATACATACATATATATTTAGTTAAAATCATCCATTTCACACATCATAATGCCCTCTATCATTTCTTTGATCACAAATTCTTCCCTTACCTATAAATTGGATAAATAAATTATTCCATGCTCTCCTAATTTGCTAATGTCTAAATCACGTACACATTTTGACCATATCTTGCTATGCAATATGAGATGTTGGTCTATACTTACTTTCTGCCAAACTTATTTTTAGGTTTCCCAGGAATTTTTGTCAGTAAATTCTTGTTCCAAAAGCTTGAGTCTTTCAGTTTATCAAACAGTAAATTACTATGGTCCTTTACTATTGTGTATTGTGTACCTAATCTATTCTGTTGATCCACCAGTCCACTTCTTAGCCAGTACCAGATTGTTTTGATGATTGCCCCTTTATAATGCAGTTTGAGATCTGGTATGCTAGGCCACCGTTTTCACACTTTTTCATTAATTCTCTTAATATTTTTGACCTTTTATTCTTCCAGATGAATTTTGTTATTATTGTTTCTAGCTCTATGAAATAATTTGGTAGTTTGATTGGTATGACACTGAATAAGTAAATTAATTTAAGTAGAATTGTCATTTTTATTATATTGGCTTGGCCTACCTGTAAGCAATTAATATTTTTCCAATTAGTCAGATATCATTTTATTTCTCTGAAAAGTTTTTTTTTTTAATTCATATATTTTCTGGGTTTGTGTTGGCAGGTATGCTAGGCAGCTATATTATATTGTCTACAAGTATTTTAAAGTAAATTTCTTTTCTATCTGTGCTGCTGTACTTAGTTGGTAATATGTAGAAATGCTGATGATTTGTTTGGATTTATTTTATATCCCTGAGATTTGCTGAAGTTGCTAATTATTTCAAGCGGTTTTTTTAGTTACTTCTCTATGATTCTCCAGCTTTACGATCATATCAACCACAAAGAGTGATAGTTTTGTTGCCTCATCGCCTGTTCTAATTCCTTCAATTTATTTGTCTTTCATTGTTATAGCTAGCACTTTTAGTGTAAAATTGAATAATAGTGGTGATAATGGACATTTTTGCTTCATTCCCAATTTTATTGGGAAGGCTTCTAGCTTATCACCATCATAGATACTGCTTCTTGATGGTTTTAGATAGATACCACTTATCATTTTAAGGAAAGCTCCATTTATCCCTATGCTTTCTAATGTTTTTAATAGGAATGCGTGCTGTATTTTGTCAAAAGCATTTTCTGCATCTAGTGAGGAAATCACATGATTTCTGTTGGTTTTGTTATTGATATGCTCAATTATACTCAGAGTTGTCCTAATATTGAACCAGCCAGAAATTATTACTTCTCCCCAAAGATAGCCTTTCTGAGCATGAATCATGAAAGTATAGGGCTTCTGGAAATAGGGCAGTTATGCCCACTATTTTACGCTGGCTGCTTTAGTTGATCAAAATAACCCTTAAGAGCCAAGAAGGGTCAAACTTCAAATGTTTGTAAGATTAAACTTCTGAAAATGTCAAATGTGGTCTGCCTTGTGAGAAAGTACATATGGAGGACAAGAATGTCTTCTTTGCAGTAACAAACGTTAATGTTGTTCTTCATCCTCTGTTTTTGATGAAGATCAGTTACATCAGAAGTGCGATGCCTTGACATGAGCATGAATTGGATTTAAGTGAGGCAGACTTATTCAGTCGTCAGACTCACTCTCTCTTTCAGAGTCATTGAAGTCAAGTGGCAAGATACAAAAAAAGCTAAAAACAATAAAGAAAAACAAATAAAGATTGGTTACTTCTTTTCTTCGTATGTTATTGGTCAGGTCCTAAGAAATAATAGGACTGCAGCGTGGGTGCCTCTGTTTTCCAGAAGTTAAAATAAATGTATCTATTCCCTATGCAGACCTATGGCACTAACTATGGTTTAGTTCAGTATAATTTAACTAAAGGAGAATTTCTTAACTGTCTGCTATATGCTAGGCAAGGCACTATAAAGGAAGGACTACAGAATGGTATGATTAAATCTACATAATCTTTTTGTGGGGGTGGGTCATTGTCAAAATTATCTCCTCCCCCCATACCTCAGGCCAGTGACAGGTCAGATGATTTATCTGCAACAACCCTCAAACATTATTTTTTTAAAATCTTTGTTAATTCACTAGATGTTGGGTAAAATATCATATTTTTTAAAATTAATATTTCTTTTATTACCTGTGAATTGGAAAACTATTTGATATGGTTTTTAATGGCCTGTAATTCTCTGGAGAACTGCTTGGTAATAATTATCAGACACCTTCACTGGTGATTTTTTTGTGTTATATAATTTTTAGTTACATATATATCTTAGTTATGAGATTCTTGTCAGAGATATTTGAGCTGAGGTCTTCCTTCACCTTCTATCCAAATGGTTCTCTACTCATCCCAGTTGCACCAACTTTGTTTATACAGTTTTCCCAATTATATATAATTAAAATCACAAATTTTATAATTTCTTTTTGCCTTTATTCCCTGTTGTATTAGGGATTATATCTTCAAACCAGCTGCTCTACTTTTAAAAATGATTTTAAGGTTGAATGATTTTGAAAACTTTAGTATTCAATTCACTTATCTATTTTGAATTTTTTCATGGATATGGTATAAAATTTGGTCTAAACCTAATTTTTGTTTGACATAACTTCCATTAAATTTTATTTTTAGTTCAAGTCTCTCCCTCCTCCACACCCCACTCCTTCTTTCAAAGGCAAGAAATACAAAACCCATTTCAAATATGAAGTCATGCAAATTAAATTTCAACAAAAATCACACACACACAAACAAGAAAAAGAGAGCAAGAAAATAACCAAACTGAAAGTTAGAAAGCTGAAAATTAAAAAAAAGATCATTAGATGAATTCGAATGGGCTGAGCCAGTTGGGCTTGGTCTAGCCACTTGGGAATGTGGATGGGTGACTGGATCGACCTAGAGCAGGCAGCATAAAAGAGGATGGAGGATACAGTAAGGGATATCATGGCCTCTCCTCTACATGTGGCTCATCCCTTACCTATTAAATCATGTTTTCCCCAGTTTCTTGATGTGTCTGGACCAAGGGTCTAAATCAAACCTTTCCTTTCATTCATCTACCAGGCTTCTTACTGAGCCATATAGGTTGGACAAGATTTTTTTTCCTTAAGAAACGTGTGGTCAGTTTCTAGTTGTAGTCCACCATCCATTTATTTTAAAAATATTTTATGCTTTGTTTTTACTTTCCCACTTTTTAATAACTGGCATTAATAAAATGTGGAGTGATATATAAAATAGATACAAATATAGTGATAGATACACATAGATATACATACATATATTCAGAGAGTCCAGAGTGATATGAACACACACATATACATTCTCATTTATCTATCTATCTATCTATCTATCTATCTATCTAATCACTCTGCAAACCTGAAAGCATTCTATGAATGCCAGTTACTACAAAGTAGTGACAAAGCATAAAATTGTATATACATATATGCATTTTTCCATATTATGTGTGTATACATATACATACATACATACATACATACATACATACATACATATGTATATAGTTTCATTCAGAACAACCCTATAAGTTTGATACTATGGATAATATCATACTCATTTTACAGATAAGAAAACCAAGACCAAGAGAGGTAAAGCCACTAGCTTAGTTTCACACAGGAAGTATCTTAGTTAGATTTGAACCTAGTCCCTGACTACAAGTCCAGTAATGGTCCCCTATCCATTATACTACACTGTCTCTGTCTGATCTGTATTCTTCAAGGAATTGGATGTGGTTAAAAAAATGGGACAACATATGTTGGGCCAAAAATTAAAGACACATTCCATTTTAGTGCAGTTGGCTGTTCCACATTTTGATTGTCATTACAAATCATACAGTAGCCATGGATAATCAAAGCTCAGAGGAGTAACTATCCATTTTCTCAACAATCTTCTTTTTTTTTGGCCACCAGGACTAGAGAGATGGGTGGCCTTGACCATGTTCCCTTGAAGGCTTCAGGGCTGGCTGATGTAAATGATCAGCATTTCTTTGGGTACTGACAAATGCTGGTAACAGAAAGAAAACAGACATGCACCTCAAAAAATTCTAATTCTACAGGGTCTTTGGGTGTACATGCTATTCCTTACTTTCATAGAATGAGAGCTTTTACAAGGTCTTTTAGCTTCATTTTACAAAGGCTCAGGAGGAGCGAATGGGTAATTAATGAAAAGCATACAGTCAGTACATCACAGAAATTGAACTCAGATCCAGCTCCTCTGAATCCAATTCCACTGCCCTTTTCTTCTCTAACAGGCTTTGGATAGGAATGTTTCAAAGGGGCATTTTCTCATAGATCACAAGAAATTGTATAGTTCTGGCACTTTTCAAAGCTGTCTTTCCTCATATCTCATAAGTCATTGTCTAGTTATGGAGTGTTTCAAAGCAAAAGTTTCTCAAATCACATGAGAAATTGTGTAGTTTAAGCATGAAACTAGGCTATGAAAATAGGAATATGCCACTTGGAAACTCCGAGGTATCCAACTTTCACCAGCTCGCTCCCAGCTTCTTCTGGACTACATTGAAGAAGCAGGTTGAATTCAGCGTGAGACTGTCGCTAGCGAATTTTATGAAAAATTGGAAGGTAATCCAGACAGAAGTATGAAAATGATCTTGAGGGTGGGGAGTAAGCACAGAGGGGAGAAACAAGAGTTTGTTCATCACTTGTAATTGTATTAATAGATGATGTAGCACTCTCTCCTGCAATGGCATAAAAGCCCTATTGGTAGAGTGCTCTAAACCTCAGAGATCTAGCAGAGATTAGAATGTGAATTTGAAAGTCAGTAAAAGGAATCAAGTAACCTAAGCAGGCACCAAGCAGGGTCAACCACCTTCTCTTCTTCCTCACTCAAAAAAGAAAAAGAAAGAGAGAAGTACAAAAGAGGAAGGAGAATCATGGTCCTGGAACAAAGCCCCAGATAAGGAATTCATGCTGGAGAAAGAAGTAAAGAGAAACACTGATCACTATAAAGAATCACATTAGATCATGAAATCTCTAGAAATCCAACCTAGAAGAAAAAGATATTAACTCTTCAGCAACTGCAAACAGTGATTCAGAAGGTAAAGGGGGCAGATTTTCCAGAAAGACTATATGAAACCTTAAGAATAAATTAAACAATTGATATAAATTAAATAAAAGATTGAGGAAAGAAATGGAAGAAGAACCAATAGCTTAATGTCTACATGAGAGAAGAACTATTATTGATTTTTGTCTTTCCTGCTTGAAGAGAACCAAAATGACATCATGATTTTGGGTTCAGTGTACAGTGTGTCTGGCTATGGCTGATCTGACTAGTACAAGCTTGGAAGGCTCTACAATAGGTCAGGCACAAATAGTCTGTCTGACCATTTGGGAGAGATGTCTCTAAATTTATGCACTCACATTTCTTTTGTGCCATTGAAATTCTGCTTCACTCATGGAGATCAGTGTCTTCTTTGATATGGGCATGTCATACTGAACAATCTGTGACCAACATCTCCCATGTCTCAATCAATAGGAAAGTTCTTCAGAGAGATGTTCAGAGTGACCTTTATCACTTCTGACCTTCGTATGAGTGCTTGCCTTGTGTGAGTTCTCTGTAAAATAGTCTTTTAGGCAAACACAATATGTTAGTTAAAAATAGGCAAGGGGCAGCTAGGTGGCACAGTGGATAAAGCACCAACCCTGAAGTCAGGAGGACCTGAGTTCAAATCCAGCCTCAGACCAAACCCTTGACACTTACTAGCTGTGTGACCCTGGGTAACTCACTTAACCCCAATCGCCTAAAAAAAAAAAAATGAAATAAAAAAATTAAAAAAATAAAAATAGGCAAGGACTATGAGACAAAACCAAAATAATGGAAAAAGTACAACAAAATATAAAGTATCAACATCAAAGACAATACTTGGAAAAAAGGATCAAGAAGAGAAAATTTAAGAATCATCAGTCCTCTCTGAAAATCCTGATTAAAAACAGAAAAACAAAACAACTAGACATATTTAAAAACAATGATAAAAACTCCTGAGGTTTATCTGAACCAGTGGCAAAATGAAAACAGAAAGAATCTATCAATAAATTTTTGAAATAGCCTTTGGGAGGTGGAGCCAAGAAGACATATTAGAGGCAGCAACCCAGCCAAACCCTCCAAACATTCTCTCTGAACAACGTAAAATAACACCTGAAATCGTATTCTGGAGTGGCCGAGCCAGCAAAAGATCAGGCGAGACAGTTTTCCAGACCAAGATAAATTAGGAAGTTGGCAGAAGAGGACTATGACAAAATGGTGGAGGCTGGCCTGGAGTCCATGTGGCACCAGCAGGACCTTGGAGTTGGCCAAGATGGCAGAAGAAGAAACTTCAGGAGCTTTTAGGCTAGTGATCATAAAGGGGGGGGGGGAGGATCAGACAACTGGTCAGAAAGAGATTACAGGAAACCATTTGCCAGCGTTGATCAGCAACTCTATTACTCATACGCAGAAATACAGCATGGAGAGGAGTACTTGTAGTCAGTTACGTGGGAGTCGAGGCACTGGGGGAAGTTCAAAAGTAAAGGGAGCACTGTCACTTGTAGCTAAATTATAGTAGGGATCTAGTCACAAGTTCCAGGACCAAGAGAAGTACTAGCACTTGGAGGTACAGGGAAGCAGAGGCCATTATTGTGTAAAAACCAGAGCTCAGAGCAAGAGAGAAGAGACCACACCTCTCTCAGGACAGCACTGCCTTGGAAGCAATTAAAAAAAAAAAACAAACCTTACTGATACTGAGAACAATCACTGAAGACATCAGCATATAAATAGCCTGAGGCTTGAGACAGACCCTTCCCATCCAAATGAGAAAAGTCCAATTTTAACTTACAGTGAAAAGTTGAGAAATAGGTTAGAAAACTGAGCAAACAGCAAAAAAAGAACTTGACCATAAAAGCTACTACAGTGGCAGAAATCAAGACAAACTTTTAAGAAGACAATAGTGTGGAAAATAAGCACAAGAAAAACCTCGAAGAAAAATTCTAATTGGACAAAAGTCCAACAATAACCCTGGAAGAGTTAAAGAAAGAGATAACCATGTAAAGGAAAAAATGGGAAAAGAAATGAGAGTGATAAAATACAATTATGAAAAGAGAAATAATAGCTTATAAAAGAGGCACAAAAATACTGAAGAAAATAGCATCTTAAAAAACAGAATTGGCCTAATGTTAAAAGAGGTATAGAAATTCATTGAAGCTGGAATAAGCCAAATGGAAGGTGTATAAAAGTTCACAGAAGAAAAAAAAAAGTCCTTAAAATCAGAATTAGCCAAATGGAAAAAAGAAGAAAGGTGCACTGAATAAAATAATTCTGTAAAAATTGAAATTGGTCAAGGAGAAGCAAATAACTCCATGAGGCATCAAGAAACAAGAAAACAAAGTTAAAAGCAGGAAAAAATAGAATAAAATGTGAACTACCTCATTGATAAAACAAGTGACATGGAAAGTAGCTCAAAGAGAGATAATTTAAAAATTATTGGGCTAACTGAAAGCCACACAAAAAATCCTAGAAACAATATTTCAAGAAATTATCAAGGAAAAACTGCCTTCATAACCTAGAATCAGAGAGCAAAATGGAAAGAATCCATCAATCACCTCCTGAAAGAGATCCCAAAATGAAAACTCCTATGACTATTATAGCTAAATTCCAGAGCTCCCAAGAAAAGGAGAAAATACTGCAGTCAACCAGAAAGAAACAATTTAAATGTCATAGAGCCACAATCAAGATCACACATGATTTAGCAGCTTCCATTTGTTTAAAGGAGCAAAGGGCTTGGAATATGATATTCTGGAAGGCAAAGAAGCTAAGATTACAATCAAGAATAACACACACAGCAAAATTAAATATAATCCTTCAAGGGAAAAAACGAATATTACTGAAATGGAGGACTTTCAAGCATTCCTAATTAAATGAATTGAAAATGTGACATTCAAGCATAAGACTCAAGAGCAGCACACAAAGGTAAACAAGAAGGGGGAGTTGTAAGAGATTCAGCAAAGTTAAACTGTTTACATTCCTATATGAGAATATGATACATGTAATTCCTCAGAATTTTATCATTATTTTGGCAATTAAAAGCAGTCTAGATAGGTAGAGGGTATGGGTGTGAGTCAGTTATTTTCAGATGATCTAAAAAAATGAAAAGTTGAGAAAAAGAGATGCACTGGGAGAAACAGAAACAGAGAGGTAGAATAGGGAAAATTATCTCGCTTAAAAGATGCATGCAAGTAAGAGCTTTTACAGTGGAATGGAAAATGGGGTGGTCATGGATAGTACTTGAGCCTCATATTTTTCAGAATTTGTTCAAAGGAGGAAAAAACATATATTTACATAAAAGCACACGCAGATATATATGTATACACATATACATATATTTTGTATGTATATACATACATACACATATACATATACATGCATGCACACCCATATGTGTGTATATATACTTATATATGTATATTTATATGTATATATGTGTATATATGTGTGTGTGTGTATATACATATACATATGTATATGTATATTGTGTGTATATGTATATATATATATATGTATGTGTATATATGTGTATGTATATATACATATATACGTATATATACATGTATATGTGTATATATATATATATACATGTATGTATATATATATATATATATATATATATATATATATATATATATATATATATATATATATATATATAATGTATATGTGTATATATATATGTATATCACAGTCTGTTGGGTACAGATATTTATCTTACCCAACAGGGAAATAGGAGAGGAAAGGGATAAGAGAAAGAGGGGATGATAAAAGGGAGGGCAGATTAAAAGAGACAGTAGTCAGAAGCAAAACAGACTTTTAAGGAGGGACAGGATAAAAAAGACAGAGAAGGATAAACAGAAGAAAATTGGATAAAGAAAAATACACAGTAATTATAACTGTAAATGTGAATTAGGATGAGTTCGCCCATAAAACAGAAGCAGATAACAGAAGGAATTAGAAACCAGAATCTAACAATATGCTGTTTACATGAGACATACTTGAAACAGAAACACACACACATACACACACACACAATTTAAATAAGGGACTGGATCAGAGTCTATTATGCTTCAGCTAAAGTAAAAAAAGTTGGAGGTAGCAATCATGATTTTAGACCTAATTAAAAGAGATATTCAGGGAAATTGCATTTTACTAAAAGGTGCCATAGACAACTAAGTAATATTAAAAAAAATACAGCAATTTTCTCTGATAAAGGCCTGTTTTCTACAATTTATGAAGAATTGGGTCAAATTTTAAAACATGAGCCATTCCCCAAATGATCACTTGTCAAGAGATATAAAGAGACAGTTTTCAGAAGAAGAAATGAAAGCTATCTCTAAATATGCTGTAAATCACTATCGATTAGAGAAAGGCACATTGTAACACTCTGAGGTACCACCTCACATGTATGGAAAATGACAAACGCTGGGAGAGATGAGGAAAAACTTGTACACTAAAAACTGCTGGTGGGGTTGTGAATTGCTATAAACATTCTGGAGAATAATTTTGAAGTATGCCTAAAGGGTTATAAAACTCTTTTGACCCGGCAATACCACTGCTAGAGCTGTACTGCAAAAACAGCAAAGAAAAAAAGGAAAAGTACAATATGTACAAAAAATGTTTACAGCATCTCTTTTTGTGGTAGAAAAGTATTGGAAATTGAAGAAATGCCAATCAATTGGGGAATGGTTGAACAAGTTTCAGCAGTTAATTGTGACGGAGTACTATTGGGCTTTCTGCTCCTGAATCACTGTCTTGTCATGGAGGAACAGCTTGTGTATCTTAACAAAACCAGGAGTTAGGTCATTCAAGGTTACCCAGGATGGACAGGTCATAATTTTATGACAAAAAGTGACCCACTACAGAAGGTAACAGCAAACCGCTCCAGTATCTTTGCCAAGAAAACTCCATGGACAGGATCTGGCATGGGTCAATGGGATCATGAAGGGTCAGACACAGCTGAATGAACAAGATGAACTCTTTTGCTATAAAAAAGTAAGGGAACAGTTTAAGAAAAAGACGGGACGATCCACGTGAACTGATGAGATCACTGAATATAGTGATAGCAATTGATCATTAACTGTGAGGTATTTAGATACTGTAATCGATATAAATGTCCAAAAGGCTCCAATAGACTCATGATGGAAAATGCTATTCACTTCAGAGAAGGAACTGCTGAACTCTGAGCGCACATTGAAGCGTGGTTTGTCATTTCATTTTTCTTGCTTTTTTTGGCATGGTTAATAGGGAAATGCGCTTTACATGATTTCACATGTATGATTAGTATCATCTTTGTTACATTCTCTTGAGGCAGCTTCACTCTTGAGTTAGCTGTGTGGTAAAGTGTACCGAGCATTGATTCTAGAATCAGGAAAACAAACGCATCAGCAAAAACCCTCAGGTCAAATTTGGCCCCAGACACTTACTAGCTGTATGACCTAAGGCAAGTCACTCAAAATCACTTTGCCTCAATTGCCTCAACTATGAGGTGGAGCTAATATCAACACCTTCCTTGGAGAGTAACGAGTTTTAAATGAAATCATATTGGTGAACTGCTTAGCACAGTGCCTGGCATGTAGTAGACCTTTCAGAAATTCTTATTCCCTTCTCTTCTTTCACACTAGGATATTTTCTTCTGAGTTGGTCAAAAGTAAATTCAACTAATCATCCATTCAGTGTCTATTCTGTGCAGAAAACTGTGTTATATCTTAAGAGAGACACAAATTTCATAAAAATCATAATTCTGGACCTCAAGAAGCTTAAAATATAGTCGGCCTGTAAGAAACCAGCTTTGAAAACTGTATTATACATTACATATACATCACTGGAAAGATACAAACATTGACTAGGCTCATTTCCTGGGCTGATAAACAAAAGTTCAATCAACAATTTAATTTAATAGCAAACAAAAGTTAAATATCTACTAAGTGTAAGGGATGCAGCTTTTTATCTCTTAATATTATGTTTTTGGCTGACCTTTCCATGAAGATTCATTTACTATGCATTTATTAAAAACCTGTTATGTGTTAGAAACTATAGTCAGTGTTATGGATACAAAGAAAAAAAAATAAAGCAATTCTTCTTCTCAGAAGCTGTCATTCTATGGGGGTGAGGTAGAGGAAAAAATGTAGGCAGAAAAAGTGAATACAAATTATTGCAGTGTAAATACTATTAACTGGGAAAGGGGCTGAAGATCAGGATAGGCTTCATATAGGAAACGTCACTTGAGTTGATTTGAAGAATGACCAAAGGAATCTGAAAGGTCCCCGAAGATCCAGAGCTTTGGTTTTGGAACCTCCTCAGCTCAGCAAAGAGTGAGTTATGACACAGAGTTATATTGGCCTCCTGCTCCCCTCCCTCCCTCCAACAGGACCTTATGGTAATGTCAAATTCCAATGAATAAGTTGGCAGACACAAGGAAAAGGCTACATTGTGCAAAGAGGATGTAACAGTGAAACACAGCCTCCTCTCATAGCAGCCAGGAAAGGAGACACTGGTCAATTAGTTCCAAAGGAAATAAGATGTTATTTTTTTTATGTGGGAGGCTAAAATAGCATTAAGAATAGACCACTGGAGACTGAACTGAAAACTTGCATGCTATTCTGCGAAAAACTCAGCTACTTAACATGGAGACATAGGGTGTCAGGGCACTGAATAGAAGCTGTGATTTCATGACTCCACATTGTCCCTTTTATGGTGATTTTAGGGAATCATCATTTTCTCAGTGGTGATTTATTCCCTCCTCCCTAAAATCCATACACCTTTATTAAAAAGAAAGGGGAAATAGATGTGAAAGGTTCTATTTCCCTCCTTTGGGTGCCATCATTTTGTTACCACTTGAGGGACTATCGGAGGAAGAGGTGGCTACTGCTTGTTCATTAAAGAATCCTTTACAAAGCCCAGGTGCAAAGCATGTGTTCTGCCTTTATGTGGTCAAGTCACCCTTGAAAAAAGAAGTATCATGCCAGTTCATAGGCCCATGCATCTTCTGATTTTCTCCTGGAAGTGTTTCTAGTCCTAACCCCTGGGTCAAGTCCACAGCCTGATCAGCCATCCTCAGCAATATTATAAACAAAAAACTGAATTAGAACTGTTTGGAATAAAGACAAGTGAACAAAATAGCAACAACCCTCTATTACTTGGCTTCAGCCATAACTATAGGTCTTAGGAAAGAGTGGTTGTCAAGAGATCCCAGATCAAGTAATAGCTAAGACCTCACTGACCTATACCTATTGTCTCTAATTAGTCATTAGACTACTGTGAGGAGTTATGATTTTTGTTTCCAGATGAGGTAGAAACCCCTCCCCCTTTATTCAAAATGACATCTTCCTCTGGAGAAGGGAAATGGCCTCCATTGACCATCAGACCTGTCCAGAGTTGGAATGTAGAAGATGAGATAGCAATGAAGAATAAGTTTAAGACAGAGTCCTGATTTGATCAGAAATAATAGGGAAGGCCTTGAGACATATCTTTTGGCATCTTCCTCCAGCTAATTCTCTTTTCCTTCTGATAGAACAAAGGATGAATACTTGGTTCTGCTTTTGTTCTCATCCCCCACCCCTTTCCTCTCCTTGTGCCATTTCCCTAGCAGGCCAGAAATACTTTCGGTCTTTTTCTACTTCCTGTGCCTAGCTTCACTTTTAATGGGTCAAAGTTCACTCCCTCTGGCCAGCTTTTTTTTCCCTGGTGGGACAAGGAGTGCTTCTACATTCTACCCTTGGGTCTAGGACAATTCTCATCTTCTTAGTCATCCCTGTGTCCTTTTCTGTGATAATTACCTATTCTTTCATTTTAGAGTTTGTGTTAAAAATCATATTGTGATTAGTCAGCATTAAAGAACAGAAGTTGGTCCCAAGGGGCTGGGGCACTGCATCCATTCCCTCTTCATAAGGAGCCCCTGTGTTCTGGATCCACAAATTCATTTCAGGGCAGCTTAAGCAGAGATGGAAAACTTGTGGCCTTGAGGCCACATGTGGCCCTCTAGGTCCTCAAGTGTAGCCCTCTGATGGAATCCAAACTTCACAGAACAAATTTGTGGCCACATGTGGCCTCGAGGCCACAGGTTCCCTACCCTTGTGGGAATCCTGGCTTCTAATGAGAATAGGACAGGTTCCTTTTTCTCATAACTCTTTGGTTTATTAAATCCCCACCCTAGCAACTACTACAAAGCTTAGCTTTAAGTCCATGTATAGGTTTTCCCCAAACAGGGGAGTAGAAAGGTATTTGATGCGCAATGCAAACAGGTAAGACAGTTACTTAATTTATACGCACAAAAGAAATGCCAAAACACAAACAACTGTCATAAATGTTCATTCATAAAATTATTTAAAATGTATTTTAGTAACCTAACTTATAGCCACCTTAATATAAAATATGTAGCAATTTATAGAACCCCTGATTAGGAATTTTACATTTTACCTCAACTTTGTATTGTCCAAGCTCCCAGTCATATTTTTTGCCAATCTTCATGTTACTGCTGAAGAAATTTTCTTTGCAATTCATTAACTGAACTTTTGAACCCCTCAAATCTGTAAGGTCACCCACAATCTTGGACATGTCCACCCAAAAAGCAATGTCCCATTATTTACTTAGTAAATGAAACAGAAGTAGAAACATCATCCTTCTATCCTAGTATGAGTTGTACATGGGAGTAGCTTCAGGGTGGGGAGATAGACCACTGCCAATCCTGAAATCCCCCTCACCGGGAGTCTATCAACAAAAGACACTGACTAGTAGTACACAGAGCAGTCAAAGCACAGAACAAGACAGAAGCTGTCCTTTTAACTAATAGGGCACCCTCATCTTAACCACTCCCCCTCCCCGACTTTGTGTGAAGTGGTGGAAGATCAAAGGACCACTAAGGTCTTGCCACACCATACCAAAACAAGTCCTTTCAGTAGTAGGTTAGCACATAGCTGTAAGCGGACAGGGAGTTTTTGTCCCAAACTTATCCAAATACTGAGTTATACATGTGTCAATCAGAAGGAGGAGGGAGAGGGATATGTGTACATGTGCCATATGATCCACATTACAATTACATACTCATATTTATGATAGATTCATATCTCCATACTTTACTAGAAATATAGAAGAATAGATTAAGAGGTAGAAGATGTGAAATAGTCTAATCACCTCATTTTACAGTTGAGGAAAGTGGGCCCTGGTGGGGTTAGGCGAATATTCCCAAGCTTACACCATACAGGCATTGAGTGGTAGCTCTAGGATGTTGATTCTAACAAAGTTCTTCTCCCCACTTCATTTTTTTCCCCAGATCATCCATGGTCTTTGTAACACTTATTTAAAACTGGGTTTGTCATTGAGATAAGAATATTCCTGACAGCTCCCATTACATTCCTATCAAGAAAAAAAAATGTGCCCTTATGGCATGGGGCTCAGCTGCAGTTAAAGATCCTCAGTTGATCTGGGAAGTACCAGGTTTGGTTACAAATGGTGGAAGAGGTGAATTTAGAGATTATTCAATATCTCCCTCTCTTCTTCTCTTAGTTACAAAGTGTAGACAATAAGAGGATAGTAATGCAACCACCATTAACGGACCTTTTCACTGTATGGTTAAGTAAACTGCAGTACTTTTTTTTTTTTTTGCTTGTGAGGAAAATCATAAATATCAAAGGTGAATGATGCATTAATGAAGAGGATAGATACATAGATTCAATCCTACGGCATCCATAATATTCAGAGATGCCAATCAAACCTCTGCAGGACACAGCTGCACAGAGACACAGATTTCCAGGTATGAAAGAATGAGGAAATAAATCCTTTTGCCTCCAAATCACCAGAGTTTCATCTATTCTGCATGTTAATTAGGATTTCTAGTCAAGTGATTATTAGAATCATTGTCCTTGTGTTCTCTGCTATAGATAATCCCTGAGCTTTTCCCACAATGAAGGAAAAGATAAATGGCCATCATCTCTAATCAGAGGGCATTGTGGGTAGAGTTTACTATCACAGCTGTGAAAGGAATAGGCTACCAGAGAGCAGCTACTTCCAAAGTATAGAATGAAAACTGGACAGGACCACTCTCATATTGTGTTTACATAGGAAAAATGCAATGGATTACTCCATTCAGTGAGAAATCTAAATGAATAATTCAAGAGGGAGAAAAGCATTATTTTTTTTTCTTTAGGACCAGAGTGTTTGGAGATTTATTTGATTACGTGATTTTTGTTGTTCAAAGCTTTATATAAAATAAAGAAAAGAGATAGCAGGGAGGGGGGAAATCTTTGCAGCAAGTTTCTCTAATAATTATGTTCTCATATCCAAGCTATATAATCAATTCAAATATATAAGACTAAAAGGCATTATCCAATTAATAAATTAATAATCAATAAAATTGATCAACAAATCAAAGAATGTGAAGAAAGATTTCAAAATAAATCCAAAGTATAAATAATAATTTAAAAATGCTTCAAATCACTAATTACTTAGAGAAAAGGAGATTAAGGCAACCTGAGGTTCATCCCACCTCATATCTAAGATTGACCAAGATGACAAAGGGGAAAATTATAAATGTTGGAAGGGTTGTGGGAAAATAAGTATATCAGTGCACTGTTGATGGAATTGGTCATTATGGAAAAAAATTTGGAATGATGCATCAAACTGGACATAATATATAACCTACCAACATTCCTACTGTGCCAATACCCTTAAAGGGGTCAGAGAAAGAGAGAAAATACTTATATACACACACACACACACACACATATACATATATATGTATACACATACAAAGCGTGTGTGTAGTTTTTCTTCTCATAGTAGAACAGAGCTGGAAACAAAGAAGGTGTCACTTATCATAGAATGGCTAAACAAATTATGGAATAAGAATGAAATACTATTGCACCATAAGAAATGACTAAGTGAACATTTTCAGGTGAAATTGGGAAACCCTCTATGAACTGATCCACTGGGCTTGGAAAGACATGAGTTCAAATCCAGCTTCAGCCATTTATTAGCTATGTGACCCTGACCAAGTCACTTAATCTCTGTCTGCCTGAGTTTCCTCACCCGAAAAATCAGTCTTTGTAGCATCTACCTCCTGCAGGTGTTATGAAAATCAAATGAGGTAATATCTGTAAAGTACTTAGCATAGAGTTGACATTTTCATAAATGCTTGTTACTTTACCCCTTTCCCTTGCTTAAATCATTAATTTACACTGATAAAACTTCTCAATGACATTATTAAAGTCAATTTCTGTATCACTTGTGTTGCATATTCCTCTTTTATGATGACATGTTTAAATAATTCAGGATTTAATTTTAACTCTACTTCATATCTATTTTATATTATTATTATTATTATTTCTCTTTTAAAAGCAAAATAATAATAATTCTACTGTTAGCTCTGACAAATTGTCAGACTACATACAGCCAAATGATTCAGGATTAACTCCTAAATCCATAAGTAGAATTTTCCTGTCCATTAGAATGCCATCTATTTCATTCTTTATGGTTGTATTTGGCATTTGCCCTGTCTGGCACTTAAAATCCTAATGGACTTATTCTGTTTCTCTGAAAAATGACACTTTTGTTTGCCTTATTATTGACCTTTTTTTCCTGGTGGTGTTTGAAATAAAGAACAGTTTTCCACGTGGAAAATAAATATTTTTTTGTTCTACTTGTTCTTGTTTATTTTTTCTGTTTCATGCTTGTTTGTGTTTTATATAAAAACATTAAATGTAATATATATGTATATATGCATACATAGGTACCGCTATGCACGTGTGTGAGTGTGTGTATATATGTAGGAGGCACTGTGGCAAGTTACTTAACTTTTTTTAAATCTCATTTCCCTATTCTGTAAAACAGGGATAACAGTAGCACGTACCTCAAAGGGTTATTATGAGGCTATAATGAGGTAACAAGATAACAATTTGAAAGCACTTTACAGACCTTAAAATGCTATACCATGGCTATCTGTAGTAGTAGTCATAATACATGAATAAGTCCTTGAATTGGGAGTGAGTCAAAGGCTTTGCTGACATTCGTCAAGGCACTGGCTAGATTTCTTTCTCAAAGACCAAGCCTTAAACCCAATTCACTCAGAATCTCATTGACTGGACAGCAATAGGTCCCTGCCCAAGCACTTTTGGGCCTTCCTAACTCAAAGTGAGTATAAATAGTAACTGTTTCTCTTTTGGCCAGCAACCCTAAGGATCTTCCCCTCCCAGTATGCTTTTATTATTATTATTATTATTATTATTATTATTATTAGTAGTAGTAGTAGTAGTAGTAGTATTAGTATTAGTATTATTATTATTATTAGTATTATTATTATTATCAAACAGGCCACCCATCCGTTTACTTACTTCTTAAAGTTACCTGCTCACTGACTGGCTACTGCCTCCCTCAGAGCGAGAACCTGGACAGCCCTCAGCTTAAAAGGGCCAAAGTCTCCCACTGCCTCCTGAACCATCTGCAGTCATCCTGACTGATATCTGGCCACTGGACCCAGATGGCTCTGGAAGAGAAAGGGAGGCTACTGACTTTGCATCGCCCTCCCTCCATCGAATCAAATTCAATTGCAAGTCATGTCATCACCTCTCTGATGTCATGGTGCTCTTTGAGAACCAAGGAGAAATCATAACCACACACACATATTTCAACACTTTCAAGGAATTGTTCTTCACATTCTTTGGTCTTTTTTTGCACACCCTTTTTACTCCTCAACTAACATGTTGTTTTGTTGCAAGCATTTAAGTCTGTTGCCTGGATTACAAGAATTCTTTTGACTGGACAATGAAGAGCTTGTCCAGCAGTATCTGGGACAAACAATGAGTTGGAACTCGAGTCAAACCAAAGTAGAGGAATTCCTGGATTGCCTGGATTGAAAATCTCCTTTAATGCTCACATTGCTTCTTATTAAGACAAAATCAGTTTCTTTTTAATTACCAACATTCTACTAGTCCCATTGTAGGATTGTAACACACAGAATTTAATAATGTCTGAAGAAGTAAAGATGAATACCACAAAAAGAATAGTGTGGTGATTGTGAGTAAGCTGCAATATTGATCCAGTGAGGCACTTCATAGGAGATAAAGTTAAAGATGGCATCAAGGAATTGTAAGATAGAAGAGGAGCGTGATGAACATTTGGAAAGAGCCAAGCATGAAAAGAGGATGGTCAGAGAATCCCACTGGTGCATCCTTGATGTCAGGAAAAAACAAGGAAGACCTCTGGCACGTTAGGTAGATCTCTTCAGGTGGCATAATGGGAGGATATGGATAATGATCACATAGGATGCAAATGGGTGAACGGGTTGAAATCTGAATCATTGGAGGGAACTTCTGAGATGATGAAATCACACATTCACTGAGTCATTTAAGAGCAGTCGTGTATATACATTAATATATTAGTGATACATTTATTGCATAAAGAACATAAACATCAGGTAAACTCATACGTGGAAGGCTTTGCTAGTGTTGTCATCTTGTGGAGTTAGAGGGACATGCTTTCTCTAAAGAAAGATGGAATTAGGGTTGAGCCGGAGAAGCAGGGGGTGAAGTGCTTTGCTAGTAAGTCATTGCTATTCGTTGTTGTTGTTCCTCATTTGTTCTTGAAGTAGACCAATGATGCCAGGAGGGCGACGTCTTGATTTGCAAGTGAATCGGGTTTAAGTGAGGCAGAGCTATGAGGAACCATCAGCCTCACAGTCCTCCAGAGTAATCAGAGTCCAGTGGAAAGAAATCGGTCAAGACCACTGCTGATGGCCATAGATGCAGTGGGAGACCTTGACCTTTTAAGCTAAGGTCTTTACCAGGTCCCAGTTTCTCTGAGGCACCACTCATTCAGTAGTTCTAGGTAGTAATTCCTACAGTATTATGAAGTACTTTGAGCAATACTTGCATCCTTTATCTGGCCCTGCCACTTTACAGTTTTTTTCAGAGAACCTAGTTTGAATTACCTTCCTTTAGTAGCAGCATACAAGTTTTCTATTTGTCATTGGATCCAACTTTCTTTCTGATGTGCTAGATTTTTTGTGACTATGTAGAGGGCAATAAATGTTCCCCATCCTCCAACTTTTGATTCTCTCTCTCCACCACTCCTCTTTACCTCTCTGTTTGTTTTTACTGATCAGTCCACTGTAGCAAAGATGTTTTTTTATTGGCCTTGAATTGTTGATTTTTTAAAGAATTTTACTATTTTGATGTTTTGTGTCACCCTAAATTTTTAAGGTTTATTTTCATTCACTAATAAGGAATCTAAAACATTGACTCCACTTTTTTTTTCCAGATTTTGTTCTATGGGCTTCTTTTTTGTTGCCTTAAATTGGGCAATATGACATCCATTTTTCCCACTACCCTCAGCATTTCAAATCATTTCAGCCATATTGGTCTTTTGAAATATTTCTTGATAGCTTCACTTTTCCTCCTATGATTTTTATTATTGCAATGCATACATATAGTGTGCAGGTCTGGAAATGTTTTTGCATTTTAATTCTTGCTAGATATCTATATTTTGAAAATATTTTCTCCCCATTTCATGTACTTGGAGATTATGAGAAGAGTATATTGTGATATCTATTGAAACTCATTCTTAAATTTTTATGGATGCATATGTCTCAGTGTTATGGGCAGTAATTGTCTGTCTCATTGAACCAGCTTTAGTAAGGTTTGCTGTTTTGAATTCTCAAGGATAGTTTGATATCTGTATTTGCAGTAAAAGGATTTATCAGCTGATAGCTTATCAAAGATAAGAAGCAAATGAATCATAATTCTAGAATAAAGTCATATCTTTCTGAGAGCGATGTTATGGCCCCTTAGCCATTTACAAGATTTCCAGACCAATAATCCGCTGCTTTTTACAGTCCTAACACATGTTGTCTCATCATTTTTGCTCCTTGGTGAATATTGTTTTCTTGTATTTATGGATTTTTAAAAAATTACCCCAACTGTGTGTGCTTTGTTCAAAGTATGTAATCATATCATCACCCAGTATTTAGAGGAGTCACTAGTATCCACATTTTTTGACAGAACCTGCTAGACATTTTCTCTTAAGAAAGGTGGGATAAAAAAAAAAGGTGGGATAAAGGTTATGTCTGAGAGGAAGCCAATCAAGTCTTTAGTCATTCGTTAATCCCTGTGAAGTGTCTGAACCATGAATTTCAGATATTATCCAGCCCTGTTACTTTCTAGTTGGCAGATAAGCCTGGTTTTCAGTCACCTCTCTGTATTTAATTACCCTGTTGTTCATGATATTTATGGTATGCAAACTCTCTGTTTTTAATTTGATCCAATTTTTGTTATCATTATGTTGGACTTCTTGTAACCATATAAACAGCGAGAAATTGTCCATAGCCTCCATATTCTAAATTTCTTTTCCTCTACTAGTCACTCTCAGACATCTAAGTCCTTCAATCCTACCTCCTCAGTGTCTCACTATAGATCTACCCACGCCTTCACTGAGCTCCCTTGGCTGCCTACTCCATTGTTAGTAAAATTGCTTTCATCTTGAAGCTTTTACGTTCTCACCCTTTCCATCTTCTGTCATTTATTGAGAGCTGGCACAGTGCTTCATATCATAATGTTCCTGGCCACACTTTCCAGTACTGGTTATACTTTCGCTCGTACCCTTAATTCACTGATGTAATGGGGGAGTTGAATATTCCTTTTTAAAAAAAAAAATATTTAGTTTTAGTTTTCAACATTCACTTCCACAACATTTTGAGTTCCAAATTTTCTCCACATCTTACCCCTCTCCCACCTGAAGATTGTATGCATTCTGAATACCTCTTCCCCTAATCTGCCCTCCCTTCTATCTCCCTCTACCCTTCTCTTATCCCCTTCCTCCTCTATTTACCTGGAGGGCAGGATAGATTTCTATACCCCATTGCCTATGTATCTTATTTCCCAGTTGCATGTGAAACATTTTTTAACATTTGTTTTTAAAACTTTCGGTTCCGAATTCTCTCCATTCCTCCATCCCCACCCACCCTGATTGAGAAGGCAAGCAACTCAATACATGTTATGCATGTGTGGTCATTTGAAACAACTCCACAGTAGTCATGTTGTGAAAAACTAACTATATTTCTCTTCATCCTATCCCGACCCCATTTATTCTATTCTCTCTTTTGACCCTGTCCCTCCTCAGAAGTGTTTGCTTCTGATTACCCCCTCCCCTAATCTTCCCTCCCCTGTATCATCCTCCTATTCTCTTATCCCCTTCCTCCCTATTTTCCTGTAGGGTAAGATAGATTTCCACAACCAATTGAGTGTGTATGTTATTTCTTTCTTAAATCCTATGAGAATAAGTTTCACTCATTCCTTCTTACCTTCCCCCAATTCCCCTCCACTGAAAAAGACTTTTTCTTGTCTGTTTAGTGAGATAATTCTACCCCATTCTACCTCTCCCTTTCTCTTCCTCTCACATCCCTTAATTTTATTCTCCAGATATCATCACTTCATCTTCAACTCACCCTGTGCCATCTATCTATCTATCTATATCTATCTATCTATCTATCTATACATACACATATTTTTCCCTCCCACTACCCTAATACTGACAAAGGTGTCATGAGTTACACATATCATCTTTCCATGAAGGAATGTAAACAGTTCAACCTTAATAAGTCTCTTATGATTTCACTTCCCTGTTCACCTCTTCATGCTTCTCTTGACCCTTGTATTTGAAACTCAAATTTTCCATTCAGCTATGGTCTTTTCATCAACAATGCTTGAAAGTCCTCTACTTAATGGATGTCCATTTTTTTCCCCTGAAGGATTATACTCAGTTTTGCTGGGTAGGTGATTCTTGGTTTTAATCCTAGCCCCTTTGCCCTCTGGAATATCATATTCCAAGCCCTGCAGTTCCTTAATGTAGAAGCTGCTAAATCTTGTGCTATCCTGATTGTGTTTCCACAATACTTGAATTGTTTCTTTCTGGCTGCTTGCAATATTTTCTCCTTGACCTGGGAACTCTGGAATTTGGCTACAATATTCCTAGGAGTTTCCTTTGGGGATCTCTTTCAGGAGGTTATTGGTGGATTCTTTCCATTTCTATTTTACCCTTTGGTTCCAGAATATCAAGGCAGTTTTCCTGGATAATTTCTTGAAAGATGATGTCTAGGTTGTTGTTGTTGTTGTTGTTGTTTTAATCATAGCTTTCAGATAGTCTAATAATTTTTAAATTATCTCTTCTGGATCTATTTTTTTAAGTCATTTTTTTTCCAATGACATATTTCACATTGTCTTCTTTTTCATTCTTTTGGTTTTGTTTTACAATATCTTGATTTCTCATAAAGTCACTACCTTCCATTTGCTCCATTCCAATTTTTAAGGAAGTATTTTCTTCAGTAAGCTTTTGGACTTCCTTTTCCATTTGGCCAATTCTACTTTTGAAGATATTCTTCTACTCATTGACTTTTTGGACCCCTTTTGCCATTTAGGGTAGTCTATTTTTTAGGATGTTATTTTCTTCAGTATTTTTTTGGGTCTCCTTTAGCAAGCTGTTGACTTGTTTTTCATGATTTTCTTGCATCACTCTCATTTCTCTTCCCAGTTTTTCCTCTACTTCCCTTACTTGCTTTTCAAAATCATTTTTGAGCTATTCCATGGCCTGGGACTGATTCACATTTTTCTTGGAGGCTTTGGATGGGAGAGCTTTGACTTTGTGGTCTTCTTCTGGTTGTATGTTTCTATCTTCTTTGTCACCAAAGAAAGATTCTATGGTCTGATATTTGCTCATGTTCCCAATTAATTACTTGAGTTTTAAACTCTTTATTAAGGTAGGGGTCTGTTTTCAGTTTGGAGAATGTGTTGGGGGTTTTGTGCAGCTGTTTTCAGAGATACTTCTAGGGACCTGCAAATTTTCAATTCTTCCAACGTGGTATGATAAAAGGCAAGGTGTTTATTCCTTTCCTGGCCTGTGCTCTGGTCTATGAGTGAGCACAAGCACAAGCACTCTTTTCTTCCTTGGAACTGTGAGGAGGATTCTCTCTGCACTGCCTCTACAAGGTCCATCATCCCAGTGCTCCTCCTTGCCCCAGGACTGTCACCCAGAACTGTGACTAAGATCCAAGCATGGGAAACAAGAGATTCCTGCCTCAGCACCAGCAAAGAGATCCCTGCAATTTCCCCCTCTGATAAGCCTCTTGATTCCCCCTCAGGCTGTGGGCCGAGCTCCAGAAGCAGCCACTGCCCCAGGCCTGAGCCAGGCTACCAAGCTTCTCCCTCACCACCATCACAGATCTTTCCTAATGACCTTCTAAGTTATGTTTGATGTTTGTGGATTGAGAAGTCTGGAAACCACCACAGCTGCCAATGATTCAGTCCCCTGAGGACTGATCCAGGTTTGCTGAGGCCTGGTCTTTGTCTATGCACCCTCATTGAACTGTGCTCCTCTCCCAGCCTGGCAAATAGATCTTTTCAGTCAACCATTCAGATTGTCTTGGTCAGGAAATTTTTTTCATTCTGTCTTTTTGTGGGTTCTGCTGCTCTAGAATTTGTTTAGAGCCATTTTTTCAGGTATTTGGAAGGGTTTGGGGGAGAGCTCAAGAAAGTCACTACTTTTACTTCACCATCTTCGAGTTGAATATTCCTTGTTCCCCACTGCTACTACCAGTTTCTCCCTCTACTATAATCACTCATGAACTTCACCTCCTTTGAGGTTCATCCAATCCATATTCACTACTGAATAAAAACTTTAATTACTGTTATCTGTAGACTGTTCAAACACTCTCCTTCTTTCTTCAAAGAGTTCAGTGCCTAGATCACAGTCTTTCTTTCATCCTCAATTTCTGCTATTATACTAAGGAACTTCAACATACATATTTATGATCTCCCAAGCTTGCTAACTTCCCAGTTTCTAAATGACTGATTTCCCATGATTTATTCCTGCACTATATCCAGCTATACCTAGAGATAATCATATGCTTGGTCTTACCATGTCTCACAAGTGTTCTATCTTCCATGAACTCTGGATTATCTGATCATAATCTTCAAGTCTAATCAATAAGTTTTTAAGTGTGTGCTATGTTCCAAGTACGTGCTAAGTGCTGGGAATATAAAGAAGGCAGTGGCAACAAAAAAGTCCATGTTGTTAAGGATGTCATGGTCTAATGGGGGAGATGATGTGAAAACATCTGTATGTAAATATGACGTAGATGGGATAAATTAGAGAAAATCTTGGCCAGAAGGCTCTAGCATTAAGGAGGTTTGGGAAAGGCTTCTTTTAGAAAATAGGATTTTATCTGGGATCTGAAGGAAAACAAGGAATCCAGAAGATGTAAAAAAATGAAGAGAGAAAAAATTTCAGGCATGAGAGAGAGCCACTGAAAATGCATGAAGTTGAGAGAAATGCCATAGATTCATATGGACTGAGTCAAGTCATGAGGGAGCTTCATCTCTAAAAGATTTAGTCAAGATATTTTTCACCAACTTTCTGCCTATTATGTGACATGGAGTTCCAAGGAAAATCTCCCAAGGTTTGGCTCATGGCCAGGGCACCTGCTAAAATCATTCCTTATAGAAAGCTATTCAATATACGAAACAGTTACTGTCATGTGTAGACAGCACCTTCTTTTCTTTCCCACAAAAGAAATGTTTAAGACCCAAAAGACTCAAAGCCTGCGTTAACAACTATTTTGAACCTCAACTATGCTCTTACTATACTCTCCTAAAAGGTAGGAAACATTCCCAGGAGATTTTGGGGACTGCCGAATAGATTTCACTTTCACCTCAGTCTGCAGTATCTTAGCAGCAATTGAAAGCACAGGCCTTTTGGCCAGCCAGATCATGGCTTATGCTCTTAGCCATGGCCATAGTCCCCTTTGAGAAAGGTGGAGTTGTGGAGACAACATCCTGTTGGGCAACCAGCATCCAATATAATGACTCTGAAGATATCACATGAGACTAAATATGATTATATCTCATGTTAGTTATTTAGACACCTATGCTCAAGGTGGGTAAAAAACAAACAAACAAACAAACCTGGGGTCCCTAAATAAACTCATGTTGTCATTTTCTGTGTGTTTATAGCCTCCATATCTCATTCTTGAGAGGGACAGGGGTGGTTCAAAGAAGAGGTGTTTCCAAACAACACACCCAAAAGAGGTGGAGAGAAAGAGAGAGAGACAGACAGAGACAGAGACAGACAGACAGACACAGACACAAAGACAGTCAAAGAGAGGGATGTAGAGACAGAGAGACTTCGCCTCTGTATAAAGTCTAATGAATGAATGCATTTTCCTGGCTAATTGTCCAGTTGTCACTCTTTGGCACAGCCTCTTCCCCAACACATGTCATATGTACCAGGGAACTGACTCAGATCCCCTGGTAAGATGTGCCCCATGCACCCGATGGAAAACATTGAACCTTTCCAGGGAAATGTAAGTCTTTTCTTAATTAGGAAGAAATGCTCAGAATCTAATATTAAGCTTCAAGTTCCTTAATAAAGCAAAAGCTCTTGACTTAAAGTGTCTTTAGGTTTAATTATCTATAAATTACCTATTGTAATAACACTTGCAAGGAGAACCAAGAAATCTGAAAGCTGAGCTTCTATCCTTCATAACCATCTGAGCCCAATCTGAGAACTGCCTTTAAGTCCCATATACCAGTTCATACAGCATATCTGGGTATAACCAAGTAATATAACAGGCTCGCAGGACTGTCCAAGTCCCAACTGCCTCTTCACTTGATGGAAGGCATAATTGCAAAGAGAACTACCCTCAGTGATGCCAGCCTCTTTCCCCCACCATACTAGTTAGTGCCTTTCCTCTTACATTCTCTTCCATTTGTACTGCTTTTATCTTGTGTGTTCAGCTAGGTTGCACAGCAGATAAGCACTGGGTCTGGAATCAAGAAGACCTGAGTTCAAATTTGGCCACAGACATTTACTAGCTGTGTGACCCTGGGCAAGTCACTTAATGCTGGTTGCCTCAGTTTCCTCATCTGTCAATGAGCTGGAGAAAAAAAAAATGGAAAACCATTCCAGTATCTTTGCCAAGAAAACCCCAAATGGAGCCATGAAGAGTTGGACATTACTGAAACAACTGAAAAACAACATATGTTTTTAAGTATATTGTCTCCTCTATTAGAATATAAGCTCCTTGATGGCTATGATTTATTATTATTATTGTTTTGCCATTCTTTTTCTCTTCAGTACTTAGCACAGTGCTTGGCACACAGTAAACACTTAATAACTTATTGACCAACTGACTAAATGGGTAAGTCAGTGTTTGGCCTTCAAGTAAGAGGTCCAGGAAGTGACTGAGTGAAAAATAATTATGGAGTTAAAGGTGGCTAATGGAGAAATAAATGCCATTCAATGTGCCTTGCACAAATGGACACAACCATGCAGGCCTTGAATCAGCTGTGCTTTACCCTAGACTCCTGATTCTGTCTCTTATGGTCACTCTATCAAAGCAATCAGAAAAGATGCAGGCTATTTCCCCTTCACAGGAGTAGTCTACCTCCTGTGTGACTCTATCTCTTTTGAGGCAGAGCAAGATCATAAGATCATGGCCATCTGTCACCTCATGACCCCTTAATTTAGAACTGAAAATGAACTCAGGAAGCATTTAGTCTAGACCTCCCCTTATTTTTCCAATGACATAACTGAGGCACAGAGAGGCTAAGTGGCTTGCCCAGGATCCCACAGGCCTTAAATGTCAGTGCTAAAATCCAAAGTAGCATCCCCTGGCTCCAAACCCAGTGCTCTTTTTGTTTAATCATATGACGTTATTTTATTTCATGAACATGGACTAGATGGAAAAATTCTGGCAATGTTTCCCCAGCAACACATAGAACAGTTTTGCACAAGGTATATAAAGGGTAAGTAGGGATCCAGTCACAGCCTGTCACAGGAGGGGCATGACTTATCTCTAAAACTCAGATGGGAAAAGACAAGAAAAGCCAATTCTTTGAAAAGATGAGCTTACAGAATAGCAGAAATTCAGAGGCAGGAATATGCCCACCACACTGGTAGTTACTGGAATTAGTCCAATAATATATCCTCCCCAATTGTGTCTGAACAAAGTGCTCCAGGCCCAGGTGCTGTCCTCCCACTGTAGCTGAACAGCAGGCATTTCCCAGTGTGGGCTTCCTTAATTTTTTCTCCAGTCAACAGAGTCAGGCAGTATCAAAGACATGAAATAGATTTTCAAGTAAAGAGTCATGTATCTTCAAAGTCCTATTTAATTGTTTAAGATTTTAGAAGCTGGAATTTTAGGAGGCCACCTGGAATTTTTACAAGGCTGAAAAAGAAACTTTTGCACTTGGCAATCTGTCTTGCTTCTAGACACAGTGTGAGATTTCACTCATCATTTGCTGCTGCAGGTGAGATCCTTATGAAGCCCAAACCATCAGCTTCACACCCCTGAAAGGATGGCTAGACGAGCTGATTACAAGCCATTTTGAAGACTTTTTGACTTATCCTGGAACAAACTTCTCAGATTCAAAATGAATGCTTTAATTCAGAATAAGAAATATGATTCCCTATAAGACACAGGGAAGATCACTGTCCTAGAGAATCTTATTCCTGGGGGAAGAACCAAAAAAAAAAAAAGAATTTGTAAGCGTTCTGGGTTTGGAGTCCAAATTTTGCCTGTCACTGCCATTTTTGTCACCTTGGGCAAATCATTTAACAATCTCTCTGAGCTGTCCATTTCTTCAATTGCCTGAAAAGAAGGCTTGACTTTATGTCCCTGAATGAAGTTGCTAATTCTATAATATAAACTTTTGCAAGTAGATTTCATTTCATTCTGTGGACTTGCATCCTTACCACCATGTTTTATTGGGGGATAAATAACATAAAATGAAATGCAAAACACATACAAAGTAGATGCAAAATAAATTCTTGGGGTACAGTTCTGGTAACTATAAGGGCTGGGGATAAGAAAAGTCTTTCAGAAAGAGGTAGCACCTGAGATGAGCCTTAAAAGGAGCCAGAGATTCAACATAATATCAAGTTACTGGAGTTAGCCAAATAATACATCTTCTAAATTGTGAATAGACAAAGTCTTCTGTTTCAAATAGTGTTCTCCACTGAACAGTAGGAATTGCTCAAAGCTGGGTCCCCTAATTGTTTCTCTAGTCAATAAAGTCATTGCAAATCATGACACAGCCAAGAAGGGATTGCTTTTGAAACATGGAGAAAACCTCTGTGTAGTCATGAAGAAGTGAGATTCAGTGCTATATAAGAGGAATGGTAACAAGGCTACCTTGGCTAAAATGGAGAGTGCATGAACTACAAAGATTGTCTGGAGACAGATCATAAAGAACTTTAAAACCAAAGAGACAAATCTATATATTTATCTTAGAAGTAAGAAGGAACCACTGGAGCAAAGACTTGTCATGTGCCACAGGAAAATCAGTTTGGCAGCTGTACAGAGGATGAATTAGAGAGAGAACAGATTAGACACAGGGGGACTTGTGAAAGGCAAGGAGGGCTTGAACCAGGTTGGTGATCATGTGAGGAGAGAGAAGCAAAGAGTTTTGGAGGTAGAATCTCTGAGATTTAGTAGCCAATTGGATATGAAGGAAAAGGGAAAGGGGGTAAAGTAGAAAATGACTGAAGTAGAGCACCTGGAAGAATGGGATAAGTTAGGAAGAAATTGGAGAAGGGAAATTAACTGCTATTTTGGACATGTTGAATTTGAGATGCCTCTCAGACAGTAAATTTGAGATATCTAAAAAGCAGTGATGTAAGGCTGAAGTTCTGGAGAGAGAATAGAGCTGCATAAATAGATCTGAGGATCTTTTTTTTTGGGGGGGAGCAATTGGGGCTAAGTGACTTGCTCATGTTCACACAGAAAGTAAATTTCTCTGACTGGATTTGAGTTCAGGTTCTCCTGACTCTAGGGCCAGTGTTCTATCCACTGTACCACCTAGCTGCCTCAAGAATCATCCTTATAAAGATAATAATGGAATCCATGGGATCTGATCAGCTTGCTAAGAGAAATAGTTAAGTATAATATGAAGTAAATTGTGATAGGGCCAATGGTCAATAATCTTGAAAGGCACCATTTTAAGGATATTCAGTAAGTAGACTTTTCTGAAAAGTAGTTTTTTTCCCTTTAAACTCAGTGATATTTAAAAATATATTAATGAATTAAATATGTGCACTTATGAAAAAAAGATTATGGGCATGGCACATGGAATACTAAACTTGGAGTGAGTAAGACATGAATTTGCATCTTACTTTTGACATTCTCAACACTAGAATAGTGCCTAGCATCTAGAGAGTACTTAACAAATGCTTACTGTCTTGTTTGACTGTTCAAGACAGTAGCTTCTCTGAGCCTCGATACGCTTATCTGAAAAACAGAAATAATATGTATAATGTCTAGATCGCAAAGTTGATCTAAGACTCAAACTTGCATTATAAATTCTTCCTCCAATATCCTTTGGAAGTTACATAGCATAGTAGAGCAATTCAGGAAGCCCTGAGTTCGAATCCAGCCTCAGACATTAACTGCATGACTTGGGGAAGTTCTCTTGATCTCTATCAGCTTCAGTTACCTCATCTGTAAAATGGGCATAACAGAACTCTCTCCCCCCCACAGAGGTTTTGTGAGACTAATTGAGAATATAATTGTAAAGTGCTTTGTAAATATTAAAATGCATGTAAATGCCAGCTATTAATATTATTTAAACAATTAAAATGAACTGCCATCACTGCCACTGAGTCAAACTAATCTAGCCAAACATCATCTGTCAGTCGGTTCAGCGACATTCCACTTTTGGAGCCTTTTCATCAGAGCTCATGGAAGAAATGAATGCTACTGTCTTAACTCTCCCAGATGTAGCACTGCCATTTTAAAGGAAGGTTAATGACATAAATTGTATTGCTGTATTCCTAAATGGAAAAAATGCATCTCTAAAAATAAAAAAAAAAATCAACTAAATGCACAATCATTTGCAAAGTGTCATAAATTTCCTTTAATTAAACATATAGGTGAATCATGTGACATACCTAGACCCAAAATTTTCATCCAGTTAAAGAAAACTGAAAATTTGACAGTCTCGTTATCATAAACCCCATTGGGACAGCCAGAAAGGAAGGACCACTGAGTTGCTCCTGCTGCTTGGTTGAACTTGGAATAGACTACAATTCCTTTTTTGAGATGGAAAAATACCAGACCTGGCCAACTGCACTGCTGCATCTTGAGGGCCTCCAGGCTTTACCATCTGCCCTTGTACTACACCCTCCAGAGACCTGGGCACTGCTATCTGACCAGCTGATGTATCCTAAAGACCCTGGATCTTCACCTCTGACTAGCCACTGCCCTTAGGACCTCTGAGCTATTCCATCAACCATGCTGCTGAATTCTAATGTGTGTGTGTGTGTGTGTGTGTGTGTGTGTGTGTGTATGTGTTTTGTCCTCCAATTAGAATGTAAGTTCTTTGAGAACAAGTCCTATGCTACATTTCATTTTTTATCTCTAGTGTTCAACCCTGGACTTGACACATAATAAGCACTAAATAAATGTTTCCCCCCTTAATTTGTTCATTGACTCGGTCATTAATTTATTCAATCATTAATTCATTTATTCATTCATTACTATCCTCATTTGCCTTCTTCTTTTAGTTAGATTTCCACTTGCCAGGGTTCTTTTTACACTCTAGTCTTTCAATGACAGGAATGACACACCAGCTAGGAATGTAACACTTACTTTTTATAGCTGCCCTGACATGCAAATAATGCAGAATTATCTAATGTATTAGAAATTTATAGATAACATCTGTTTATTTTACCAGGACATGGTAGTAGAAATGTACCTGATTTTCTCTTTTCCTGGGACAAATATACTATTTCTGGGCATTTTGATGGTGTTTTAATTTGAAAGGAGATTTACACTTATTTAATTTAATTATTTTATTCTTTCAGCCCAGCTTATAGTGCCCTAAGAAAAGGGAAGCTAGAATGTGCTGATGATAGCTGCATCTTACATCTTTTTTTTTTTCTCCTGAAAAAAGAAAAGCTGAAATCATGCCCTTTTTAACTTGATTATCTGATAGGGCCTTCACAAAGTATATTCATCAGTCAGATTCCATCCTTTTGGGAGTGACCATCTCATGGAGAAGACACTCTTTTGAACAAAACATAAAGAAGAGAGATAGAAAACTGAATGATGAAAACATTAAATAATTTAATTGTACTTTCTCAGAATACTAACTTTAGAGCTGGCTCATTTTAGAGATAAGGAAACTGAGTCTCAGACAGGCTGTGAATTACCCATAATTTCACATCTAATTAGTCATTTGAGGCAGAATCAGAACCAGATCTTCATGTTCCCAAGCTCAATGCTCTGCCTGTAACCCCATAATACTTTCTCATTCTGTGTTACTCAAGTACCTTTATTCTGATAAATTTCCTGTGGAAGATCTGTGAAAGGTGCCAAAGGACCTTCCTTCAGAGCTCTGGAGGTTGCGTGGATATCAGTGGAGCACATGAGCTGTTCATCATTTATGCTATGCCATAGTGCATGTCTGGCCCATCTTAATTTTTTTAAATTTGTGAATTTAACCATCAGCAATCACAAAAGTTTTAATGTACAAAGAACAAGAAAGAAAAATGTGTTGGAAACTTCAAACTTCTGTTTTTGAATAATTTTATTATGTGTGTTTATGTTTATGTTTGAATTCAACTAACATTTATTAAGTACTAATCATGTGACTGGACAGGTCATCATCCCCAGTTTGTCCTGTTTACTCGTCTGGAAATTGGAGATAATGATATCACCTACTTCCCAGAGTTGTTGTGAGTAGCAAATAAGATAATAATTGTAAAACACTTAGCACCATGCAAGGCACCTAGTAAGTGCTATATAAATATTAGACATTATTATTATTATTATTTATTACTTACTGCATTCCAGGCATAGCGATAAGTGTTGGAAATGCAAATACAAGTGGAAAGATAACCCCTGCCCTCAAAGAGCTTAAATATAATGGGGGATGGTAACACAGAGAAAAAAAAAACTGGAAAGGAATACAACCTGGAGAGGAATGGAAACATGGCTAGGCATATCTGGGCCTCCACTTTAAAGTCTAAGTTCTGAGAAAAGCCAGTCAATAAGAGGAGGCAGTAGGGACAGAGAGAGAGAAAGAGAGTGTGTGTGTATATGCACGTGCATACAAGCATACATACATATACATATATAGACACATATATATGCATATAAATATATATACATACACATACACACACATACATTCATAATATTGCATATACTTTATATATGTATGTATATGGTCCTTTTTCATCTTAGATTTCCTTTGACCAACATTATTTCTTCATTATATTTATTTTTCTTGTCTATTCATTTATGTTTTCAGTCTCAGATCGTGAATTAGGTCTTTGTGCCAAGGCCTGAGTCTGTTCCTTCCCCTGTTCTTTGATTGAATTGTTTGGTCTAGAACCTGTCTTTCATCACAGTTGCTAAACTGGTATTAGACCTTACCCCTCCTGTGGTTCACTTGATCCTGTTCAGCTTAGCTTTGGGTAAGATGATTTGATCCTGGTCCTACCAGGAAGAAGGTTTGCTTCTTCATGGGATGGTTGCCTAGGGTCAGACCTTTCTTCTTTCTGCAACACTGTCCTGTGACTTGCAGCTATTCTTGGAGTTGGCACCAAGCCCTACATAATTTTGCAATTCAGTTTCTCCTTGTATGATGCAGTGGCCTCAATTTGTCTCCTATAACAGTAACAATGAGAAGATGGTAATGCACAAGCTTCTAGTTTGTTTCCTGTTGGTACTGACCCCAGTTTCACTAGCTGCAGTCCTGTTTCTTGATGGCTCCATTATTTAAGTTGTGTTGGTCTCATTCCATCTCCTGGTAGCCCTCAGCAGTATTGCTGTTGGTGTCAACCTGTTCTTTTGGGGGATGCCAAAACAGAGTTCTATTAAGCAGTTTTAGGTCTTAGAATCAGTCATGTCAAATAACTCTGTGCTCTTGTACACACAATCTGATTATACTGAATCATCTCAACTGTTGGTGTCTAGACACTGGAAGGTCCAAGTCACTCCAGCTTCTACATCCTCCAAAAACTGGTTGATGACTTTGGATTTATTCCTTCCAGTTACAATGAGCTTAGGCATTTCTCCTGGAAGATATTGGACCCAGGCTATGCAAGTTTCAGTCCTACTTTCTAGTGGCCCCCAAATGTAGATGCATAGTGAGAGGTTTGCAGTTTTGAGCCTCTTTACCTAGTACATTGCCCACCTGTCTGTTGGCTCATCAGGTGAGCTTTGGGTAAATTCTTGAATGGGATAGAGTAGCCTGGTTGTGTTTTTCTTTATTTATTTCCAAGCCTAATTTTGTTGGCACTTTCTCTGGCAAGTGAGCTTTTCTTAAACTCTTCATATAATCATCTTTGCTGCAAGTCTTGGGAACTTTCATTTCCAGTCTTATATATCTCTAAAGAAATCTTCTACAATACTTTTCCTGGATAATTATTTATTGTAAATACACTGCAGCCCAATCACACTCATCATGTTTTTCCCTATTCTTTAGTTGACAAATAAAACTCATGATGCAAAGTAGCAAAACATTATGCTTTAAATGATTTTCCTCAACTTTCAGTCGCTTCTACCACATGCTGCTGTTGTTACCATACATATTATTGGATGAAGGTAGAACAAATGATGAAACTCTGCTAGATTGAGCTCACTTCCGATTTACGTTCCACGACCAAAACTGGGACATCAATGTTACAAGACAATCCTTTTGCCCATCTATAATTAGCTCACTATTCTGTTCCCCAGAGTGACTCTTCTAAATCCATCCATTGCTCCTCAAACCTCCTATGGATCCCTCTTACCCCACCCTCTCAGCTGAGAAACTTGTCTCATATTATATAGGAAAAAAATTGACAGGAAGAGTTCCCTCTTTTATTCTTCTCCTCAACTCACATTACCCAGATTCCTTCTGCTACCACCTGCTCCATTCCTCTCTCACATGAGGAGATGGACATTCTCTTTGCCAAATTTAACCTCTGCATGGATAAGTGGTCCCTATCCATTTTGACTTTCCAACATATTGCTCCCTCTGTCATCCACATTCTTTCACTTTTCTCCAATCTCTCCCTTTCCACTGGCTTCTTCTCTACTGCCCCCAAAACATACTCATGTATATCCCATTCACCCAACATCCTCACGATCCTGCTATCCTAGCTGTCATCTCATATCTCTCTGGCTTTTTTAGCCAAACTCCTTAAGAAGGCTGTCTACCCTAGGCTCCTCCATTTCCTCTCATCTTGCTCTCTTTTTAAACATTCTGAAGTCTGACTTCCCACCTAATTGTTCAATGAAACGGCTCTTTCCAAAGTGATGAACAATTTCTTGATTGCTGAATCTTTTTCTCATTACTCATCCTTCCTGGCCTCTCTGTAGACTTGCTATTCCTCTTTTCCTTGGTATTCTCTTCTCTTTAGATTTCATGACACTGCCATTTCCTGATTCCTCTCCTATCTATCTGTACATACCTCTATCTCCTTTCCTGAAGCTTTAAACAGGTCACAAACATCAACTGTGAGAGTCCCCCAAGAGTTCTGTCCTACAGTATCTTCTCTTCTCCATATATATTATTTCACTTGGAGATTTCATTAACTCTTATGGATTCAAATATATTTTATATGCTGAAGATTCTCAAATTTACTTATCTAGCCCTAACCTCTGTGCTGATATCCAGTCTCACCTCTCCAACTATCTAATGGACATCTCAAACCAGGTTCCTCTTAAACTCAGTATGTCCAAAACAGAATTCATTATCTTTCCCCCCAAATAGTCTTTTTTCTTAACTTGTGTATTACTGTCAAAGGCACCTCCATCCTCCTAGCCTTCCACCCAGGCTTGAAAACAATATATAATTCTTCTTCTTCCTCCTCCTTCTCCTCTCCCTCCTTCTCCTCCTCCTCTCCCTCCTCCTCCTCCTCCTCCTCCTCCTCCTCCTCTTCCTTCTTCTTCTTCTTCTTCTTCTTCTTTCTTCTTCTTCTTCTTCTTCTTCTTCTTCTTCTTCTTCTTCCTCTTGTCTCTCTCTCCTTCTCTTTACCTCTCATCTCTTTCTAAAGTCTGTCATTTTTATCTCCATAATATCTCTCACATATACCCCCTTCTCTACTCTGATACTGCCACAACCCTTGTTCTGGCCCTCATTGCCTCACACTTGGACTATTACAATAAACTGCTGATTGGTCTCCCTGCCAAAAATATTTCCCACTCCAGTGCATTCCCAAATGATAAATGGTCAAAGGATATGAACAGACAGCTCTCAAGGGAAGAAATTTAAGCTATCTATAACTATAACTATATATATATATATATATACATATATATGTATATGCATGTGTGTATAAATGGTCAAAGGATATGAACAGAAAGTTTTCAGACAATGAAATCAAAGCTATCTATAGTTATATGAAAAATGCTCTAAATCACTATTGATTAGAGAAATGCAAATCAAAAGAACTTTGAGGTACCTCATTGCACCTATCAGATCAGACAACATGACAAAATGAGAAAATGATAAATGTTGGAGAAGATGTGGGAAAAATGGAACACGAACGCATTTTTGGTGGAAATGTGAACTGATTCAACCATTTTAGAAAGCAATTTGGAACTACACCCAAATGGCTATAAAAATCTGCATACCTTTTGACCCAGCTGTATTGCAAAGATGGTCCAAAATGGGAAAAGGACCCACATGTAAAAATATCTATAGCAGCTCTTGCTATGGTGGCAAAGAATTGGAAATTGAGGGCATGCCCATCCATTGGGGAATGGCGGAACAAGTTGTGGTATATGAATGTAATGGAATACTATTGTGCTATAAGAAATGATGAGGAAGTGCGGTTCAGAAAAACCTGGTCAGACTTGTATGAACTGATGCTGAGTGAAGGGAGCAGAACCAGGAGAACACTGGGGTAAGAGAATGAAGCACACTGATAAACTATAGCTGTGATTTAGTCCAGCCATTCTGAAAAGGAATTTATATGTCCCAAAAGATATTTAACTGAGCACACCCTCTGACCCAGGTCATGCATTCTCAAAAAGCCAAAAAAAGAAAAAAAAGGACCATATGTCCAAAATCATTTGTAGTCATTATTTTTGCAGTAGCAAAGACTTGGAAACTGAGAATGGCTATCAATTAGGGAAATGACAACAAACAACTGTGTATGAATGGAACAGAATATAGCTGTGAGATGAGAAATAATGAAAAGGATAATTTCAGAAAAACTTTGGAAGACTTATATGAACTGATGCAGAATGAAATGAGAGAAACCTGGAGAACAATTTATATGATAACAACAACATTGTAAAGACAAACAGCTTCAAAAGACTTGAAAGCTCTAATCAATGCAATGAACAATTGAAATTCCAGAATGCTCATAAAGAAACAAGCTAAGTAGGATTTTTTTATTAATTCATTGTGATTTATCAACAATCACTTCCATAAGCTTTTGAATTGAAAATTTTTCTTCCCCTTCCTCCCTATCTCCCTCCCCAAGATGGCGTACAATCTGATATAGGCTATACATGTACATTCCTTTGAAACATAGTTTCACATTAGTGATGTTGTAAGAATTAGAACCATAGGAGGAACAACTAGAAAGAGGAAACAAAACTTAACAGAAGAGAAAAAGATAGCAAATAGTATGCTTTGATCTGCATTCAAATTCTATAGTACTTTCTTTGGATATGGATAGCATTTTCCATCACTAGGCCTTTGGAGATGTCTTAGATCCTTGTGTTGCTGAGAAGGGTTCAGTTTATCGATATTAGTCATCGCACAATGTGGCTGTTGTTGTGTACAATGTTCTCCTGGTTCTGCTCACTTCACTCAGCATCAGACCATACAAGTCTTTCCAGGTTTTTCTGAAGTCAGCCTGTTCATCATTTCTTAGAGCACAATAGTAGTCACTACATTCATATACCACAGCTTATTCAGCCGTTCCCCAAATTGACAGGCATCTTCTCCAATTCCATTTCTTTGCCACTAGAAAAAAATGCTGCTGTGAATGCTAGGTAGGTCTTAAAAGAAAGCTTATCGACCATGACTCCCCCCCAGATTCTCTAACCTTCCATCGTTACTGTCTGAAGCATAATGAAGAAGATTATGGAAGGGCTAGTTTGACATTTGCAGATAAAGATAAAAGAAAACAGAAGAGCTGGGCAGAGGTTGGCCTGGCTCCCACTCATCTCTCCAGGACTGGGAATTCTCAAAGCAATGGTCAGTCATTGCTGTTTCCTCCAGTCTGAGCCCCACAACAGCTTCTTCTTGGGTGGTGCTCTTCTAATAGTGCTCTAGGTGGCCCACACAACTGATTTCTAGTCTCTATTTTGTGTGTTCCTAGGTCAGGGAGCAGGGGCAGATGTGAAGTTGGCTTGCTTCACTCAATGCTCTGAGAAGCTTCTCCTTTCCGTTATGTGGAAGGAAAAGCCTGTTTGGCATCTGAACTCAAAGAATCAGTTGCTTGTCATCCTTCTCAAGGGCAACCAACTTGCTTAGCAGCAAAGGGGTAAGGAGTCAGTCTTCCAAGTCTTGCAACTCCTCTGCTTATGCTGAGGCAGTGATCCCAGTTATACCCTTTTGTAATAACCTTTCAGTACGCACATAGATCTTCGTTGTAACCTTCTCTTATGTATTAGCCATGATAATAATAGTAATAACAACAATATGTATGATATGATGTGATACATGGTATAATGTGATAGGATAGGATAGGATAGGACACTAAATGTCATGACATGACATGACATGATATGATATATAACATAGCACAACACAATACAAATAATGTAACATAACAATACAACATAACAACATGATATAATATAACATGACATGTTATCTTGTCATATTACACCGTTGTATAAAATTATTTATATTATATTATATCAGTATACCAAGTCAATATGAGAACTGCCTTAATTTGCATTTTCTAATTACTTATGGTTTGGAACACACACATACATATATGTATATGTGTGTATATCTGTCTATCTAACATCTATCTAACTTTTATGTTATATCCTATCCTGTTAATTATATTATATTAATCATGTCATATCATATATCAATAATAAGAGCAACAACAGTTTAACACGCCATTGTAATTCTCTTAAGGGCTAGACTCTCTTTGCCCAAGTTCCCTTGCGTAAGTAACTCAGGTTAGCTAACTCTTTAGCTAACACTTGTATAGATTTAGTTTCAGAAGAATGTTACATATATTAACTTACAACAATGCTGTGAGCAGGTGCTCTTTTTATCCTCATTTTAAAGATGAGGAAACTGAGGCCAAGAAATGTTAAATCACTTGTTCAGGATCAGACAGCCAGTATGGGTTTGAGCAGGACTCCACTTCAAACTGACCTGACTGCAAGTCCAGTGCTTAATCCCCTAGGCCACCTAATTGCCTCCATAGACATACTGAAGTATTTGTGATCGCTCTATTAGATTTTGTCTTGTCTAAATTTTGTGTCTTCCCCAGTGCCTATGAAAGTGACCCTCACAGAGCAGGCTTCTCACTACCATCCACTGTGTTTGTTGGTTTTCAATTAACATGTTGAGAATTTCCCTCCATATTAAGTGGAATAACTTCTCCAGAAGGGATTGATCAAGTCATTGTCTTTAACTCTTTCGCAGTAGATCTCAAGTCTTGGGCTCAAGCCAGTCATCTCTTTGCTCCCAACTTCTGCCTCCCAATCTAATTAGGTTTCAAGTGAGGAAAAATATCTAGCCCCTTGCCTTTAAACATTTAAACATGCTCTGGGGCTTCCTAGCAATTTACACCCCCAAACAGAACGACAGACTTGTAAATCCCCAAGTTTTGTGCTACTTCCCTCCCCCTCTTCCCTCCCTTCCTGTGAGATTAGTGGCTCCCAGGGGGGAAAAGGACACTTGTAAGCTACAAGATTTACAAGTGTGCAGTGCCCTTGGAGGTGTAAATTGCTAGGAAACTCCAGAGTGCCATTAAACTTTGAAATGTGGTAACCATCCCGCCCCCTTATCCAAAGGGGGCAAGGAATGCTTACTGAGAGGCCCTCAAGGGCTGAAGGTAAAGAGGTGAGGGAGGCCAAAGGCTTCAGTCCTTTCTGCTCCCCATAGAAGAGGGGAAAGCTTGGACTTAGATTTGGATACTAAAGGGTGCTGAATTTGAAAATGGTAGGGAGGGTGGGTAGGGAACAGGAAGGAAGTAGTGCTTAAGTCCTTGGAAAGGGAAGCTTGCCTTGGAGTTTTCCATGATGTGAATTTAAACAGGCAATACTTAACCTGAACTTGAAAGATTTGAAGTTAGTCTTTGGAGACAGTAGGTTTGAAAAAAAAAAAAAACTAATGCTGCATGCATTTCCCCATTTAATAAATGTCAACTAACATGTCTTTAAATGGGAGGAAGTAAGACAAAACAGCATTTGAGTCATAAGATCTGTATTCATATGCCAGCTGAGAACATGGACAAATTATTTGAATTCTCTGAGATCCATTTTTTTCCCCATCAGTTAAATGGAGCTAATGCCTTCATTTTACCCACATCACAGATCTGACTTATTAATCTGATGTATTGTTTCTTGATGTCACAAATGTTTGTTTATTCAAGTTTGGCAAGTTATTTTTATGTTTACAAAGTGCCTACTGTGTGCCAAATATTGTAAGATACAGCTGCATCTGTCATATTTTTTAGCTATGGAAGTTCAAATTTGATTTAAAATAAAACAGACGTGAATTGCACGTATTTCAGACTTTTTTCAGTATAATAATTATACTGATTTATTTCCTCTTCTTTTCTTTCTTTTTTTTATCACTAAAAATATCATTTGTTATATGGAATGGTTATGTGGAAGAAACAAGGAGAGGGTAATGGGGAAAATCAAGGTGATACATATTTTTAAAAAATCAATAAAAAAACTTTTTAAAAATATAACACAGGGATCTATCTAGAGGGAGCATAATACTCTGGAAAGAATGCTAGGATGAGAGACAGAAGTTGCTGTTATTAAGTCATTTTAGTCACGTCTGCCTCTTTGTGACCCATTGGGGTTTTATTGGCAGACATGCTGGAGTGGTTTGTCATTTCTTTCTCCAGCTCATTTTACAGATGAGGAAACTGAGGCAAAGCAGGTTAAGTGACTTGCCCAGGTCACACAGCTAGTAATTGCTTAAGGCCGGATTTGAACTCGGCAACATGAGTCTTTCTGACTCCAGGTTCATCCACTGTGCTATCTAGCTAGCTGCCTAGAGCCAGAGGACCTGGATTCAAATCCTGCCTCTGACATTTCCTATCTGAGTGACCATGGGCAAATTCATGTACCCTCCCTGACCTCAGTTTGCCCATCTCTAAAATGAGAGGGTGAGACCAAGTAGTGTTTGAGATCCCTTCCAGTTACAGATCTGTGTCATTCTGAACAAATCACTTCTCCCCTTTGAAACTCAGTTTCCCTATATGTAAAATGAGGGAATTGGATCAGATGACCTTTAAGGTCTCTTCCACCTGTGAACCCATGACCCTGGTTTTTTAAAGGAGCAGCTATTTAGTTCATGGCTTATTGTTATTGCTGGATTTTTGGCATTCTCTGCCCCTCTGTGAGGCCACTGTTTTCATTCTTCATCCCTCCTAAGCCCTGCATTGAATAAGAACTATAGCCAGACATCCCCTCTAGAGGCCTGGAGACAGTAAGATCAGAGCAGATCCAGAGGGGTTTCTATTTCATCATATTTTACTCTGCAGAGAGGGGCCCCAGCATAACTAACACTCTTACCATCTTTCACTTCTTTAAAAGTCTTAGTTCTAAATGCCAGATTTATCACCTGACACTGCCAGGTAGAAATATAGACACTTGCAGAAAATTACCAGCCTGGGCCTCCATGCTTCTTGTTTTCAGGGTCAGTTTTCTTTCATTGGCACATCATCCTTCCTTTCTTCTCCTTTGAAGGTCAGCCTCCTCAGCCTATGACTGTGGTTTAGAAAGAAGTGATAACTAATACTTTCTACATTAGGAAGTCCCAAGAACACATTTTTTTATCTTACGTTATGAAAATACTTGCTTTATTCCATAAATTAAAAATAAAATATATTTTTAAAAGAACATATCTTCACTGGTTTTGAGAAGAGGATAGAATGATTTTATTTCAATTTATCCATAAATCAATAAGCTCTTATTATGCACTGAGCATTGTACTAGGCTCTGGAAATACAAAGGAAAAAAAATCTTTGCCCTCAAGAAGCTTACATTCTAATTGGGAACACAACATGTATGCAGATAGTACAGCTATACAAAATACAATAATACTAGGTGTGTTTTCTGTTTTTTAGATAGGATTGCCAAGGTAGTGTAGAATTTACTGGAACCTTAGAATTTCAAATCCAGCAGCTTAAGAAGTTGAAAGGAAAGGAAAAGCAGATGTAATTCTGAAGCTTTTTATTACCAAAAGCAATGTGAAACCCTTTATATTTTTCTTCATTCTTTTTGTCTCCTTGTATCTCTTTTAATGCTTGATCAGAGTTGGGGTACTTTGGTGGCTCTTTGACCTATACATGGAACATACGCGTTCTTCCTACTGTCACCATCTCATTTCCCTGTTCTCCTTAATATCCTGTATTCTTAAAGCAGTGCATTTATTTCTCATCCTTGTCTTTCCAACTTCATCTTCTTTGTATTTATATTATTGTTAACATGAGGAAGTAGTCTGCATAGTGGCTGGCGTGCTGATCTGGAGTCAGGAAGAACTGGGTTCAGATCTCACTTCTGACAATAATTATATCACCATGAAGGATTGTTAACCTCGTTGAGTCTCAGTTTCCTGACCTGTATAATGGGCAGTATACTTTCTGCCATACCTAACACACAGGGCTCTTTTGAGGCTCAAATGAGATCGCCTATGTCACAAGTACTTTATAAACCTGAAAGCATCATGTGAATTTCAGTTGGAGACTGATAGTATTTTTCATCTTTTATTGTCCATCTTGTCTCTCTTGCAGAATCTCACATCATAGAATGGAAGGAATATCAAGAGGCAGCTAGATACAGTAGAAAGATGCTAGCTCTCAAATGGAAAAACCTGAGTTCAAATCATGCCTTTGATAATGACTGTCTTGTGAGATGAGCAAGTAACTCACCCTTTTTGAACTTCAGTTCCCTTCCTTCAAAAGGAAAAGGTTGGACTTTAGGGTAACTGGGGTCTCTTCCAGTCCAAGAATTGTGATCGTACTGTGGAACTCCCTAATGGCAGAAATAATTCCCTGGTTTGGTTACTCTTTGTAACAATATTGAAGGTTACTTCTCCATGCCTTAGTATTGAGGTTCTTAACTCAGGTTAAACTTACCATACATGCACACATATGTGTATTCACATATTGTGGGTGTGTATAGGTATGCATGTATACATGCATGTACATACTGTGTGCGTATATGTGAATACATACATATTTAGACATGCATTTATATATATGTATATTAGTTAAGAATCTTTGATAGTAGAAGGTCATTAGGAATTATCATTGAAAAAATAACACTAAAAACCCCTTCATCATCTGGTGCCCAGCCTTCCATAGATCATCTTCCTAGACTGATTTTCAGCTGTCAGTCAGACACATCATGCCACCCAGCATGTGGGCATTTTTTTTAGTTTAGGATGACTTAAAGGACTGGTGGCCAGCCTTTTTCATGTCTGTAACCCAGCACTGTTGCATACTATGCTGAGGCTCTGGGGTACATTGGTGAAACTTTTTCCTCTTGCCCTTCCTACACATACCAAGTGAACAACAGGCTTGGTACTTCATCTCAGAAGAGATTTCCTGCCTATTCAGCCTTTGGTGTTGGGAAGCGAGGGGCAGAAGTGTCATGAATTCTGGAAGGATTAAGCATTGGATGTCCTGGCTTTTCTCTCCTCAAGCGCCTCTCCTTTTCTACATCCTCCAAATTTAGTTTGAAAACAAGCTACAAAGCAGTATGTTGCCTTTCCCCCCGTAAAGCACAAACAATTTGTGAAATGCCCACAAGGGAGGTACGAATGAAATGATGTCAGCATTGAGAGGAATTTGTACCCTGCATCTAGCAAAATCTCTAAATGTACGTTACTAGAAAGAATCAGAATCAGGATGTGTGCTTTTGTGTGTGTGTGTGTGTGTGTGTGTGTGTGTGTGTGTGTGTGTGTGCTGATTGAGGGGGGTTGTGTGAGCACATACAGGTGTGGATTAATGTTTGTTTATACTTAGTATATGATGGGAGTTTGAGAGATGTGTAAGCAATTTACATCCAAAATTTTAAAAAAAAATTTTGCTTGCTTTGAAAGAATATTTCCATGTGAATTTCTCACACTTAACTCACATTTTACAATATTCAAGAACACTATTCTGAACAAGATTATCTTTTTTTTTTTAAAGAAAGGACATATACCAGAGACTTAGTCACATTTAGAAGAGCATGCTGACATCTACAATAAACTTCTTGATCTGTGGGCCACTTTTTCTTTTTTCCTTTTCCGTCATGACCTTTGGTGTGGAATCCAGCCCAGAGCCAAGGACAAAGAGTGGATGACCTCTGGTGGTTCTTTGCTTGGAGTATCTGATTTATTTTCTTTAGGTAATTTTCACCATGGGAATGTCCTGCAGGCCTGCTGAGATTTCTGGATTTGATGAGAAGCCCACTGGGTCCCTAAACCGGGGCAGACCGTTTCAGATTACACCTTTAAAAATGACTGGCTATCTCAAGGATAAAGGCAGCCCTGGAAGTGTCTCACAATGGCTTATCAGAATAACTTGGTGCAGAATGTAAGCTGAACCTTGTTTCTGCAGTTTATTGTTTTTCCCCTTTTACATGAAAACTTGGCTGGTTTTTTATATTGGCAATGATTTTCCAGCTAGCTTTTCATATGCCAACATTTTACTGCTGTGAGGAAATATAAATATTTCTGAAAGGCGTGAGTTATGTATTTAAGGTTTTATAGAGTCATTCTTCATATGATTCCACCCATTCCACATTATACCCAGGATCTTGTTCATAGCAGTTCTTAAATCAATTCTTTTTAATTGAATTGAATTGAAGGCAGTAGACGCAGTCTAGCCCAAAGAATGCTGGGTTTATAGCCCCAGGACATGAGTTCTAATCCTAACCTTCTTGTTAGCTATGTGATCTAAGCTGGACACAATCTCTCTGTGCCTCAATTTTCTCCTCTGATATATGAGATGAGACCAGATGGCCTGTAGGCTCTCCTAGTTTGGGATCTATGAATAATTCCCAAACCCAAAGGAAAATGGCCATTGCTGTTGGCCTTATAATGAAGCAGTATAAAATTCAGAGAAAATGAGTTTCCTCTTTTGCTAGATCAGTCAGTAAGCATTTCTTAAGCACCTACTATGTGTCAGTACTATGCTAAGTGCTGAGGTTACAAAGAAAGGTAAAACACAGTCCACGTTCTCAAAGGGCTGAGGACAGTGTCTGTGAAGTTCAAAGTGTTTCCTTTGGGAAGAAATGAGGTGAAAAATACTAGAATCCCATGAGTATTCATCTTGAAAGCAGGCCCCACTGCGCGGTGGTGATAATTAAGATGTGGCCACCCAACATTCAGGAGAACAGACATTCCTGTAACGAATCTTACTGAATTGTGGTTGACCTTAAGCAATTTTCCATTGAGAGTTGAAATAATGAGGTTCCCCTACAATGATAAGTTCAATTGAAGTCCAGTCCCTGGATCTAGCAAACCCAGCTGCACTTTAAATTCATCTTAGAAATAGGTTTTATTGGGCACCAAAACTGCTCACAGAAGCTCAATGAAGGCCAGGCCATCTCAGGGTGAATAGGAAGGAGAAGGCTAAATGTTGAGATGAAGAGAAAGAAGCAGCAGCCCAATATAAAGTCCATCAGGTAGATAAGCAGCACTAAAAATAAGATGTGGCTGTCTACCAAGGCCAACCTCTAACCTTAGGGACTCAGGACGACCTTAACAAAGACCATGGGCAACACCATGCCAAGAAATGGGAATATGGGCTCGAGAACACCAATAGGAAAGATTGAATGCATACACAGCCAAAATGGATGCAAATCCCAGAGTAGGGGCAATTGATTTATTGCTTATATGCTGACTGTGGGAGCATTGTCAGAGGCATATGAGCTTTCCAGAATAATCTTGTCTGAGTGTGCCAAGAGAAGGCAGTTGTTAAAAAAAAAAATAATAATAATAGCTGAGTACAAGCCCCAAACTTTATATTATTTCTTAGAGCAAATAAGTTGGCACTCTCACTTTTCTGGTTATCATTCAAAACCAGTAGTAAATTGGCTTTAAAAATTCCTGTACTACTGAGACCTATAACTTCATATTGCATTGAAACAGACGAGTCAGAATACTCAAAGTGTGAGTCAGTTAATGAGACAAGGCAGCAGACTTCTTTTTAAGGGGAGTTTCCCTGCCCTAGAAAATCATTATTTGAACGTTGGGCAAAATTTAGAGGAAAAAAGAAAATCTTGTTAGAGATTAAGTTGCAGACTACAAAGGTGAAAGATGAGAAATCAGCTAGTTTCGGGGAGTAAGAGAAAACAAGTTTAGAGTAAGCAATAACTAACCTGAGCATTTGTCAGATGTAGACACTGTGCAGATTTGGGGAGCTTCAGACAGGAGTTAATTCCATTCATGTAAGAATTTAGTTAGGATTGAAAAAAAGAAAATTATGAAACAGAGCATTTACTAGCTGTAATTTTTAAATTTTGATTTTTAACTCATTCCATTAAAATTCATTTCTACTAAAAACTGGTGGAAAAAAATGTACTGTTGGAATAAGCACGCAATTGTCCAACAAGAATCATTCAGGTTGGAGTTAGATCCATGCTTCACCTAAATTTTCTGATAATTGAAGTTTCATCAATTAGGTGACTCAAGTTTCTAGAAAACAATAGGAATTCCATTTTTACACATATATCGCCACTCCCACTTACAGCATTCTAGAAACTCAAGGCTCATAATTGATGCAATTTCAATTATCAGAAAATTAGGGTAAAGTCTTCATCTAATTCCCACCTGAATGACTCCTATTGGACAATTGGATGCTTATTCCAACTGTCCTTTTTTTTTTCCCCAGAAACTTTTTTAGAAGAAATGTACACATATTAACACCAGTATTTAGGTCTCACGATGGATAGAGTGCTAGGCCTGGAGTCAGGAACACTCATCTTCCTCAGTTCAAATCTGGCCTTAGATGTTCAGTAGCTGTGTGACCCCAGATGAGTCACTTAACTATGTTTGCATCAGTTTCCTCATCTGTAGTTTTACCATTTCAGCATTCCTCATCTTCAGTTTCATCCATCTAAGCTGGAGAAGGCAATGACAAACCACTCTAGTATCTTCGCCAAGAAAACCCCAAATGGGGTCACAAAGAATCCGGCACAATAACAATGACTAAACAGTAACAATAACATTGGCACATGGGCTGAACTCCATAGGGTGTGAAGTGGAAAGGTGGGATTTAAATTTTCAAATTAAATGAAGGCCAATAATGAATAATTCAAAACAGTTTTGAGTAGTAAAATTATACCAATCATACCTATAGATTGAACCAGCATTTTTCAACTGCCATATATTATTGATTCATGTTGAATAGGTAGTCCACACACAAAAGAAATACAGATGAATTGAGAGCTAACCACAAATCCTCTATTTTGAACTTATGAAATTTAATTTTGAACCTATATATGAGACTTTATATTTACTTTTTAAGTTTTTATTTCATTGATGTCTTTTGTTTTTACACTATATTCATGTAAGAACCTCAAACTTAAACCAGTCTAAAATATAACTCATTATTCTTTTCCACCAAAACTCACCCCTCCTCTTAACTTCTGAGTTAATATCGAGGGGAGATACCAACATCTTCCCAGTCAACCAAGTCTGAAATTTGGGCATCATCAATGATTCCTCATTCTCACTCACACCAAATAACCAATCAGTTGAGAAATCTTGTTTTTTTGTTTCTAAATGCAAATGGTGGTTTATTGATCAGAGTCTAGTCTGGGTGACAAGTAGGAGTGGTCAGTGATCCAAACTGGAATTCCATTTTTATTTAGCCTCCATTGATTATGTGCTTACTATGTGCAAGGTTGAATCTGAAGGAGAGGTGTTTTGTATCCATTTTGTGTGCATTTATGTGTGTGTGGGGTGGGGTGGGGGGGTGTGTGGGTGTGCTGTGACATTAAATGCAAACTTCTTCAGCACATAAGCTATTGTTTTTTTCTTTTTCTACTCAGTAGTTAGAACACTGGACTCTTGGCTTTTTTCATGAACAAGACACTCATCTCTTAATTCCGGATTACTTTAGGAGTTCTAAGCTACAGTAAACTAGACAAGTTGTGTATTTGTGTTCATTCTGGCACTAATAGACTGAGTATCTGAGTATCAGGTAGGGGTGAGGAGGGTCCAGGATGCCTAGAAAGAGGTGAACTGGCCTAAGTTGGGAAAGGAGCTGATCAAAGCTAGTAGTGGGATCAGGCCCCATATGCGTCTGGTGAACTTCCAGCAAGGAATACGTCTTCTTCTCTTGTAACAAAAAAAAAAAAGGAAAAGAGAAAATCCAACCCAATAAACATTTATTAAGCTCCTACTATGTGACAGGCACTGTGTTAAGTGCTGGAGATACAATTAATAAAAACGGAACTTCCAAGTCTAAAAGGTGAGACAACAACAGCAACAACAAAGCAGGGAGGAAAGTAGGGAGGGGGGAGGGCAACATAGTCCTTGACACAGAACATCTCCTTTGGTGGAAGAGAAGCCAGAGAGAGCAGCAGATGCAAACTGGAGGGAGGCACAGAGTGCAGTGTCTGAGATCCGCAAAAGAAGACACCGGGAAGAGGTGGGTACTCTGGCCTCCAGCCTTCCAAAGAGAGAAGAGAGGAGACTGAGGGAAGTGGTGTCCAGGAAGGCTTAAGTTGTCATCACGGAGATGGTTTAGAAATGGTAACCTTATCCTGGGAGGGGCATCTTGTTCCATAGAGTTGAAACCCGGTGGAAAAGAGACCTTTGGCTGAGTTTCTAAGTCAACCATGCTCTGTTCCTCAAGTTACCATTTTTATTTACCCATCTGCATCTATGCCATAATATCTGACAAATCCCTTGACTCCAGGGATGATGTTTTCTTTTTTCATCTTTGTATTTCTGTAGCAGCACTTTGCACATAGTAGGTGCTTCACAAACTTTTGTCAGATGGAATTGAATTGGAGAACTTTTCCTTAGAAATTTGTCAAAGCCTTAAGAACTTGGTACTTTCAGACTCATTCTCTTATGTCCCTCATTCTAGTGTGCTCTCAAATTCTGGAAAGCAGTCCCGACCTAAAGAGGGAAAACATGAGCAGAATTACTGGGCTGTGCTAGATTTTCAGATGAAGACAGAGCAAGCAAATCACCAACCTGCTTGTCACTCCCACCGTGAGGGATCAGGCTTTCCAGGTTTTCCCCAAAACTTGGCCCAGACTCATTCGGAAGATTTGTGAACCATTCAGTGAATCTAATTCAATTTCCAAATTTGTACCTGGATGCCAAACTACGTGAGTCTATTTAGGGTAGTTATTCTTTCACATGAGAGACATAGCTCTGTCAAAGCCAAGCCTATTGATACATAAGCCAAACTCAGGGCATGTGGAAAATTTATCTGTTCATGTCTTTATCCTCCCTTGTTTGCCATCTAGGAGGGAAAGTTTGGTGTAGTAAATAGACAGCTGGCCTTGGACCTCGGAAGATCTAACTTCAAATCTTATGTCTGAGACACTGTCTAGTGTCTGTACTTCTCTGGAGTGTCAGCCTTCATTGGTAGAGGGAATTTTTCTTTTTAGAGAGTTCCCTATACCAAAGGAGAGAAAGGGAGAGAGAGAGACACACACACACAGAGAGAGAGAGAGAGAGAGAGAGAGAGAGAGAGAGAGAGAGAGAGAGAGAGAGAGAGAAAGACAGAGACGGACAGACAGACAGACAGACAGACAGAGACAGACAGAAAGAGACAGAGACAAAGAACAGAAACAGAGATAGAGAAAGACAGTCAGAGACACAGAGAGACAGAGATATAGAGACAGAGATTCTTATGCATTTATTCATGATTTTCCCCATGCAGTAGAAATATAAATTCACCAGAGGCAGGGACCACCTTACTTTTGCTTTTGCATCTCTACGGCTGAGCACACAGTCTGGCACACAGTGGATGTTTAATAAATACTTTGTTGAATTCATTTGCATTTAAATAGTGTCTATGAGGTCCAAGACTGAAGCTGTGACTTCATTTGTCACCAGGACAGAGATTATGAAGTGCTTCCTATGTACCAGACACTGTACCTAGCAATGCAGATAGAAAGTAAGACAAAGCTATCCCTGCTGTCAAGGAGTTGACAGTCTAATGGAGGGGACAACATGGGAGTAAACATGTACATACAAAGGAAATGGAAAGCAACATTAGAAAGACAGAAGAGAAGCTTCTCCTGGATGAAGAAACTCGCTCTACCAAGTAATGGATGAAGGAGACTCAATGAAGAGAGAGACGTCCCTCCCCAGCTATTTATCCTGCTCCCCGTTCCCTGTCTCATTGGAAATAGAGCCATGTTTCAGTCATGTTGTCATAAACCTAGACAGCAAATAGCCCAAGCTTACAAAGACCCCACATCTACCAGTGGAGTAATTTTCAAGGTTGGCACTAAACAAAATCATGTTTCCAGACCTTTCTCCTTTACTGTTGGAATTGGCAACTGCTGAGAGTATGAGGTGGTATGGCCAGCCTGGCAATGCCTCAGCCTCCTAATTCATCCCTGACCATGGCTAACAAGTGTAGGCCTCCTCAAATGTTCTCTCCTAAGAGTCAGGAATGGCAAGGCTGCCTGCTCCCAGCCCCTTCCAACTGCCTCAGGCCCTGGCTTCATACTTCACAAAGGAGCTCATGCCCCTGTGCCTGGGTCCACACCCTCTCCTGCCTCCTTCCAGACACTTAATTGTAAATAGATTTATTCTGGGGTAAAAAGGAGAGGATGAGTGTGTCCTCTCTTCATATCCTCCCCTCCCCTCTATGTGACTTCATTTTCTTATTTTTTGGTTGATTTTTGGGGAAAAAAAGCATTTGAGAATGAAGTGAACAGAACAAGAAAAACAATTTATCCAATGACAACATTGTAAAGAAAAAAAAATAATAATTTGAAGAACTTAAGAACTCTGATCAATGCAATGACCAGCTCTTATTACAAAGGAGAAATGATGAAACATTGCCCCCACCTCCTGACAGAGAGGTGATGAATTCATGTTATAGAATGAGACATCTTAGGGAATGGGCAATGCCTAGATTTGTTTCCCTTGACTATGCTTATTTGTAACACAGAGGTTTTCTGTGTTGGAGGAGAAAACAGAGACTAGTGATATATGAAAAGAATAAATAGGAAAAAAGAAGGGAAAGAAGGAATGCAAGAGAAAATTGTCAATAAAACACTTAAAAAAGTAAATGGAAGAAAAGAACCCTAGGAACTTGAGAGGAAGATGTTGACAGTCTGGACGGTGTTGGAAATAACAAGCTGAATTTTAAAGAACTTTTACATAAAAGAAATTCATGGCTTCTTACACAGTCCTCCTTTTCTGTTGTTCTTTGTTTACAGAAGTGCTCATGTTATATAATGTTTGTCAAGTTCATAATGATGAAATATCAGGAGTTACAAGGGGTGTTATCTCCAGGAAACGCAGCCAGTTGTCTGTGGCTACACGTGCCACAGAGGGAATCACAACGTGATTGAGTCTATATGAGTCTCCGGAGAAGTGGAATCCACAGGCATGTATTATTTTCCATGACTTCTTTTTTTAAGTTCTTATGGACTAGACTAAACTGTAAACATATTTTTTCTTTATTGAAAAAACAAACAAACAAACACATTCGATTTAGTCCATCAAAATGCTGCCTCAGATGTTCTGTGTTAGTGAGGTGTTTCCCATCATAAGACTGTTTGAAAGATATTACAACCAAAACAACCCAATTCAAGCCTGGAGCATTTTGCAGGCTGCTGGATGCACACAAGAGCATCCTAAGTGCTGGTGAGACACTACATGCTTGCTTGAGGACTAGAGAGGGATTTGAGAGCTCTGGAGGTTTCACAGGGATAGAAGACACATTTTTCTTCAAGGAGACATTATTATTTAGAGAGCTACTATGATTAAGGTAGTTGTAAATGATGCTGTTGAGAGAAGCAAAGAATAATAAAAAAAAAATACAGTGAACAGCTCCTAAAAGGGGTGTGTGTGTGTGTGTGTGTGTGTGCATACACACACACATAGGCATATATATGAAATATGTGTATAGAGAGATACATATATCCATATCTATATGTATCTTTCTATGAATCTACCTATTTCTCATTGCTTGAAGGCTGCTGAATTACTTTTTTCTGCTATTCTGAGATGGATAAAGTCATTTTAACATCCCAGTGGCTTTATTGATTTTGATTCAGTCTAGTGTGAATTTCAGGTTTTAACTGGATTAGGTAGAATGCCTCCATTCAGGAATCTATTTTAGCAAGAAGTCTCTGATACTTAGAAGCTATGCTAATCAAGGCAATTCACTTGACCTTCTCTATGAATAGGGGGTGATGATAATGACCTTGGTTCTTGACTCACAGAGTTGCAGTGGGGACAAAATGAGAGACTGTACATAAAGTAGCTTGAAAACTTTATATAAATGTCAATTCTCAGTTTTTATAGCAGTCATGTAAAGATATACTCCTACCATCTACCAGGGAGCCTTCCCTTGTAAAAAAGAAAAGCAGGTAAGAAAAACCAACCACGTACACATGAACATAATGTACCTGTATCACTATGTACATGTGCATGCATGTGTATATCACACATGTGTGCACACACAAGTCTGTGTGTCTCTATGCATATGTGTACATGTACACATATAAACAGATATACAGCATGCTTATGTGAAATAATACATATATGCGTATGCCTACATACATACCAAATATACACATATTCATCTCTATGTACACATGAACATGCACACCTGCTATATATACATATAACATAGACACATGCATATGTATGTGATGTGCATTGTATGCATGTATTTACATATGAAATTCTGTGCCCATAATCATACACTTCTCCAAGAAAAAAGAGTGAAGTGCATTTTATTATTATTAATTGTTAACCAAAAAAATTAGAAGCAGAAAAAAAATAAAGTAGTCAAGAGAAATTTCCTTTGATGTCTAGGTAGGAAGATTGGTGAAGGTAGTGACCTAGTGTAAACCCTGGTGCTGGAGGACCTTCTGAATGAGACAACAGAGGAGTGTAGGTGCACATTGGGGTCAACAGAATAGCCTTACCTAGCTCTTCTGTGACTGGTTTTCTGATGGTGTGTTGACTCAGTTAATGTATTATAGCTTGATTTATAAGATTGGGAAAAGAGGGAATCCAAGCTTCCAGAATAAATAATACTTTCTGTCACAAGGTAACCTGGGAATGAAAGAATGAACTCTAAACTAAAACTGTAATCAGTGAACAAGAAAACATACCTGAGAACAATGAGTGTGACAGTGGCCAGCACTTACTTAACATAAATCTGTTTCAGCGTCTATGCATGTTCACATCTTCCTCGTGCTCAGAACTCCTCACTTGATCCATCCATTTCCACCAGCTATTGTTCTGTATTTCTTCTCTTTGGAGCTAAACTCCTTGTGAAGACCATCTAAGGTTGAAGGTTCTGCTTTTCTCATTCTCATTCTTTACCTTGTTTTAGGTTTTACTACTGTCCATCATCCTCTTTTCCTTGATAGTGTCTTGTTTCAAAGTTTACATGACAATCCTTTCTCCTGCTTCTACTCCAAAGTGTCTCTTTGGGAGGCAGCTGGTGATTCTGAGGGAAGAGCACTGTGTCTGGAATCAGGAAGACCTGAGTTCAGATCAAGACTCGGGCACTTGCAAGCTGTGTGATCCTAGGCAAGTCACTTAAACTTACATTCCTTAATTATAAAATGGGAAGAATAATAGCATCTTCCTAACGGGTTATTGGGAGAATCCAATGAGACAATAATTATGAAATCATTTAGCACAATGCCTGGCACACAATAGGCCTTAGAAATGTGTAATCCTTCACCTCTGTGCCCCATTTCTGCCTTCTTCTTCTCAGTCTTCTCTACTGGAGAGTTGTCCAGGTTGTGCCTGCTAAAAGTGGGTGTCCCCAGGATTCTGTCCTGGGCCTTCTTCTCTTCTCCTATGATACTTAATTTGATGATCTCATTAGCTCCCAATGCTAAAATTATCATTTCTATGCTGATGATTCTCAGATCTCTTTTTTGAGACCCAATTTCTCTCCTAACCTATAGACTCACATCTCTAATTACCTATTGGGCATCTACAATGGATATCTCACAGATATCTTAAACTCAACATAACCAAAACCAAACCCATTATCTTCATCTGTCATAACTGCATCTTATACTGAATTTCTTTATTATAGTTGAGGGCATTACCATCCTATCAGTCACTCAGACTTGCAACCTAATTGTCATTTTTACTACTCACTTTCTCTTATCCTCCATATGTACTCTATTGCCAAAGCCTGTTGATTTTACCTTCATAACATTTCTTGTATAGGCTGCATTCTCTCCTCTGACACTGTGATCACCATGGTGCAAACCCTCATCACCTCATGACTGGACTATTACAAGGGTCTGCCTGCTTCAAGTCTCCCTACTCCAATCAATCCTCCATTCAACTGTCAAATTAATATTTCTAAATTACCATCTCTCTCTCTCTCTCTCTCTCTCTCTCTCTCTCTCTCTCTCTCTCTCTCTCTCTCTCTCTCTCTCTCTCTCTCTCTCTTTCTCTCTCTGTCTCACCCACACCCACACACACACCATTCAATAAACACCAGTTCCACACTATCACCTCCAGATTCAAATATAAAATCTTTTTTTTGGCATTCAAAACCTTCCAAAACCTGGCCCCTCTAGACCTTTCTAGTCTTCTTCCAGTGTCCCCCTATCTCCACATACCCTAGGATGTAATGACACCAACCTTTGCTGCTCGTTGCCAAAGATACTCCACGTCTCCAATTCTGGGAATTTTCTCTGGCTGTCCTTCATGCCTCCATACTCTCTCTCCTTATTTTTCACCTCCTTGTATCCTTGGTGTTCTTCAAGTCCCAGTTGTAATCCTCTATTCTTCAAGAAGCCTTTCCTGATCCCTTGTAACAATATTTCTTTTTCTCTGTTGTATATCTCCAATTTATCCTTTCTATTTCTTGTTTATACATAGTTGTTTTCACGTTGTCCCCCTCATTAGGCTGTGAATTCATTAAAGGCAAGGGCTATCTTTTCCCTTTATTTGTAACCCCATTGCTTAACAGAATGCCTGGTAAATAGTAGACCCTTGCTTATGTAAGCATCTAATTTAGATGCTTTTTTTTTTTACTAACAAACTGTTAGTAGAAAACATTCTACTGAAATGTTTCTTAGATGAACTTAATCAATGTATACGTAACAAGTCTAGTTAAATCTCCTTTCTATCACATTGAAAGCATTCTGCTGGACCTTCTTCCAGAGCTGGCAGATCTTAGCCATATTATGCACATCCTACAACTCAGACTATTAGACTTGATCTAAAATTTTTGTTTGTTTTGTTCATTCATTCATTCATTCATCCATTTATGTATTTGTTTATTACAGCAGCATTATATGGACAGGAACAATTCTTAGAACTAACTTAACCATCTCATCATACAGGATGCTTCTTGTCCCATTCTTGTCCCATTTCTGTTCCTTTGTACAGAGTTCATCCCTCACCTCTGCCTGTAATATCCCAAGGTTTCTTTTCTGTTTTTTTCTTCAGTCAAAGACAAGATTTATTAAAGATAAGCCATATTGGCCAGATTCTTGAAGAATCAAAGCATTTGGGGGGTGGAGCCAAGATGGCAGAGAGAAAGCAGTGACTTGCTTGAGCTTTCCCACAAACCCCTCCAAATACCTGTAAAAAAATGGCTCTAAACAAATTCTAAAGCAGTAGAAACCACAAAAAGACAGAGTGAAAAAAAATTCCAGCCCAAGACAACCTGGATGGCTCATCAGAAATGTATATCTTCCGGGGCTGGGAGAGGAGCTCAGTTCGCCATAGGTGCGCAGGGCCCAGCAAACCTGGAGCAGGCCTCAGAGGATTGAATCACAGGCAGCTGTGGTGGTTTCCAGACTTATCAACCCATGAATGCCAGGGACAACTTAGAAGGTCAGTGGGAAAAGTCTGTTTCTTCAGTGCTGAGAGAGGAGTGCAGGATTTGAGCTCCAGTTCCCTGAGAACACAGCTGGGGGGCAGCGGCTACCTCCTGAGCTTCCAGTCGACAGACTGAGGGGGAATCCAGTGGCTGATAAAAGGGGGATTGCAGGGATCTCTTTGCCAGTGCTAAGGCAGGAATCTCTTGCTTTGCCCGTGCTTGGATCTGCATCACAGTTCTGGGCGGTGATCCTGGGTTGAGGAGGAGCTCTGGCTTGGTGGAACTTGTACTGGCTGAGAAGAGGTAACCCTCCTCACAGTTCCAGGACAGAAAGGAGGGTGTGTAGTCACCAATAGATCAGAGCACAGGCCAGGAAGGTAGTAAACACCTCACCCCTTATCATACCACTTGGAAGAACTGAAAATTTACAGGCCCCTACTAGTATCTAAGAAAACAGATGTACAAACCCCCGAAGCCTGGGACAGTACATTCTCCACATTGGAAGCAAACTCTTGCCCTAACAGTTTAAAACTCAAGTAATTGGCTTGGATCATGAGCAAGCAGCGCAAAAAGAGTCAAACTATATTATCTTCCTTTGGTAACAAGGAAGATCAAAACATACAACCAGAAGACAACAAAGTCAAAGCTCCTACATCTAAAGTCTCCAAGAAAAATATGAGTCAGTCCCAGGCCTTGGAAGAGCTCAAAAGGGATTTTGAGAAGCAAGTAAGAGAAGTAGAGGAAAAACTGGGAAGAGAAATGAGAGTGATGCAAGAAAATCATGAAAAACAAGTCAACAGCTTGCTAAAGGTGACCCAAAAAATACTGAAGAAAATAACACCTTAAAAAATAGCCTAACCCAAATGGCAAAAGAGGTCCAAAAAGCCAATGAGGAGAAGAATGCCCTAAAAAGAAAAATTGGCCAAATGGAAAAGGAAGTCCAAAAGATTACTGAAGAAAATACTTCCTTAAAAATTAGAATAGAGCAATTGGAAGCTAGTGACTTTATGAGAAATCAAGACACTGTAAAACAAATCCAAAAGAATGAAAAAAAAAACAATTGAAATATCTCATTGGAAAAACAACTGACCTGGAAAATAGATCCAGGAGAGAGAATTTAAAAATTATTGGACTATCTGAAAGCCATGATCAAAAAAAGAGCCTAGACATCATCTTTCAAGAAATTATCAAGGAAAACTGCCCTGATATTTTAGAACCAGAGGGCAAAATAGAAATTGAAAGAATCCACCGATCTCCTCCTGAAAGAGATCCCCAAAGGAAAACTCCTAGGAATATTGTAGCCAAATTCCAGAGTTCCCAGGTCAAGGAGAAAATATTACAAGCTGCCAGAAAGAAACAATTCAAGTACTGTGGAAACACAATCAGGATAACACAAGATTTAGCAGCTTCTACATTAAAGGACGCAGGGCATGGAATATAATATTCTGGAGGGCAAAGGAGATAGGATTACAACCAAGAATCACCTACCCAGCAAAACTGAGTATAATCCTTCAGGGGAAAAAATGGTCATTCAGTGAAATAGAGGACTTTCAAGCATTCTTGATGAAAAGACCAGAGCTGAATAGAAAATTTGACTTTCAAATACAAGACTCAAGTGGAACATGAAGAGGTAAACAGGAAAGAGAAATCATAAGAGACTTATTAAGGTTGAACTGTTTACATTCCTGCATGGAAAGATGATATTTATAACTCATGAGACCTTTGTCAGTATTAGGGTAGTTGGAGGAAAAAATTATTGATAGATAGATAGATAGATAGATAGATAGATAGATAGATAGATAGATAGATAGAAGAAGGGACAGGTGAGTTGAAGATTAAGGGTCATATCTGGAGAATAAAATTAAGATGAGAGAGGATTATACTGGAGAAGAAGAAAGGGAGAGGTAGAATGGGGTAAATTATCTCACAAAAAAAAACAGAAAAGAAAAGTCTCTTTTAGTGGAGGGGAAATGGGGAAGGTGAGAGGGAATGAGTGAATCTTATTCTCACCATATTTGGCTTAAGGAGGGAATAACATACATATTCAATTGGATATGGAAATCTGTCTTACCCTACAGGAAAATAGGGGGAGAAGGGGACAAGAGAGCAGGGGGATAATAGACAGGCAGGCAGACTGGGAAAGGGTAATCAGAAGGAAATACTTCTGAGGAGGGACAGGGTCAAAAAAAAGAAATAGAATAAATGGGGGGCAGGATAGGATTAAGGGAAATAGAGTTAGTTTTTCACAACATGTCTACTATGGAAGTGTTTTACATAACTGCACATGTATAACCTATATTGAGTTGCTTGCCCTTTCAATGAGTGGGGGTGGAGGAAGGAAGGGAGAAAATTTGGAACCCAAAGTTTTAAAAACACATGTTTAAAATTTTTTTTCACATGCAACTGGGAAATAGGAAATACAGGAAATGGGGTACAGAAGTCTATCCTGCCCAACAGGAAAATAGAAAGGGAAGGAAATAATAGAAGGGGGGGAGAGATAGAAGAGAGGACAGACTAGGGGAAGGTGTATTCAGAATGCATGCCATCTTGGGGTGGAGGGAGGGACAAGATGGGGAGAAAATTTGGAACTCAAAATCTTGTGGAAGTAAATGTTGAAAACTAAAGATAAATAAATTTATATTAAAAAAAAAAGAAAGAATTTGTATCACTAATGCAAGGAGGCCAGATCTTAAGAATCTGAACATCTTAATAGATATAAAATGGACCTTATATACAGAAAGATTAAGGGAGGAATCTAGAAGTGGCCAAGTAGTTTTGGGTGACTGGAGGAGGGGTCTAAGGAGGATCTGGATGGGAGCGGCCAATAAGGTGGGGTGAACAGAACTCTAGTGGCCTGGACCACTTGGCCCAGGGAGAATGGAGTCTAGATAGGATTAAGGATGGGAAGTGGCCAGGGGCAATCAGGAAGTAACAATATAATTGGGCGATTGGGCATAGCCACAATGAAAGGCCAGTTGAGTGGATTATAGCCTCAGACAAATACCAGGGATTTGGGAAAATCTAGGGTTTTTTATTTTGGAGTTCAGATCCCAAGGACATGGTCTTTTCCTTTTAGGGGTACATATCCCACACCCATCATTACCCTGTCAAACAAATGGGACCAAATACTTCCTCCTGGCAAGGGGCCTGGAGTTGTCCTGCCTCATGGTGGTCCGAAAGATGAGGTTGACTGGATGTGAATATAGACTGCATCCAGAGAATGATGGGGTGACATTGGCTGGAACCCACAGGTTGCTACCAACTGTAGGTGAATGGCCTGTAGTCTGGAATACACAAATCTGACAGAAAAGACTGCCCAGCCCGGATATATGTAGAAGTAAAAGTGTTGACGTCCATCAAAATAATTTACATTTGATTTTCAGGATTATCTGATCTCTTTATTTTTTCAAAAAAATTAAGTAACACTTTTACAGGTAGAAGTTTTCTACCCCTGGGTTCAAAAATAACACAAATGAATTTGCCAGAGACTGACTTTCACTTCAATTATCAGTGAAATTTCCCTTCTCAAACAAAACTGAAGATGATTCTGATTTAATTTCAGTTGTTTGGGGGTGTTGAATGACTAAATATTCACATCAAAACAGGAAGATATCACACACTTGCACTGATCTTTTACTGACCACTTCCTCTGATTATAGAAATTTACTATAAAAGGGTAAAGCAAAGACAAGATTTAGGGCCCAAATATGACAGGATATAAGGATAAAATATCCTTAACTCTGTTTGGATTCAGATAATTCAGTTTTCAAACCATGCAGTATCAAATCCACCTCTTAGCCAAACTCAGGAATACCCAGGTGGGTAGCATGCCTTTTCAAAGAAACATAATGGGGAAAGTGAGCTAGGAGGATCCCATCTTAAATTGAGCTTAAAATTGTCCTCTCAGCTTTTCCCTATGTAGACTTCCCACCAGTTTCACATTCTGTCTGAGTAGCTTGTGGCATTTCTCTTAGAGACTGTGGATTATTGATTATTGATGGATTATTATGATCCATCAGACAACTCAAAATAAAGTCATTTAAGGTCCCATGAGCTTTTACCTCAAGCAGAATGTCTCACTAATCACAGTTTAGGAAAAACTTTTCCAGGATTTACATATCAAATTTAAATTTGACTTGGTGTAAAAAGCCAATAGTTAGAGAATATTTCTATATACTTGCAAATTCTCAGCAAGCCATTACTCAAACAAGCTTTTTGCCTAGTTTACACATTAAAACAGTAACCAACAATAGCCAAATTATTTTAGCAGTAACCAAATTATGAAAAGTTACTTGAAAGAACTGATGCAGAAAGCTCACCAATTTGAAACTTAAAACAAAACCATTACCAATCAGGTGACTTCAGTTTTGTTAAATGCATTTCCAAATTACTTTACACAGAGAATCAACATCTCATCATTAACAGTTAAAACTGCACCTTTAAAAGAGTAGGCTTACCAAAGTTCAGAGGCTAGCTTCTTTACCTTGAGCAGGATGTGCTGAACCTGGGTGATGCTTCCAGATAAAGGTTGCCCCAGGGCCCAAGGCCTTTGCCAGTGGGGCCCAGGCTATCTTTGTCCCTCCCCACTCCTTCTTTTATCCAGGTCGGGGAAGGCAAATTCAAAGGTGGGGGATAGGTTAAAACTCTACTCCTATGAAAGGGGTTGACTCAAGGGAAGGGAATGGGAGAAGGGAGTGACCAGGATTGTAAGGAGATGTTTCAAAACTCCTTAAAGATTCATCACAAAACCTCCAGAATCTACTAAGATGTTTTTAGTGCTTCTAACTTTTCCCCGTAGCCTCCATGGGGGAGGATCCAGGGGTGTATAGAGAAGGGAGTAAATAAGCCTCAGGGAACCAAAAAGCACTTGCAGTTTTTCCAATTCCTTATCACTGAGAGAATTGACAGAATTGGGCATGTGCTTCTGGATGGGGTGTCCTCTATGTCTGTCCTTGTCCTCTATGCTTTGGAAGTTGTACCAAAGTCCATGGCCTTGAACCAAATCAGTAAATGGAGAGCCTGAGAGCATCAGGCTGAGTGTGAGACAGCCTCTTAACTGCCTGAAAAGCACCTCCAAGACTTCCTAGCTGCTTGGAGAGTGACACCAGATTCAGGGTAGGAAAGAGTGTGTGGGGGGAAGGCTCACAAACCTTCCAGTCTTGGCTGGAGAACAGCTTGAGATAAGGCAGCTTCCCCTATAAGCCATGAAAATTTTGATGTTTAGAGGTTTAGGGGTGCTGGAACCCCCAAATCCCAACAGGCGGGTCCTGCCCAAATGAATTTTACCAAAGCCTTCTTTCAGCCAAAGACAAGGTTTATTAAAGATCAGCCATATTGACCAGACTCTTCCAGAATCTAAGCATTTGTATCACTAATGCCAGCAGGCCAGATCTTATGAATATGAACCCCAAGTTTTCTTTAAAGGAGGTATCACCTCCTAGAAGGCCTTTCCTTTTTTTCACACCCTCCCTTTCTTCAAATTACTTTGCATTACATCGCACGTAAATATTTGTGTGCATGCACCCCATTCAACCTACCCTACCCCCAGTAAAACGTAAGCTTCTCAAGGGTAAGGTTTTTTGTTTGGTCTTTGAATTCTACATACCTGACACAGTGTTTTGCACTGACTAATATAACTAAATTGAATGTGTTGGATTTGACCATTTTACTTCACAATATCAATTGTAAATATTAGATCTGAATTCATCTATTTCCTTTCCACAATTTTCCCTCTTTGGTGAAACTTGCATTGAAACGTAGGAAACCTCCAAATACCAATAGCGGCCTCTTCCGAGTGCTTGAGAGGTAGTGTGGTGCCGCAAAAAGTATACTGTATTTGGTGCCAGAAGACCTCATTTCAAATCATGGCCCCAGTTCCAAAGATGGTACAAGTGAACAATTGATTCTCTTCTCTGGGACTCCATTTTACTAATCTTTGAAATGAAGTGGCTGGACTTGACCTCTGATAGACTTTTTAGCTTTAGACTTAATGTTATATCCTTATGGTAAAATAACAAAATTTTTGATAAAGTGAGGAATTGAGAGATGAATTTTTCAAGCATGTAACTTCCTATTTCCTTAATTGAAAGACAAAAGTTCCACAGACAGTGGGTTTACAGTCATCACACAAAGTAAAGATATGGTCATTCCTTTACATTCTTACAAATATTAAGGGACTTCTAGGTGCCAAGCATTGTGCTAGACACTGGAGACTCAAAAACAAAAACAAAAATCAGTGCCAACACTCGAGGATATAGAGAAACACTGCAGGAAATTTAGTATACAACATGGAATTTTAGGAATGTACCATCCTTGAATATAGAGAATAATTAATTTCCTAACAACATTTTTCCCTTTTCTTATCAAAAGAATAACATGGTGATATGTGAGGGTGAGATTAAATAGGGTTATTTTTGCAACAGGCTTATGGTTCACTGCGGGGAGCCTCTTTTGAAAAGTAGTCTGATTTATCTAATAGAAATAGACCAAGGGGCAGCCTTTCATTATTTATGAGTGGCAATGCTAAGCATAACTCATTTACTCTGTCTGGGAGTCAAAATGTATTAGTCTGTAATGAAGCAGATTGATTTTTAATCTTCAAATTATATTTTAATCCTTTCCTGAGGCCACAAAGAATCAATGCTATTGACTCTCCTTAATAGTGTTTTATAAAAAATAAAAATAGTTGTATCTTTCCATCTTGGGAAAGAGAGAGAGAGAGAAAGAGAGAGAGAGAGAGAGAGAGAGAGAGAGAGAGAGAGAGAGAGAGAGAGACAGAGACAGAGACAGAGAGACAGAGAGACAGAGAGAGACAGAGAGAGACAGAGACAGAGACTGAGACACAGAGACACAGACAGACAGACAATGACAACCTCAGAGAGGATGGAACAAAAGAAAAGATGAAGATGGGTCCTCAAATTTTATCCTTTTCACTAAATCCTTCATTTAACATCTTTTGCAATACATCCTTCTTGGATTGGCAAGCTCTCTCTGTAAGAAATCCATTATTTTAATCTCTAAGAGTGACCAAGAATGATGCTGATTGTTGAATGATGAGTCAATCTCTGCAAGTTAAAGCCTACAGGAGCAAAATAGCACGAATCCAGCAACTAACCCGGAGCGAGAGCAGCAGACAACTCGTCCAAGCACAGAAGGAGCTGTTATATATCTGTGAGGCTTTCTGGGGCAGTTTAGATATAAGCAGTCTGACCATCAGCCAGGTCTGCTTTGTTCATTCTCCTCTTCTTTCTGTTATAAAGTGTACTTGTGGTTGAAACCTATACCAGTGACCACTGGGACGATAACACCCATTCTTCAGCCCCTAAGGCCAGACAATCATTAACTTAAATACAAACAAAGACAGGACTTAAGGAGTTGGGAATGGAATAAACCCATATTGCCAGATCCAATCTGAGTTCAAACCAGTATCCAGTCCCTGAAGTAAATTCAGATATTTATAACTTTGCCAGAGTATCTAAGTGGGAAAAAAAATCTTGGGCCTGAGTAAAATAAAAGAAACATAGAAATTGGTTTAATTTTCTTTTTGGGGGCAACAGTCTTCATCTTCAGCACTAACATCCTAGCTAACATGCATGATCTTTAAGGTTTGCAAACTACTTTAAAGTATTATCTTATTGTATCCTCATATAGGAGCACATAACTTGTTAACTGTGGGAGGTGGGATTTTGGCTGACATCTTGACTCTAAATTTAGTATCCCATCCATTGTGCCACCTAGCTAACCATGTTCTTCATCAGGATTCTGTCAACATGAGGATGATTCCTCAGGCAAAAGGCATAAACACCATTATGGGGTCTTTACTCAAAACATGTTCAACTTCATAAGACATTGCAGAGTCTGCTTTGTGCTAGTATAGTGTTGAAGAGCTGACATCACCTCTAATCCACGATGAGGATTTTGGTGGAGGAGATTCAAATAGATCTGGAATCCCTTAGATATTCCTTCTCAAGGTGTAGATCTCAATATTATCATATCCCGATCCTGGGGAATTCTCCTCCATTATCTCCCCAAACATCACAACAGGGGGATATACCCCAAATGTTGGAGACCTTCCTTGATTTCCCCCAAGATTGTGGTGATGCCAGCAGAGTGCCCTGCCTTATCCTCTGCCAACCCTCCCTCCCAATGTGACCAACCCATCTTCTCACTCTATGGAAGTCATTAATTGAAAATGTAAGCTTGCTGAGGGAGGGGGCATTCTGCTTGTCTATCCCCAGCACCTAGCATAGTTCCAAGGACATAGTAGGTATTTAATTAACACTTAACACTTACTCAATGAACTTTACAAGTTGAAGGAGTCAGACTTTATAATTTTTGTATATCTTTTTAAATTAAATTTTATTGTATTTTCTCAAAGATCTACTTTCTGTCTTTCCCCCCACTTCTTAGAGAATAATAGTTGGCTTCCTAACATGCTCTAAATTTTAAAGAGCAGAACTTTTTATGGTAGGGTGATATCTCACAAGAAAATCTTAACCTTGATTTTTGCATCTTAAACCCAGTTTTTCATGCAGATAGACAATTTCTTTAGAAGAAGTAAAACAAACTTTTTTTTTGGCAAGTACTCCAATAGTTGAGTGGATCTGGGATGATATTGTCCCTCCTATGGGTCAGATAATAAGCCACCCATATCTGTCCATTCCTCATAATTCTTGTCCATGTTCTATCATAAATGCACCAGAAGCAGTTCAGTCATCATGATGGAGGAATGCTCACATTCTTTTTCCATTGCCTAAAGACCAACAGTCCTTGAAAACTGGTTATCACTTATCCTTTTTTCTTAGCCATGTGACTAGCTAATCACACAATTTTATGCTGCTTTTTTTCTGCATGATCCCTCAGTTGTAATGTGTTAAAGTCTGTGGGTACCCACCATACACTTCTCTTTCTGTTTCTAAAAATATCCATGTGACTTTGAGAGGTGTCAGACAATGGGTATTGTAGACAGCTGAAAGTTTAGTAAACTATAAGGAGGAAATGAGGAGGGGTGGGTGGGAATCCACTCAGAATTTCAACATAATAATCACTTTCTATAATCAGGCATTGGGCCAAGGATGAAAAGGTCCAAGTAGGGGAGAATTTCAGGCTTCTCCTTCTCTTTCTCTCTCTAGTTTTCTCTGTGTTTCTGTCTCTATTTGCCCCTCTCTTTCTATGTATTTCACTGTCTCTGACTCTCTGTCGCTATTTTTCTGTCTCTTCTCTCCAAACTCAGCCTGGTTCCCTTCCTGAGAAATTTCCAAAACAAAAGGTATGTATAGCCTTGGTCTAGGTTCTCTCAAAGATTTGAGTAGTCATCTTTCTTCCAGAAAAATAATAACAACAATAATAATAAGTAAAGTACGAGAGCAGATTGGCTATCTGATATGCCTTTACAAATGGCTGAGGAAAGAAGGAAAGGGAAAAGGAAAGATATATCCAACAGAATGCAGAATTCCAGAGAATAACAAGGAGAGATCAAAAGGTTCTCTTAATTGGGCAATGCAAAGAAATAGAAGAAAACAACGGAATGGGAATGGCAAGAGATCTCTTCAAGAAAATTAGAGATATTAAGGGAAAGTTTTGTGCAGAAAAATAGGCATGATAAAAGAAAAAAATGTTAGTGATTTAACAGAAGGATAGATTAAGAAGAAGTGGCAAAAATACACAAAAGAGCTATACAAGAAAGATCTTAACATCTTAACATCACCAATCACCACAATGGTGTGATTACTGAGCTAGAGCCAGACATCCAGGAAAACGAAGTCGAGTGGGTCTTAGGAAACATCGCTAACAGTAAGGCTACTGGGAGTGATGGGATTTCAGCTGAGCTATTTAAAACCCTAAAAGACGGCAGTGTTTAAGTACTACACTCAATATATCAGCTGATTTGGAAAACACCATCCTGGCCATTGGACCACAAAAGATCAGTTGACATCCCAATCCTGAAGAAGGCCAATGCCAATAATGTTCAAATTACCAAATAGTTGCACTCATTTCACACACCACAAGGTTATGCTTAATATTCTGCAAGGTAGGCTTCTGTGATAGGTGAACCGAGAATTACCAGAAAAGCAGGCTGGTTTTCAAAAGGCAGAGGAAGTAGAGATTGAATTGCCAACATTTGTTATATTCTGGAGAAAGAAAGGGATTTCCAAAAAAAAAAATCTACTTCTGCTTCACTGACTACAATAAAGCCTTTAACTGTGAGGATCACAAAAACAATAAGGCAAGTTCTCAAAAAGTTGGGAGTACCAGATCATGTATTTGTCTCCTGAGAAAACTGTGTGCAGGTCAAGAAGCAACAGTTAGAACTGAACATGGAATAATTGATTGATTTAGGATTGGAAAAGGAGTACAACAAGGCTACATGTTGTCACTGTATTTATTTAACTTACATGGAGAATACATCATGTGACATACCAGGCTGGATGAAGCAAAGGCTGGAATTACATTTTCTGGGAGAAATATCAACAATCTCAGAAAAGCAGATATACCACTCTGATGGCCAAAAGTGAAGAGGAATTAAGAAGCCTCTTGATGAAGGTGAAAAATGACAGTACAACAGCTGGTTTGAAACTTAATATCAAAAAATAACAACAACAACAACAACAACAAAAACCTAAGACCTTGGCAACTGGTTCCATCATTTCCTGTCAAATAAATAGAGAAGAAATGGAATCAGTTTCAGGTTTTATCTTCTTGGGATCAAAGACCACTGCAGATGGCAACTATAGCCATGAAAAAGACACTTGGTCTTTAGAAAGAAATCATACCAAATCTGGAGAGCATGCTAAAAAGCAGAGGCATTGCCTTGTTGACTAAGCTATGATTTTTGCAGTAGCAGAGTTTGGCTGTAAAAGTTGAATTATAAGAAAAGCTGAGCACTGCAGAAGTGACACTTTCAAGTTTTGGTGCTGTAGAAGACTTTTGAGAATTCCTTGGACAACAATAGTTCAAATCAGTTAATACTTAGAGAAATTAACTCAGTCTATTCACTGGAAGGTGAAATACTGAAGGTGAAGTTTAAATACTTGACCACAGAAAGAGAAGATGGGATTCATTGGAAAAGACCCTCATGCTGGGAAAAATTGAACACAAAAGGAAAAGGTAATGGCAGAGGATAAAATGGATAGATAGTGTCATGGAAACAATGAACATGAAATTGTAAAGACTTTGAGGGATAGTAGGTGCTATAAGACATCACTAATGCTCAAGTAGAGGATGGAGTGGGGAGAGAAATCTCTTTTCCTGCCATGCTGCAAATCCAAGTAAGAGAAAGAGTGGCCAAAGATTTGAGTCCCAAAAGAGAAGTGCCTAAGAAATCAGAAAGTGCCATTCCCATAGCTTTAAAGCTGGTCTACCATCTTCATGGCTTTTAAGAATCTAACATCTTGATTCTTAGGGGCCAAACATCTTCTCCAAAAGCACCAATCCTGAGTACCAATTAGGGTTTGTTGTAGCACTACAACAGGGTACATTTCTATCAACAAGGGACCAACACACATAGATGGCTCCATGAGAGAGGTTATCAATTAGTTAAGGAAAATTAAAAAAAAACAACCTACAACACTATATGGGAAGGGGTACATTTTACTAATATTGTTCACTCTAATGGTGGGATACCTCCCTAGCTAACCTCATAGTCCATCATCCTTCTGGGATTCCCAAATATATTTCTGATCCCTCTGACCCTGAGCGCCTTCACTTTTCACAAGTAGACCATAGCCATCAAGTAAATTATCTATTTTTTCTATGATGATTTTTCTTTCAGCAAAAATCCAATTTTATGTGTGGAAGGAAATTTGTCTTGTTCTCAGGTACATTGGGTGAATTATGATTTCAAGTTTGTCACAAACAATTCCTTAGAACAATGTATATAAGCTTCCTTGGTAGAGAAAAAAAGAAAACAAATTACTTTAGGAACTTGATAAATTTGATCAATTCCTTTAAATAAATAAAACACCAAAATATTAAGAAAACAAAACAAAAAAAAAACAATAGGTAAAATGACCATTGGAAAATAAGTGTTTTGTCATCATGAAACATTTAAATAATACAATATTTAAGATACTGGAATGTAATTTCATTAATTAGTTATTAAAAGAGATAGTCTATGTAATGGATACACAGTGAGCCTGGGAACCAGGAAAGTTTGGATTCAAATACTGCCTCACACACATTGACTTTGTGACCTTGGGGAAATAATTTAATCCCTTACTTTTAAGAAATTATTCAAATCTCTGCATTACAGAGGAGATGCTGACCTAAACTGGTAGAGGGAATTTCCTGACCAGAGAGCTTCTATACCAATCAAATACCTTATCCAATCATAATCATTATTCTATTGAGTTAAATAATGATGTAGTTTTTATTTAGGTTTAAAATTAAATTTACTTCCATAACTACTTTAATATATATTCTCTCCAGTCATAAATATCGGAACCCACCTGTCACTGTTTCTCCTGTCCGATTCTTCATTATTTTTCTCCCATCAATCCTCCATAAAGTTTGTAAACCTTCCTGTAGGTCTTTCCACATTAAATAGATATTAGTACAACATAATCACAAGTAATGTGGGTTTTGAGGTGCCAAAGGGACTGATAAATAGTGCCTGCCTTCCTTCCCTCCACAGCAGTCACACTTTAGTAAAAATTCTTCTTGCCAGTCCTTCAATCTCATTGAATCCTGATGCCTACTTCTTTTCCCCCAGTGAACGCACCTTAGGTGAACCGCTCCATTCCATTCACTTGCCCTCCACTTCCCTGAGTGCAAAATTCTTAGTGATGTCTCTCTTGTGCAGCAGTGGGCTGCATATCAGATATATCACTGTGTCAGGATTAGCCTGTCAAATTTTCTGACCATGCATTTGGGGGCTGATATTCTTATGGTATTTCATATGTACAAGTCATCACTTGATGCTATAGTCTACTCTCAATCACCATTCACCTCACCATAATATTTTGTTATTTGCAATTCTGATTCTTTAATGATGATGATGTTATACAATGATTTGCATTATAAATTAATAATAATTCCATAATTCATATTGTGCTCTGTCATTGTTATCATTTCATTTGTTTCAAATAATAACATGGTTTGGGGTTGATAGATATAAGCATTATCATGGCATTTCACAATGAAGAAACCTAAGGCTCAGATATGCTAAATGACTTACCAAAGATCCCATAACTGGATCATCTCACCTTAAGCCCAGGGCTCTGTCCATTATGCTGTTGTTGTTGTTTTTTTTTTTTTGATATTCAAAAGGAATAGAGCTCTCTCTCTCTCTCTCTCTCTCTCTCTCTCTCTCTCTCTCTCTCTCTCTCTCTCTCTCTCTCTCTCCCTCCCTCCCTCCCTCCTCTCTCTGTAAATAAAGACTAATAAAGACCCTGGAGTCAAAAAAAAATGGCATCCAAAAGGGGTGGGATCCCAGGTACTTGTATAGATATGTGTTTAAAGAGACAACTAAATACCACTTGATTACTATTTAGAAAGATAAAATTCTTATTCCACTAATTTTTTATCTTCAATGAAAATAAAAGAAAACAAATCTATAGGAAAACAAATTATTAGACCAATTAAATCCATTTTGTCAGAAAATGTGGTTATTTCAGTCATGCCAGTTTGTCTCGGAGGAAGCCAAATTAATGTCTGATTGATTGAACGTTTGAACAAATTGATGAGCCCTTTTCTCTGTGGGGTATGCCTGCAGCCTGAGGTTGAACACTAATGAGATTCCTCCACATCCATTGATATGAACTCTGTTGTCAGGTAAAGAAACTGAAAATGAAAAGAATCACTCATGTGAAAAGGTGCCCAGGCTACCTCTACAAGGCTCTCTCATCTCTTTGACTGGTGTGTCACAGTGCTGGCCTTTTCTATGGTTTTCATAACATATGAAAGATATTCCCATTTCACTTAGCAACTAAGTTTGAATGAGAAATCATTTCAATTTGCCCGATGTGATCCTGAATGACCATATGGTGTATTGAAAAAAAAGGGGTTGAACTTATCACCACAGAGAACTGAATTCAAATGCTGCCTCTGACATTTATTACATTGTGACTTTGTGTAAGTCACTTAACCTTAATGACCTTCAGTTTCCTCATCTGTAAAATGTGGCAGTAACCTACTTTACAGGCAATGCTGGAAGGGTTAAATGTGAAAGTGTGTGCAAAATGGCTATCTATATTAAAGCACTAAGAAATGTCAGCAATTTTAATTGCTTACCTTGCATCCTATTACTGTCCTATAGAAAAGACAAAGTTGAGGAAAAAATGAGAAATGTCCTGTTTCTGTGGACAGTAAAATAATAAAGTCCACATTTCTGTTACACCAAAACACCAATGCATCTGTGATCAATTCCCATGTAAGCATTACCTCCCATGACGGAACGTAATTAGAAATGTCATTACATTTCTATGCAAACTCAATGTACAGGTACATGTTTGGTCTTCTAAAAGCCCTTCACTCAATAGGGAGGCTCTTGAATTCTCTTTTGTTTTCTTAGTGACTTGGGAACTTAGGTCCAAAGGTGGAAGGGTGCTTAAAGACCACCTAGTCCAACTCACACTTTACCCTTGAGGAATCTAAAGGCCAGAAGTGAAGTGACTCACTCAAGGCCACCCATTGAGCAAGTAGCAAGGCTGGGATTTGAATCAGACTCCTCTGACCTGACTCCAAATCTAGGGTTCCCCAAAGCAGCTGATTGAAGTCTCACATGTTGTCAGTTTTATTTTAAGTACTGCCATCTCTTTTGAGTCAAAGCATCCTACGCTTTGCCTTTCTACAATAGAATCTAGAAACTTGACGCAATTTCCACTAATGGCTTTCATCATTCAGGTTTGCTGGAAACTGACAACTTAAAATTAGTGTAGTGTTAACAAGTTCATGGACTACCTCAATACAGTCATAGATTCACACACATGCACCAAACTCACAAACACAGCATTATTTTGTTATTTCATACATTTCTAATTATAACCCTAATAATCTCCAGTAATTTCTGAAGGGACTTCCTAGGAAAAGATTTAAAGCAGCTATGTCAATCTCCCCTTCTCTAATACACGCAAGTCAGGACATCACCTTCCTGGTGTCAGGTTCCTCTTTGAGAATGAAGAATGAATAACAACAACAACAATACAACAACAACAACAACAACACACACACACACACACAAACACAACCTGATCTCAGTTCCCCTATTTTTGTAAAATGTTTGCCACTTAGCTGATGTTGCTTACAATATTATATCAAAATTACTCTAAAATCTTCTTGGCCAGTGATGCCCTGGGTATTGTATTTGTTGTCCTTTGTTTTCGAAGAGGAACAAAATGACGTCACTATGCTAGAGTCAAGTTTTAGTGTGTCCAACTGTGGCTGAGCAGACCAATTATGAGTTTTGCTTTTGAAGAAAGAGAGAATTTTACCTAAGCTTAGTGTAATATTATTATTATATTTATTATGTAATATTTTATGTTATTATTATATTTTAGTATTACAAACAAATAGCCACCTAGCTTCTGTTTACAGACCTTAAGTTTCATCTAAATGGCAAATTAAAGTTTGTCTCTTTTGTAATTGAACTGAATATGATTGTTATTGTCTTTAAAAACAAGTGAGTGATTGGAGACTGGGTCTCCCTATTTCATCGAGGCTTATCATGAGACTGATCTCCTTACTGATCAGCACAGAAGCTTTGACCTCCTACGTTTCTGGGCTGTGCCAGCTTATCCCTCCTTAGGCAGCCTGGTAGCCCTTAGTTGCTCGGGGTTCACCATATTGGTGCCAGATATTTCAAGCAAGCAATGAGCCTTAGCCCCACTGCATCTCAGAACTCCAGAGCTCACTCTACCATCCCTCAACCTCCCCAATAGTAGGGACTATAGTTGTATGCCATCGTGCCAAGTAACATATGTTTTGGAAAATCTCTCTTAAGAGGCATTTTTAAGAATATCATTCCTGAAATATGAGCAAGAAAATTTTTTGGGGGACTAGCTATTACTGTTTTTTATAATCAGAAGCAAAACAGTTATTTTGGGATTTTTCAGTGCATGCTCACAAATATATAATTCTCAAAAAGGTAAACAAAGAAGCAAAAAAAAATTCTTAGCAGAGGGAATGAATTCAATTAGAGGCCAAATTCAGAAATGGAAGCCATCCTATGAATCTTTTTCAAAAACTGAGATGAAATGCGATATTAAGAAACCCGCACAACAAATAAGGGAATAGCACAAAATGACATTCAAGAAACATTTGCAAACTTCCACATATTCTATTTGCCACTGTCTTCCATGGTGTCATAAACAAAATAAACAACAACAACAAAAATGATCATAGCCCATTGTAGAAACTTCTGGCTTGTTTTCTATTACATTACCATGCTGATGGTAGTCCAGAAAGATAAGAACAAAGTATTTCTTTGTTGTTGGTTTTTTAAGGGTTTTCTTCTGTACATAGAGAGTGGTGATTTAGAGCCATAGCAGTGAAAATACATTTTTAAAGAAAGGTACCTATGCTTTATCAACCAATTAAGAGGAATTTATTAAATATTAATTTTATATCATACATTCTGCCACGTTGCTGGGAAAGCAAAGACAAAAAAAAGAAGTCTTGCTTTCATGGAATTCACTTACTCTCAGATGATGCAGCATGAATATGTTAACATGTATACACACAGATATACTGTTGTTCAGTCATTTCAGTCACGTCTGACTCTTTGTGACCTTATTTGGAGGTTGGAGGGTTTTTTTGTTTTGTTTTGTTTTGTTTTTTGTTTTTTGGCAGAGATAATGGAGTGGTTTGCCATTTCCCCTCCAGTTCATTTTACAGATGAGGAAAGTGAGGCAAATAGGGTTACGTGACTTGGCCAGAGTCATGCAGCTAGTAAATATCTGAGGTCTCATTTGAATTCAGGTCCTCTTGACTCCAAGATGAGTGCTCTATCCACTGTACCACCTAGCTTCCCTCCTCCATGTCATTCTCATTCATTTCCACCTCCAATTCTTATGCTAATTTTATAATCACTTCTTTGAATCTTTCATCTTTGTCAAAGTCTGACTACTATGGGAACACTTTTTTTTTCCTTCCAAACTCTCATTACACATGTTTTTATTACATATTCCCATGCCTTAGGAATATTCCAGATTGTACGGTAAATATAGGGCTTCCAAAAATCTCTCAAAGTCAAGTCCTTATCTGCATGTAAAGCTGCAATTGCCTGGGCAAATAAAGTGTGCAAATTACATGTCTTGAAATTTACCATCATTCCTTGATCCATAGGTTGTAATGATGAGGTAGTGTTAGGGGAAAGGTAGACCACCATTGCATTTTCATTAAAATCATCCAATTGAGGAAGGTGACCTGGAGCATTATCCAAAATAACTAGAATCTTGAAAGAAATGCTATAATCATTACAAAATTTCTGAACTTCAGGAAGGAAACAATATGAAGACCACTGTTCAAAGATGATAAGCGTTATCCATAACCTAGAGTTATCTAAATGATCCACAGATATGATTGCTTTGCTGATTACTCTCAGCGCTCTGGGATTTTCTGAATGATGCACAAAAACAAGTTTTAACTGACAAGTCCCAGATGCATTCCCTCCAAGTGGAAGAGTAATTCTGTTTTTCTGAGCTTTAAACCCTGGGATGACATAGTTGTTTTGTTTTTTGTTTTTTTTTTCCTCTACCGACATGCAGACTCAAGATGACATTCTTTGATAAAATAGGCCCATTCTGTCTACATTAAAGATTTTCTCTGGCAAGTAGGGACCTTCATCTATTATTTTTTGAAGGAACTCTGGGAATTTCTTAGCTGCTTCAATATCTGCACTAGCAATATCTCCTGGCACTTGCACATAAAATCATGCATGACTTTTAAATCATGCAAACCAACCACAGGTTTTTTGTTTGTTTGTTTGTTTTAGGCAATTGAGGTTCAGTGATTTACCCAGTATCACATAGCTAGTAAGTGTCAAGTATTTGGTCTGAGGCTGGATTAGAACTCAGGTCTTCCTGACTTTGGGGCCGGTGCTCTATCCACTGTACCATCTAGCTGCCCCCAAACCAACCACTGTTTGCTGTAAATACCTATGTTCCTTCAAGGTACTTTTCCTTTAAATCTTTAAAGTGGCTTTGAGCCTTGCCTTGAATTATCATCAAGCTTGCAGGAATATTCTTCTGAGTTTGATCTTCTTCCACGTAGTTAATGGTTTCTTTTATCTTCAGAATAGCACCTTCTTTTTGTTTCAATAGATAAGTCAACTTCAAGGAAACACTGCCTTTATCTAGGCAGCTTACACTAACAACATGGCTCACTTTCCCCCTCAACAGCACATTTGCCACCATCCCAGTAATGGTGAAATTATAAAGTTCACTATTGAACACTAGGAAAGGCACAGAATCACTCACTGTCTGCAGACATGTGTCAACTAAATTAGAAATGCTTCTCTTCTTCCTTCCGCCATTTATGCTGCACTTAATCACCTAATGTTTGCTTTGTATAATGATTTTTCATGCATTTTTTTAAAATGCGGATTTCTTTAAAAATTTTCTTTAGTAAATCGCAAATTTACATAAAGCAAGAATTGTCTGTATGAGGCTCTCTCATTATGGAAATTTCCTCCAACAACGCAAATTGCCAATTCATGTTTAACTTACGCTCTTAGATACATTCCCTGGGCCACTGAGTGTTGGTTTAGCAATTTCCCCACTGTCAGACAGTTGGTCTATGACAGAGACAACATTTGAACTCAGTTCCTTCTGATGCTGTCTGACCTTATATCCTCTCTGCAATATTGCCTCGTAGGGATTGGCTTATAACTAGGACAATTTCAAACCTAACCCAATGAATTTTGTGATTTTTAGTTCATTTTCTATGTCTTAGTAATAATTCCAAGAGCATTGAATGGTAGAGAAGAGGGAGGATGAGTAACTTGTTTGGTTCCACATGGTTATCAAGGGACTAGATTTAAATCCAACTCTTCCTGCCTCCAAGCCCTTTCCTTGATCAACAAGTGAAAATTAAAAAAAGTAGAACTTCTGGCTTTATTTTTTTTATGCATCCAAAGTTTATCAATGTGAATATTGTTTCAATCTTTCTTGAAATAATAGATGTATAAAAATTGTAACATTGATTCCCACTGAATGTGAATTATCCCAATGATACAAAATTGTCAATTTCTAGATTGAAGTCAACCATGACATTAGTTATCCAACACATTATATGTGATTACTACTCATCAAAATGTGATAGCAATAGAAAATGGATAGTGTGTTTTAGTAGAGAGAAAGCTCACCTCAAAACCATGAAGACCTGGATACAAATCTCGCCTAAGTCGAATACTGTGTGACCTTGGAGAAGTCACTTGACCTCTTACTGATCTAGAGAAATCTCTAAGTTTCAGAGAAGGTAACAACCTGCATTGCTAGTGGGATTTTCCTCAACCAGAAGATCCTGTAGTCATAAAATCCTATCTAGTCCCAAGTGCCTAACATAATTACAGTATATTTACTAAAAGAGACATTCAATATTATTATTGTCAGTATTTTCACTAGACATGAATAGCTATGCAGCTGAATGGTAACTAATTAGATTTTAATGGCACATCATATTTTGAATTATGTTAATATATCATCATTATTATCTTTGTGTGAGTGTATACACCTTTTTTCTATACTTGAAATGAGCCAGGATTTCATGAATGCAAAATATCTGTAAGTGTATATTAAATTTAACACAATACTGAAATTCCTCTGTCATCTTGAACTTCCTTATAATATCTTAATTTTAATATTATTTCATTAAACATCCTTTTTATCACTCTACTTCCCAACTCCTTCCACACCCCCAATAGAATATCTTCCCATAAACAATAAGAATATAGAAGCAAAACAAAACAATATAAAATGCATTTAAATGCATGCTTCTTTCTGCACATCTAGTCAATAATCTCTCTGGCAAGACATGGGAAAAATGCTGCATTGCCAGCTTTCTGAAGTCATGATTGGTCATTGCATTGATCAGAAATGTTTCAAAGTTTTCTTTTTTATTATTTACATAATTTGGGCCATCATGTAATTTGTTTTCCTGGTTTTGCTCTCTTCACCCTATGCCAACCCATGCAAGTATTTTCAGGTTTCTCTGATTCTTGTGGGATAGAGGCTATCATTATTTCCAGGCTAAAGTTGAGAAAACTGAGGGAGAGGTTAAATGACTCATGGCTAGTAAGTGTCTGAGGCTGGGTTTGAACTCAGGTCTTCTTGACTCCAGCCTCAGCATTATTCACTGAGCTACCTAGCTACATATAGATATAATAAATGCAATCTAAAAATATTGCATTATATGCATATGTGATAATTTGCTCAACCATTCCCCTATTGATGAGTTTCCATTTGTTCCAGTTCTTTGCTCCAATAAATAGTACTGCTATAAATATTTTGGTACATGGAGGTCCTTTTTCTTTTTCTTTGATCTCTCTTGAATACATGCCTAGTAGTGATACATCCAGGTCAGAAGTTATATACAGTTTAGTGACTTTTTGGAAACAGTTCCAAATTATTTTCCAGAATGGCTGGACAACTGCACAGCTCCATCAATAGTGCCTTTGTTTGCCAGCTCTCCACAGGATTTCCAACAATTGTGATTTTCCTCTCTGTAATCTTTACCAATCTGAGGTGTGTGAGGTGCAAACCTAAGAATTGTTTTAAAATGCACTTATCTCATTATTAGAGATTTGGGGTTTTGATCATATGGCTTTTGATAGGTTGCACTTCTATTGAAAACTGCCTTAAATATCTTTTGCAATGTTGGAGAATTTTTTTCTCATACTCTATTTTCTATGTGTCTTATATAGCAGATCTTTATTGGAGAAATTTATTGCAAAGATGATTTCCCTGCTCACAGATTCCTTTCTAGTTGCTTTGATTTTCCTCAAGGGAAAAAATCCAATTTTATGTAATCAAAATTGTCTGTTTTAACTATAGCAACTTTATGATCTGCAGATAACACTTCTTCACCTTGGATCATATCCATCACAATAGATATAGCTTTGGTGCATATGCGTGTCCCCTTTTTAATGCATCTCTACATATTGTATCAGTGGATCATTGTTAAATCTATTACATCTTCCAGGGAATCTTAAGTAGTCTTGATGCATGGATAGGAGAACCTTGTTTTTTTTTTAAGACAGAAAGACAGCAATTTGTTCTACAAAATCAAGAATTTTTAATTAACAAAGAGCACAGTAGAATCTTATATTTTCTACATGTTTCAGCAAATTTTAGAATGGTAAATATATAGCCTACCATTGGATATAGTTGTGAAAGTCTAACTGTTCCCAAAGGGCAGCTGGTGGGCACAATGGATGGAGTCCCAGGAGGACTTGATTTCAAATCCCACATCAGACACATGTGATGCTGGGCAAGTCACTCAGCCCTGTTGGCTGCAGTTCCTCATTTCTAAAATGAGCTGGAGAAGGAAATGACAAACCACTCCAGTACCTTTGCCTCTTGGCTAGAAAACCTGAAATGGGGTCACAGAAGAATTGGACAAACAAATTAACTAAACCACAGCAAAAAACTGTTTGCTATGAATCCCTCAAGGAAGATAACTTCAATTTCTGTATAGATTACTGTTTTGAAGATTTTGTGTAGATTCATGTGCATGTATGAACATATGGATGTATTTATGTATATATGTATGTATGAACAACTTCATACTACAAGTCATTTTTGCTCATGTGCCATAGAAAATTTTTTAATTACACCCAAGTTTGGTTGATTAGGAAGAGTGAAAGAATCAAAGAACATATTTTCCTTATGGCCAGTCTTTCATCTAAGCCATGCTGACTTATTTTTATGTTGATTGAGAAAGAAAGGCAAACATTTTAGAGACACAAAGTAGCCAATAGATATGCATTCCTTCAAATCCACTATGGGCTAGTTACTACACTAAGCGTGATGGATACAAATGCAAAGACTGAAAGAATGCCAACTCACCATCCCTATATTGTACCAGACCAAAGTGCCTCTTTATGCCTTATTTTCCCAAATTTGGATTCACTCTCCTTGATGAAAGAGAAATGCTTTGATTTTGTAATCACTTCCCTACCAATGAACAGAGTGATTGACACAGGGTAAGTACTGAATAAATGCTTTTTCAAAATTCAGTCATTCTTTCACTCACTCATTCACTTATTCATTCATTTTCATCAATGAATAAACTAGGATGACTGCTTAGTTGAGTATCTCACCCAGGTTTCTCTAAATCAATTTTCTGCTTCATTGCCTTTGTCTGCTTTATAAGATGATATTGCTTACTAGTCATCCATCATCATTTAGCATAAGATTTTATAAATGAATTTCTAATTTTCTCAGTATTGCTTTTGGCAGCCATGTCTCAGCATTTTTTGAGTAAGTCAGATGTTTGCCGACTGAGTTGCTTTCTATACTCTTTTGCTCTCCTTACATTCATTTACATTGATTAAACTTCTGGGGGAAATTAGAGATGGTGTGAATGTCATTTCAGTTGTCCATTTCTCATTTTTTATTTGTAATTGGTTATTTGAATAATTCCAGATTATATTTCAGTTATACATTATATTTTACATCATTAGTAAACATTCAAAAATATAACTTATTTTTATATTAGCTCTAATGAATTGATGATATGACTTGAAGCATGCTCAAGAATCATTCCCACATCAATAACAAGTCTACCTACTCTGTTCAAATGTAATCTATCTCATGCTTTATGATTTTATTTAGTGCTAACCATGTCTAGTGCATAACATTTTTAAGGAAAAAAAATAATGCTATAAAGATGCGAGTCTCATGTTGAATCCATAAGACTTTGAACTGTCTCCTACCTTCATCATGAACAAGACTTTCCCATATACTTCTCTCTACCTTCCCCTTTCCAATAATCAGATATGAGCACGTATATTGATTTGAATTGAAAAATCTTATCAAGTTCTCTATAAAATTTTCCTACCACTTTATACTCAGAAGCTGATATTGGCTAATTTACAATTTTTTTTAATTTTTCTTTTTCTTTAATTTTTAACATGTGTTTTTAAAACTTTGGATTACAAATTTTCCTCCTTTCTCCCTCCCCACCCACCCTCATTGAAAAGGCAAGCATCTCAATACAGGTTATAAATGTGTAGTCATGCAAAAAACTTCCATAGAGGTCCTGTTGTAAAAAGCTAAGTATATTTCCCGTCATCCTATCCTACCCCCAATTTATTCTATTCTCTCTTTTGACCCTGTCCCCCTCAGAAGTGTTTGTTTCTGACTATCCCCTCCCCCAATCTGCTCTCCCCTCTATCTACACCCTGCTCCTTTGTCCCCTTCCTCCCCCATCATCCTGTAGGGAAAGATAGATTTCCATGCCCCATTGTGTATGTTATTCCCTCCTTAAGCCAGATCCCATGAGAATAAGGTTTACTCATTCCCTCTCACCTTCCCCCATTTCCCCTCTACTGTAAAAGCTTTTTCTTGCTGTTTCATGTGAGATAATTTACCACATTCTACTTCTCCCTTTCTCCTTCTCCCAGTATAATCTTCTCTCACTCCTTCATTTTATTTTCCAGATATCACCCCTTTATCTTCAACTCACCTTGTACCCTCTATCTATCTATGTATACACACATATAATATTTTCCCTCCCACTATGCTAATACTGACAAAGGACTCATGAGTTACAAATATCATCTTTCCCTGTAGGAATGTAAACAGTTCAATCTTAATAAGTCTGTTATGATTTCTCTTTCCTGTTTGCCTCTTCATGTTTCACTTGAGTCTTGTATTTGAAAGTCAAATTTGATATTCATCTCTGGTCTTTTCCTCAGGAATGCTTGAAAGTCCCCTATTTCATTGAATAACCATTTTTTTACCCTGAAGGATTATACTTAGTTTTGCTGGGTAGGTGATTCTTGGTTGTAGTCCTATATCCTTTGCCCTCTGGAATATTATACTCTATGCCCCCTGGACCCTTAATGTAGAAGCTGCTAAATCTTGTGTTATCCCAATTGTTTTTCATAATACTTGAATTATTTCTTTCTGGCTGCTTGCAATATTTTCTCCTTGACCTGGAAATTCTGGAATTTGGATACAATATTCCTAGGAGTTTTCCTTTGGGAATCTCTTTCAGGAGGTGATCGGTGGATTCTTTCCATTTCTATTTTGCCCTCTTGTTCTAAAATATCAGGGCGGTTTTCCTTGAAAATTTTTTGAAAGATGATGTCTAGGCTCTTTTTTCAACTGTGGTTTTCAGATGGTCCAATAATTTTTAAGTTCTCTCTCCTGGATCTATTTTCCAGGTCAGTTGTTTTTCCAGTGAGATATATCACATTCTCTTCTATTTTTTCATTCTTCTGGATTAGTGTTACAGCGCCTTTATTTCTCAAATTGCAACTACCTTCCAATTTCTACATTCTAATTTTCAAGTATTTTCTTCAGTAATCTTTTGGACTTCCTTTTCCATTTGGCCAATTTTGCTCTTTTCTTTTTTAGGCAATTGGGGTTAAGTGACTTGCCCAGGTCACAGAGCTAGTAAGTGTCAAGTGGTTGGTCTGAGGCTGGATTTGAACTCAGGTCCTCCTGACTTCAGGGCCAGTGCTCTATCCACTGTGCCACCTAGCTGCCCCTACCAATTTTGCTTTTCAGGGCATTCTTCTCCTCATTGGGTTTTTGGACCTCTTTTGCCATTTGCTATTTTTTAAGGTGTTATTTTCTTCAGTAGTTTTTTGGCTCTCCTTTAGCATCACTCTCAGGTTTTCCTCTACTCCTCTTACTTGGTTCTCAAAATCCGTTTTGACATCTTCCACGACCTGGGACAAATTCATATTTTTTTTTGGAGGCTTTGGATGTAGGAGCTTTGGTCTTGTTGTCTTCTTCTGCTCATATGTTTTGATCTTCTTTGTCACCAAAGTATGATAATATAGTCAGACTCTTTTTCTGCTGCTTGCTTATGATCCCGGCCAATTACTTGAGTTATAAACTCTTTGTTAAGGTAGGAGTCTGTTTCCAGTGTGAAGAACTTACTGTCCCCACTTCAGTGGTTTTGTGCAGCTGTTTTCTGAGATCCTTCTAGGGACCTGTAAATTTTCAGTTCTTCCAGGCTGCTATTATTAAGGGTGAGGTGTTTACTCTTTTCCTGGCCTGTGCTCTTGTCTATGAGTGACTGACCACAAGCACTCTTTTCTGCCTTGGAACTTTGAGGTTTCTTCCTCACAGTCACTACAATCTCCACCCCAGTGCTCCTCCTCACCCCAGCACCTCCACCCAGCACTGTGACCCAGATCCAAGAATGGGCAAACCAAGACATTCCTGCCTTAGCACTGGCAAAGAGATCCCTACAATCCCCCTCTAATCAGCCACTCCATTTCACCTCAGTCTGTGGGCTGCAAGCTTGGTAGGCAGCCACTGCCCCAGGGCCGAGCTTAGGGAATGGGGATGGGACCCCAAGCTCCTCTCTCACTGAAGACACAGACTTTTCCCACTGATCTTCTAATTTGTCTTTGGTGTATGTTGGTTGAGAAGTCTGGGAGCTTCCACAGCTGCCCGTGATTCAGTCCTCTGAGGCCTACTCCAGGTTCGCTGAGGCCTGCATGCCCACACAGAACTGAGCTCCTCTTCCAACCTTGAGTGATATACCTTTCTGATCAACCATCCAGCCTGTCTTTGGCTGGAAATTTGTTTCACTCTGTCTTTTTGTGGGTCCTGCTACTTTAGAATTTGTTTAGAGCCATTTTTATAGGTATTTGGAGGGGTTTGGGGGAGAGCGCACGCAAGTCACTGTTTTTAGTTCGCCATCTTGGCTGTGCCCCCCTTGCAATTATTTTCATGGTGGCCTTTTTTGAAACCAATAATTGTGATTTGCCTTATTGCACATGATGACCCAATAGCACATAAAATAATTTTGTGGTGCCCGTGTGCATGTCTGTACCTTACTGGAAGTGTTGCTGCAGATAGAATGCTGGCCCTAGAGTCAGAAAGGCTTGTGCTTTTTGATGTGCTCTGTGATTTCCCTCTGGCTTTACGGACTATGTCCCACATTTCTACTTCCCTATGTTAATCTTTATTTTTTGCAAGAAGCAAAGAAGATGGATACATCCAGTGTTTTGAGGAGGGAGAGTGTTAAGAAGAAAAAAAAAAGGTTTTTCCATTTCTCTTGAATAGCCCCTGGATTAAGGGATCACAAGCTTATAGACATTCTGCATGGAACAATCACACATACCTCCCCCTACTGTGCAAATAGTGGCTGGTGCTTCTAGTTTACTCCCCCGTAAAAGGGACTGATGGAAAGAGGAATAAAAATCAGCATAATCCCATCCTGTCCTAAAATCTACATAGGGTAAGGACTATGGTGTGTGAAAAATAAATTATCTCTCTTAGTACTCTGTCTTCACCCCACCCCACCCCACCCACAAAGTATGAGTCTGCCTGCCAGAAGAGTCAGGAAGTCAATGTGGAGGTAAGAGAAGGAACAAAAGGCGAAATCCACGCAAGGTTTCAGGAGGAAGAAAATTCAAATAAAAGCCTACAGCACAAATGGATAAATCAAGAGAAAATATGCCAAGATCAGAAGGGAGCATGATTATAGAAATAGCCAAGAGATGATGAACTTCTCTAAAGTATTGTAAGATAAAAGGAATCTGAACCAACATCTGATAAAACACAGAACTACGAGATTGCTTAAGAGAGTCCTGAGCTTCCAGAATCTTTCAAAAGAGAAACAAGAATGTCAAGAGGATAGAATTAGAAGGCAATAAATGTCAGAATTTATGGCCTGTACATAACATAATAGAAAAACTTTAATTCATGGTGGTGAATCATTCCAAAAAAAGTGAAAGAGAGAATAGATTTACATGAAAAATATTCTGAAGTGAAGAATAATCTGGAAGAAAAGAAGCAAAGGGAAATAACAATTTTAAAAAGCACATGATCTCTATACAAGCAGAAGCAGTTAATCTTGAAGACATGATGTGTAGAGATGAGTCAAGAATCATAGGTCTCCCAGCCAAACAAAGGCACATTGAAAAAACATGAGTACCACATGCAATAATATAATGCAAGAAAACTGCCCTGAAATTCTAAATATAAAAAACAAAGAACCAATCTAAGGACTCTACTTTAGAAAGAACAAAAAAAGAAAAAGAAAAATCCATGTTTCAAACTCAAGAACACAAGATGGGTAAATTTAAGAACATCATTGAGAGACAAGAAATAATTGATTAGGAGAGAGACAGAAGCAGACAGGTAAAGACAGAGAGACAGAGGCACATAGAGAAAGAAGAGAGACACAGACACAGTGAGGCAAAGGGACAGAGAGACAGAGACTGAGGGAGATGAAATGGATGACCTTTTCTGATTCCATTTTATTTATCCATCATTCTCTTTAGATTAAATCTTATTTCATGAATCCATGAACCATTTGGTATTTTTTTTTCTTTTTTTTTGCTAAATCATTGGAATGGGTTCAGAATTTTCAACCTGGGTTGAAGTAGTGGATAGAATGGAGGGAGAGGGTCTCAGTGCTATGTGAGGTCATTGTGGAGAGGGCCATAGTAATGCAACTGTTAGTCCTTGGATCAATAGACCACTCCTTTTCACTGCAGAAATAATTTATTTGTAAAAGTCTTCAATAAAAAAAAAAAAGTTTAAAATGCCCCATTGTGCAAGTGACCCGATAGGCCAGAGTGGAATTCTTTGAAAGGTGGGACTGGGAGAGTGTTGAGTGGGGAGATCTGGTTCTGTGTGATCATCAGCCCAACTTTCTCTCTCAGACCTTCCGTTTCCTCATCATAAATTGAGAATACTAATATGTGCACTAAGTGCCTCGCAGAGCTGTTTTGTGGGTAACAGTTCACAAGAATTAAAGCCCTGTGCAAGAGCCAGTTATTAGTCTATCTTCATTTATTCCCAGACTATCTCAGAACTTCCACTGACGTGTTGGAATTCTCACCTTTCGCACAGCAGCCTCCAAGACAGTTGGAGTTAGAACATCTGCAAATTATTCTTTGAGCTAAAATTAATGTTTATTTTAACCAAGGCATTTTAGTTAACCAGCATATTAAATTCACTTGTCACTTTTTCTTTTAGAAAATGTAAAATGACGGTGGGTATAATCTATCAGTCATGTACCCTAATTTGTACAGGGAGGGAAAAAAATACAGCAAAAATACATTTTCTGGATGGCAGCCAGGGTTTAGAAAGCTCCATAGTTCTTTTGCCATAAAAGACTTGAGTGAAACTCAGACTAGTTCTCCATTTGCCATTTGCTATTTGTCCCAACTGAAAGTGCATTCTCTTCTCTAATATTCCCGAAGCTGTGTCTGAATATTTTTTTTTTATGATCCCATCACCCTTTAACTTGTATTATGCTTACCTCTATAGCTGATGCATCTCCTTAAAGCTTAGAGGAGCTCAGTCTGTATGATAAGCACTGTATAATTTTACAACTTTGTAGAACCATTATCGAGCCTGAGAACTTTCATGTATGATACACCTAATAAATGTGAATTCAATTCAGTTCAAACCAATTTCTAGTTCACACATTTTCCTGGTTGTTTATTCATTTGTTTTGAAGTACAGTATACTGGATAGAGCAATTGAAAGGTTCACCTCTGGCACCTACTGACTTTGTTACCTTTACAGATGTGCGCTAAGCATTTTTCTAAGATGAGAAGTTGTTTATTAGGTACTAATCTGTATTAGTATGAGAATTTTTGCATTAAAGACTTCTCTATAGCAATGAAATCACAAATGCATTCCCTGCTCCTTTATTGTGCAAATGCATGCTTACTCTAATAGCTATTTCCGCCATTGATACTACTTATATCACTCCTAGAAATCCATGTGGCTTTCATGAATATTTAAAGTACGCATCATTTTTAATGCAATTTTCTCTTTGGATTTCTAACATGCAGCTTCTAAATGAATTGTAAACAGGTTTTCTTCAAGGAAAAACTTACATTTGCATTTTTGAAGGACATCTAAAAAATAGAGCTTTGATGGGGATGTAGAATCTCATCAACACCTCCTAATCCTGTGAGATAATTGTCCATATCCTCCCATAAAGTTCTCCACAGAAGTATATTCAACGTACTTGGGACTTAAGCTTTCGGTCTCTTAATATTCCTGGCACAGGGGTCTTGGAGTCAGGAAGACTTCAGTTTGAATCTGGTGTCACAAGCTTACAAGTCGTGTGAGACATGGAGCAATTCGCTTCATCTTTGACTGCCTCCATTTCCTCAAGTGTAAAATAGGGATAAAAATAATGACACGTACCTCCCAGAGTAGCTATGAGGATTCAGTGAGATACTGTTCACCAAGTGTCTGGCTCCTAACAATCAGTTAATAATCATTTGTTTCCTTCCTCCTTTTATATAGATCTAGATCCACTAAATCTCCTGAAATTCCTTGCAGAGCCAATACCTTAGTGGTTGTCACCTTAAAGATGGATGCTGATGTACACTGTGACCCATCTATGTCTGTGCATCCTCATCCATATTAACCGCTTGGATTTGTCTGACAGCCTGGGGGTCTTATATGTATTATCTTGACATCACATGGATATAAGTAGAGCTGATGAACTGTCCATTAGCTGTCCTTCCCTTTCACATTATGAGAACTCTGCCTTTTTATCCAGGTGTGTACTTCTATAATCACATTCTTACATCTATAATAACACTCTTTACTCTACTTCTCATACGCAATGCTTTATAATGTGTCACATCACACCCAACTGGTGCCTCTTCCTACACCTCTGGGGGGTCCTCAACTTCACTTTTTCAAAGATGGCTGAATTCTATGACTTGCCATCATATAACATCATGAGAATAATATGAATTTTTTTTTTGTTTTTAAGATGAGCCTTTATTTTAGTGAGATGCTTGAGGTCATTAAAAGAACTGGGCAATTTTCCCAATACTCTGCTCTCTTCCCCCTAATTGCCCATATGTAACAAAAAGAAAAAAAAAATTGAGTTGCTGATATAAGTAGTAATGTCTGTAGAAAATCAAAGGTTCAGCCTGTTTCTATATAGGTAAAATGTTTAACTTCTTTCTGTCTCTCATTGACCAGTATAGTTAATATTTATTTGGGTATCTCACCACATTTACTTCTATGATATTAGGATGCCCTGACTAATTCTTACTAAAGCTCCTGGGAAATGAATGTTCTTATTTATTGGAAAGCTAATTACTTCAGAAATTTAGCATCAGTGATGTTTAAGTATTTATGAGTAAAAATTTTAAATATTTGAAGAAATAGTATAGATTATACACTGCACTGAGGGGAAAACCAGTTATATGGTATCACTGCCAAAGTAGACTGGGCAAAAGGGTAATTTGGGAATGAGCAACATAACTCAGTCATGCATCACGAGCTGTGTAGTCCCCGTGGCAAGACACCATGCCTCATTTTCCAAATCCTAAATACTTCTCACCACAGTCTGGAAGCTTTGCCCAATCACTTAATCTTGCTTCCCTTCATGCTGTGACAAAAACTTGAATCCGCAGAGACAGCCTGAGTTGGGGGAAAGAGAAAATCTCAACCTACTAAAATTCCTGAGGATAGAGGGGAAGCTGTGGTTTTATTATCACCCAGACATATGCATATCATTACTTTAAAAATAATTATATTGTGAACTTGTAGGAATAAATTAGGAGGTCAAAGAATTCCTAATGAAATCATTTGACAACCATAGGAAAGAATTGAATCAGTAGGGAGTTAAAAGTTCATTTTAATGAAAGGAAATTCTTTGTTACTGAATGAGAGATTGTACCTCATTGATGGACACAGAAAGTGAAAGTCTCTCAAAAGAGGCCATTCCACCTACTGTAAGGAGCTTGATTCCCCATATTTTGGCTGCATATACCTAAAATACCCAGTTTGCCATTATAATACAATGTAAGTTGCTTAAGTACAAGGGATGTGTTTCTTCATTTAAAAAGAATAATTTTGGTATTATCTTTTGTTTTGATATCATTTCTATTTTCCAGTTTATCCTTCACCCCCATTCTAGAGCACTATCCCATATAATCAAGAGTAAAAAGGAGAGAGGGGTCAGTTAGTAAAACTAGCAACATTTGGAAAAGGCCTGATATGTAGTATTCCATACCCATAGTCACTCACTGCTATGAAGGGGTGTGTGTGTGTGTGTGTGTGTGTGTGTGTGTGTGTGTCTGTGTGTCTGTGTCTGTGTGTGGGGTGTTGTCCTCATATTTATTTGGGGGGCCAAGTTTGGTCATCACTTTTTTACAGTATATAATTTTCATTTTGTTGTTTCTGGTATTCTTTCTATTTATATTTTTGTAGTCACGGTGTACATCCTTTTCCTGATTCTGCTTACTGCACTTTGTATCAGTTCATATTTGTTTTCCCATGCTATTCCCATGTTAATAATATTCACCATTTCTAATAGCATAGCAATTGTCCATTATGTTCATAAACAAGCCATAACTTGTTCAGGCATTTTCCAGTTGACGGAATTTCACTTTGTTTCCAGATTTTTGTAACTACAAAAAGTCTCCTATTAATTAAATATTTTGGAATAATTAAGCTTGGGTTTTGTCATTGACCTTCTTGGGATTTATGCTTAAGAGAGATATCTCTAAGACAAAATGAATGGATATTTTAGTCACTCCCATCATATAATTGCAAATTACTTTCCAGAGTGGTTAGATTAGTTTACAACTCAACCAAAAGTGCATTAGTGTGCCCATTTTTCCACCTCTCCAAAACTAGCATTCTAAACTTCTGGAATCTTTGTCATTTTAATTGGTTTAAGTTTAAAATCCTTGAGGTTTTTTTTAATTTGCATTTTTATTATTAGTATTAATTTGGAGAATACTTATGTATGATGTTTAACAAATAGAATAAACAATTCTTTTTAAAGAAGAGTTTCCTCATATCCTTTGACCTCCTATCTACTAAATAAAGGCTTCTGGTCTTATATGTTTCTGCTAGTTGCCTATGTATCTTGGTTTTAGACTCTTATCAAAATTACTTGATAAAGGGATATTCCCCCAGTAAACTGCTTCTCTCTTTTTCCTAGTTGCATTAATTTTATCCATGTAAAAGCTTTTTAATTAATATAATGTAAATTAATTCACCCTTCCAATGATAGCTATGAAAGGTACCTGATCTGCAGCTTAATTTTTCTATGACATGAGTTTTAATATTTTGATGACAGGACTATTTTGAATTTATTGTGACATATGATGTATAAACTTGTCTATGAGTAATTTCTGCCAGACCATATTTTTTTCTGAATTGTTTTTGTTAAATAGGGAAGCTGTTTTTCAATGTGAAGTCACGTTAAACATATTTCCATATTAGCCATATTGCAAAACAAAACACACATACAAAGAAAAAAAATAAAGTATTTTAAAAAAAGCTTTAATCTCCACTCAGAGTTCATCTGTTCTCTTGTTAAGGTGAAAGCATATTTAGTCATTGTCTTTTGGGGTTGTCTTGGATCATTGTCTTGATCAGGGTAGTTAAGTCTCTCACAATTAATCATCATTACAATTTTGCTGTCATTGTGTACAATATTCTGGTTCAGCTTGCTTCATTTGCCATCAGTATATATAAGATTTCCTAGGTTTGTCTGAAAGCACACTACTTATAATTTCTTATATCATAGCAATAGTATTCCATCACAATCATACACCACAACTTGTTCAGTCATTTCCCAATTGGTGAGCATCCCCTCAATTTCCAATACTTTGCTACCACAAAAAGAGCCGTTGTAATTATTTTTTTACATGTAGATCCTTTTTTCCCTTTTCTTTGATCTTTTTGGGAGACAGACCTGGTAACAACATTGCTGCTCAAAGGATATTCACAGCTTTATAGCCCTTTAGGCATACTTCCAAATTGTTCTCCGGAATGGTTGGAACAGTTCATAATTTCACCAATAGTGTATTTCCACATCTCCTTCAGCAATTTATTTTTTTTTCATTTTAATCACGTTAACAAATTTGATCAGTGTAAGGTGGTATCTCAGAGTTGCTATAATTTGAATTTCTCTAATCAGTAGTGCTTTAGATCATTTTCATGTGACTATTGATGGCTTGTATTTCTTCTGAGTAATCTCTGCTCATATCTTTTGGCCATTAATCAGTTGGGGGTAGCTCTTATTTTATAAATTTAGCTCCATTTCCTATATATTTGACAAATAAGGTATATATCAGAGAGACCTGATGCAAAATTTTCCTCCAGTTTCCTGCCTTCCTTCTAATTTTAACTGCATTAATTTTGTTTATACAAAATCTTTTTGATTTCATGTAATCAGAATTATCCATTTTACTTCCTGTGATCTTCTCTATCTGTAGGGTTCTCTAAGTATACCATTATATCATTTGCAAAGTGTGACAGTTTTTCCCCTCCTTGCCTGTTTCGATTCCTTCAGTTTCTTTTTCTTTTCTTATTGCTACAGCTAGTGTTTCTAATACAATATTGAATAGTAATGGTAATAATATATATCATTGCTTCATCCCTGATCTTATTTGACAGGCTTCTAGATGGTCCTTGTTAAAGATAATAGTTGCCCTTGATTTCAGATAGATACTACTCATCTTTCAAGAAAAGCTGGATTTTTATTCCTATATTTTCTAGTATTTTTAATTGGAATGACTGTTCCATTTTGTCAAAAGCTCTTTCTGCATCCGTTGATATAATCATGATTTTTGTTGTTTTTGTATTAATATGATCAATTTTACTTGTAGTTTTCCTAGTATTGAACCAGCCCACTTTTCTTACATAAATCCTACCACATCATAGTATAAGATCTTTGACATGTATTGCTGTAATCTTCTTGGCAGTATTTCATTTACAATTTTTGTATCAATATTCCTTAAGTAAATTGGTCTATAGTTTTTTTTCTCTGTTTTTGTTCTCCCTTGTTTACATATCAAAACTGTATTTGTGTCAAAAAGGAATGTGGTAGGAATACTTCTTTACCTATTTTTTTCAAATAGTTCAAATAGTAATGGGATTAATTATTTCTTAAATGTTTGGCAGAATTCACTTTGTAAATTCTTCTCATCTAGAGATTTGTTCTTGGGGGTTCATGTATAGATTATTCAATTTCTTTTCTAAGATATGATTATTTTACTATTCTATTTCCTCTTCTGTCAATCTAAGCAACTAATATTTTTGTAAGTGTTCATCAATTTCACTTAAAATGTGAGATTTATTGGCATACAAATTAGTACAATGACTCTTAACTATTACTTTAATTTTTTGTTCACTAGTGGTGAATTCACCTTTTCATTTTTGATACTGGTAAGTTGGTTGTCTTCTTTCTTTCTTTTAATCAAATTAACAAAGGGTTTATTTTATTGCTTTTTTCATGAAACCAGCTCTTATTTTTATTTTTTAATTCAATGGTTTTCTTACTTTCAATTTTATTAATCTCTCCTTTGTTTTTGGTGTTTAATTGGAGATTTTTAATTTGTTCATTTTCTAGGATTTCTCTCTCTCTCTCTCTCTCTCTCTCTCTCTCTCTCTCTCTCTCTCTCTCTCTCTCTCTCTCCCTCCCTCCCTCCCTCCCTCCCTCTCTCTCTCTCTCTCTCTCTCTCTCTCTCTCTCTTTCTCTCTCTCTCTCTCTCTCTCTCTCTCTCTCTCTCTCTCTGTCTCTCTTTGCATTTGGCGACATAGGCTTTCCCTAAGTATCACTCTGGCTGCATCCCATAGATTTTAGTTTGTTGTCTCATTGTTTTCATTTTCCTTAATGGAATCATTTCTTGCTTCTATGATTTATTCTTTGACCCGCTCATTTTTAGGAATAGATTATTTAGTTTCTAATTAAGTTTTAATCTATGCTTTCATGGCCTTTTATAAAATGTAATTTTTATTGAATTATGGTATTAAAAGGGTGCATTTAATACTTCTGCTTTTCTGCATTTCTTTGTGAGATTTTTGTGCCTTAATGTTAAAGAAGACATGTGTTTTCAGAGTATTGAAATCAAAGTTGTTTTATTTCATTTTCTAATTCCTTCTTGTCTAGACAGTATTACTAACTTGCTTTTCTGTGTCTTTTTTAATCAGCTTCAAATATTTTTGAAGATTAATGCTTTTAATATAAAGTTAGAAAGTTCTATTTCCTCTTCAGACATCCTTTTTTGTTTCACTTTTTCCTATGAAAATCTAGATTTCTGCTCTTCCAAGTGAAACTTATCATTATGTCTAGTTCAATGTGATGTCCCCTTGCTCATTTGACTGATATAGCAAAAAAATGTGTAAGCTAATTTTAATAGTATTGCCATTTTTATTATATTGACGTGGTCTATTCAGAGGCAGTTGGTGATGCAATGGAGAGAATTCTACACCTGGAGTCAGGAAAACCTTAGTTCAAACTCTAGCTCACACACTTACTAGTTGTGTGACCTTTTACAAGTCACATAGCTACCATTTGCCTCAGTTTTCTAAAGTGTAAAATGTGATAATAAAAGAATCTATCTCACAGGAATATTGTGAGCATTAAAAGAGATAATATTTATAAGTCAGCTTAGCATATTTCCTAGGCACTATAAAAATGCTGATTCCCTTTCTTTCTCCTTCTATCCAGGAGTACTGAATATATTTTTAACTATTTAAATTGTTTATTTCCTTAAAGAGGAATTGAATTAATAGGGGTATTGAGAGTACAGTGGTTAGCTGCCTTCCAGATGTTCTGCACCTTTTGTACCCATATTGAGTAGGACTTCCCTTTCTATTACTCCCTTCTAGACTTATTACTGAGGAGAAATGATGTTGATTACTTTTTGTGAGGTTACTTTGTAACATGCTACTTAATTGGCTATTAATAAACATAGTTTTGTTCTTTGCTGAATGCCTAACATTTCCTAAGTAAACCATTATGTCATCAGTAAATATCAATAGTTTTATTTCCTATGTCCTTTTTTCTTCCTTTACCTTCTCTCATCCTTTTAGTGTTGATGCTTCTAGAACTACATCAAATAACTTGCTTTCTTCATGTATTTACTGATAAATCTTCTAGTGTTTCTGCCTTGCATGTGAAATTATATTTTGCTTATACATTCTTTTTTTGTATTTAAAACTGTGCTTCTGTGATCATAATTTGTTAAGTTTTTAGCATAAATGAATATGTTACTTTGTCAAAGGCTATTCCTATAGTTATTGATGTAATCATGTGCAAACTGATATTTTCCCCTATATATAATTATTTTCATTTATTGTTTTCCTGATGTTCAATCATCCTTTAGATCTTGGTACAAAAATCCAACTTTATCAGAGCAAATGATTTCTTTTTGGATAAATTAATACAGTCTTTGCCTTAGAGTTTTGCTTAAGATTTTTAAATCAATGTTCATTAATGACATTGCCCTTTAGATCTTTGTCTTTGATTTATCCACACTTTCTTTCTGTATGAGTAGCAGATTCACAATTGCAGTTTCATAAAATGTTTTATTTTTCCTACTTTGAAAATGACTTGTGTAATATTAATTTGGTTTTTAAACATTTGGCTAAATTCTTCTGTAAATTCATCATGCAGGGTTTTCTTTTAATAATTTCTTTATGACACATTTGATTTCTCTTTGTGACATGGATTATTATCTCTATTTGGTATTCTGTTACTCTGAATATTTTTTTTGAAATGCTTTTCTTTTGCCTTCTCAGTTTTTTTTAAATATATAGATATGTGTAGAAGCTTTGGAGGATTATTTTTATTTATTTTTATTTTACTGTTTTCAATTTTTTACTTTTTAATTTAATTTTCTTCCTTTTATTTAAACAGATTTGCCAGCTTTATTCTAATTTCTAAAGTCTTCTCAAATAATTTACTTTTTGTTTCTTTAGCAGTTCTACAATCTTGTTTGTTTCTAATTCGTACATTTCTCTTCTTATTTTCAAGACTCCTTTCATTTGGCTTATTTTGAATCTGCTTTTTGTTTTCTAATTTGTAGTTAAAAATAAGTTAATTATTTTGATTTACTTCATATACGTTATGTATATATACACACATAAGTGTGTTTACACATGTGTGTGTTTATATCTCCACATATATATCAGAATACAATAGGTTAGAAGAAAGGATTGGAACCAGGTTAGAAGTAGGTCTCTGGCCTCGCTGTCTCTAGGGAAGGGGGGTTATGGGAGGTGGAGAGACAGGCCTGGTCTTAGTTGGCTCTCAGTAAATTTTTCTTACAGTTCCCAACAATGACACATACTGACCCACTGCACCAATTCTTCCTCTGATTCTCCTCACTTCCTTTTCTGAAACAATTGATTAAGTACCTGCTGCTTTTCCTAGGGGTGGGTGAAGTTGGTTACTGGAAACATCTCTGCAGTCTATGGATTCACTAAATTCAGACCAGTCTCCTGTCAGAAGTAAACTCATTTTCAGCACCCCCTGCTTCTCACATTGTTGGGTAAGAGTCTTGTCTGATGCTTTGAAGGAGAGAGAAGTGGTTCCAAACAGTCTGTCTGAGCAATAAGCCTTTGAATGAGCTTCTGGCCTCACCAGAAATGCGGAGGCTACAGGGAGAGAAATGTTGAATGAGAGCTTTAAGAATTAGAATTCTGTGGTATTAACACATAGTATTTTTCTTTGTCAGGATCCTCCTTTTGTCCTATGGATTTAGCTGTAATTATTCAACATCTGGAGCATTTTTTGAGAGGTAGAGGTTTAATAAGCTATGAAGAAAGTGACTCATCCATCATTTTCATAAGGATATTTTACTTTTTCTCTATCTCTAGAACCTAGTGAAATGTCTTGCACTTAATATGTGTTTAATAAATGCTTGTTGGATTGGATGGGAGTGATTTTTTTTTAATTGAGTACATGTTTTATCTCCATAGTGATAGACATCAAATTTTTCCAAGTTTTTAATTTGTCAAGCATTACTTTAGCACAACTCAATCAGTTTTAAATATCTCTATGGAACACAGGACATTAAGAGTTCCATTCAACCGCTGCTAAATTCATTACAGGAATATCAGCAAACCATAATTTCTCTGTCAAGTTAAATCCTTGACTATAAGCATAAATGACAAATTGTTCTTGACACCAATAACTGACAAGATTACAAAGATCAATTGAAATTCTATGTTTCCGGAGGGTTCACAGGACAGCAACAAAAATGGTTTAAGATTGGTTAGAGAATTGGGCAGCTAACAAGATCTGGTAAGAGAATTGGACAGCAAGATGGCATAATAGATAGAGTGCCAGACCCAGAGTCAGGAAGACTCATCTTCCTGAGTTCGACTTTACCTCAGATTCTTACTAGCTGTATGACTCTAGACAATTTATTTATCCCTATTTGCTTCAGTTGCCTCATCTGTGAAATGAGGTGGAGAAGGAAATGGCAAACCTTTCCAGTATTTTTTCCAAGAAAACACCAAATGGGGTCACAAAGAGTCATACAGGACTGAAAATGACTGAACAACAACAAAAAATGAATTAGGCAAAGAGACTGAGAAGGGAAGGCTTAATTCTTCAAATATCTGAAAGTTATAAGAGCAAAGATATAGAAGAGAACAGCAGGTCACTAGAGAAGTTGGAAACTTTGTGGAATCTGCCATAAAAGCTACAAAGAAGATTAAGACAAATCAGGATCCCAGTGAGAGAGGACTGAGGAAATTAATGAGAGAATATTGATAAATCCAATGAGAAAGGACTGAGGATACCGGTTTTACATAAGTATGGAGGCTAAGAAGAATTTTACAATGAGGCAAAAATGTGATACTGTATTTCAAACTTAGTCAATGATAATATTAGCAGCTAATAGCTCAGGTACATTTGATCCTCATAAACAGCCCCAGTGGCGAGAAATTCATTATTATTCCATTTTATAAAGCGACAGAACTGAGACAAAGAACTGCTAAATCAAGTCCCTAAAATAAATGGCCAAGGAGGTATTCAAATGTAGATCTTTCTGAAGGCAAATCCAGTTCTCTTTTCACCAGGGTGTACCTTTCTAGGCACAAAGTATTAGCTGGACTCCCTCAAAGATGTCCACTCTGAATAATCAGAAATATTAAGAAACATTGTGGTTCTTAAAAATAAATGAATGAATGAATGAAATGAATAAATAACTGGAAGAGAGGCAGCTAGGTGGTGCAGTGGATAGAGTACTGACTGAAGTCAGGAGGACCTGAGTTGAAATCTGGCCTCAGACCAAACACTTGACACTTAATAGCTGTGTAACCCTGGGCAAGTCACTTAACCCAATTGCCTAAACAAATAAATGAATGAATGAATGAATGAATGAATGAATAGCTGAAAGAACTTCAAGGTAAAACAATGTTTAAAAAAAGTGTCTTCTGGCCTGAATCAGATGTTGGGAAGGGAAAGAATAAAGAACAGAGAATTGGAAAATCATGCATTTTGGTGATTGGAAAGGATCTCAGTGGCCCAGTCCAATTCATACCTTAGTGGAGTCCTGACTATGACATAAGTGGTCATCCTGTCTATGCCTGAAGCAATCCCAAGTGAGTGAGCTGTTCCGCCATGTCTTGAAAAACAACAACAACAACAACTCATTCCATTTTAGAACAGGTCTTACTATTCTTATTTTTTCTCTAGCATGTATCCTAAATTAATTGTTTCACAACTTCCAATTATTACTACTGGTTCCACAGTCTGTGTATAAATAGAACGAGTTGAATCCCTCTTTAACATAAGGTCCCTTCAAATAACTGAAGACAAGGAACAGGCCTCCACTCTCTTTACCAAGTTTTCATAAACATTTCCATCTGTTCAGTCTGATACTCACAAGACATGGGCTCAAGGTGCTTCAGTATCTTGATTGTCCTTCTCTGGACACTGTCCACTTCATCAATGTTCTGCTTAAGGTATAGTACCCAGAATTAAAATTGACACTCCAAATTTGGCCTGACCAAATTTGGTCTTATACATACATATATAAGAACATACATAAACATATATCTATATGTGTGAGTGTGTTTATGTGTGTATATACACACCTACATGTGTGTACAAACATGTGTATGCATGTTACACATATGAATGTATATGGATTTCATATTAAATTGTATGCTCATATTGAGCTTAAATATCCCCTAACCCCAATCTATGCTTGAAAACATTGATTTTTTTTGAACTTCAGGGTGAGACTTTATATTTGTATTATGTTTTTTCTTATTCCTTTTTTTTTTTGTTTTGGCTAGGCAATGGGGTTAAGTGACTTGCCCAGGGTCACACAGCTAGTAAATGTTATGTGTCTGAGGTTGCATTTGAACTCAGGTCCTCCTGAATTCAGGGTCGGTGCTCTATCCACTGTGCCACCTATCTGCTGCCTGTTTTTTTCTTATTCCATTAAGCCTCTCCTACTCAATAAACCCCAGTGCCTCCCTATCATGGTCCTGATCATATACAGCTTGGCAGCCAGTGCCCTGTGTAATGTGTCCCCTCTACTTTTCAATCTTTTTCACTTTGTGTCATCTCCTATGTGCTCTTTGATCCAGTAACACTAGTTTCTTTGCTGTTCTTGATACGGAACATGCCGTTGCCCAACTCCGGATATTTTCAGTGGCTGTCAACCATATGTACAGGGTTCTCCATCTTCATCTCTACCTCCTGGCTTCCCTGGATTCCTTGAAGTTGCACTGAAAATCCCCCTTCTACCAGAAACCTTTCCCAACCCCTTTTAATTCTATTGCTTTCCCTGAGATGATTATTTCTAATCTATGATACACACACACACACACACACACACACACACACACACAATGAATAAATTATACTCATAGCAGGAATGTGGAGTTGATTCAGAATCAGAACTATAAAATAGCATTCTATATTAGTAAATGAAACAAAAAAATCCCATTATTTACCCAATAAAAGTCCTCAGAAAGAGGTTAAAATAATTTTAAAATAATTATAGAATATGTAAAATATTTGGTAGTCCACCTACCAAGACATATATAGTAATTATATAAATAAAACCACAAAACACTTTTTATATAAATAAAGACTTGCATAATTGGATAAGTATTAATTACTCATAGCTGAACTGTGCCAGTATTATAAAAGTGACAATACTACCTAAAGTAACATATAGGAATGCTCACAAAGAGTCAGACATGAATGAAAATAACTGCCCAGCACACAACAAGTAGGTACTAGAAATGCTTTGTAAAATATAATTTATGTGAAGTATTGTTTTTTATTATAGGTAGTAACAGACTATTTATGCCAGCAGAGAAGCTAGGTACAGACTGGACATGTCTTACTTATACACAGTTATTTTCATATTGTCTCCATGAAATTCTGAGCACCTTGACAGCAGGGATTGCATTTTGTCTGCCTTTGTATCCCCATAGCTGAGCAGAGTGCCCAGCCCATAGGAAATAATAAATAAACTCACTAAACGCTTATTGACTGACTGACTTATTCTTGAGGAAGTCATGGATGCCTTTTTGTAATCACTGCTTCTATTCCTAGATGTTCATCAACAATCCCTTAATAATGCATTTTAGGAATTTCCCTGTAATTATATTAGCCTAACTAGCTGTAGTTTATAGATTGTTTTCTTCTCTTTAAAAAAAAGGGAAATTTGCTTTCTCCAATGCCATCAAATTGATAAAGGGAGTGGATGGATGCTACAAAGATATATTTAGGTTTCATGGAAAGAAAAAAAAACTCTACCCCGGATATCTGAAGGTAGAATCAGCCAGGTGTGACTTGTTCTGAGTCTTGAAGAGAGCCTGAGAAACAACAGAGATGAGGAGGCAAAACATTCTATTAGTAAAGCAATATAGTAAGATATATGTGTGTGTGTGTGTATGTATATATATACACACACAAACATATGTATATACTATGAATAAATTATATTTAAAGAAGGAATGTACAGTTGCTTCAAAATCAAAACTACAAAAGTAATATTCCATATTAATAAAAAATGAAATCAAAATCACATTATTTCATCAACAAATATCATCAGGAAGAGATTAAAACAATTTCAAAATATCTATAGAATACGTAAAATATTTGGTGGTCCACCTACCAAGATATACATAGCAATTATATAAATAAAACCACAAAACACTTTTTTTATGTAAATAAAGATGTACATCATTGGATGGGCACTAATTACTTATGGTTGAATTGTGCTAGTATCATAAAAATAACAATGCTACCTAAAGAAACATGTATTCAGTGCCATGGCACTGAATCTATCAAATGCCATAGATTCACTTTACAGAATTAGAAAAAGGTATACAATTCATTTGGAAGAACAAAAGCTCAAGAAAAAGAAAAAGTGGGAATTAAGTGGGCTTAGTAGTGCTGACCTGAAACTATTCTACAAAACAGAAATAATCAAAATTAATTGGTAAGAGGTAAAAAAAAAATCAGATTGGATCAATGGAACAGATTAGGTTGACTTAGTAGCAAAGAACTGAAAGTTGAGGAGATGTCCATCAATTGTGGAATGACTGAACAAGTTGTGGCATATAATAGTAATGGAATAATATTGTGCTATAAGAAATGATGCATGAAATGAGAAATGAAATGAAGTGAGAAAATATTTCACAAAAAAAAAACTGGAAAGAGTTATATGAATTGATGCTGAGCAAAGTGAGCAGAACCAGAAGAACATTGTACATAGTAACACCAACATTGTATAATGATCAGTTATGATAGGCTTAGCTCTTTTTTTTTTTTAAGATCATTGGCTTCCAGGAGTTTACTTTTTTTTTACTTTTTAAAAAAAAATTAAGATTTTTTAAATTTTTTTTATTAATTTGTTTTGATTTATCAGCAATTACTTCCATATGCTTTTGAGTTTAAGATTTTTCTCCCCCTACCACCCCACCACCCTCCCCAAGATGGGGCACAATCTGATATAAGCTATACATTTACATTCCTATTAAACATATTTTCACATTAGTGAAGTTGTAAGTAAAAATTAAAACCAATGGGAGGAACCATCAGAAAGAGGAAACAAAACTCAACAGAAGAGAAAAAAAAGATAGAGATTCAACTTTCACAGTTATGATTACTATCTGTGTGTTTTTCTCCATCCTTTTTCCCCCCCTGTTTAAGCTTTTCTTTCTCCTCTCTCCCTTCCCCCACTCACCAGTACTTTGCTTTTGACCTCTGCCTCTTTCAGTCTCTCCTCCCTTCTATTATTCCCCTCCCCCCTCTTCCCCTTCACCCCCATGGCTTCCTCCCTCCTTTCCATCTCTCCTCCCTTTTCTTTCCCCTCTTCCCTCCTACTGCCCATAGGGCAAGTTAGATTTCCATACCTAACTGAATATGTTATTCCCTTCTTGAGCCAAATCTAATGAGAGCAAGGTTCAAACAATGTTACCCCCTCCCTTCTTTCCCTCTGCTGTAATAAGATTTTCTATCTTTTCCTGTAATGTAATTTACCCTTATGTGCCTCCTCCTTTCTCAGTACATTTTCTAAGATCAGACTAATCCAGTTACTTGGATCCTTTTAACCCACTTGATTAGATATTTTTTTTATCAGTACATCAAAGTCAACTAATATCCACCACCTTTATGTATACTCCTTTAACATGGTGTAATAACGATACAGTTCTCATGAGTTGCAAGTGTCATCCTCCCATGTAGGGATGTAAACAGTCCGCCCTTATTAACAACATTTTCATCTTTCTGTCCCATTTACCTTTTTATGTCTTTCTTGAATCTTGTACTTGAAGATCAAGTTTTTTGTTGAGCTCTGGTCTTTTTATCAGGAAGGTTTGGAATTCCCCTATTTTGTTGAATATCCATCTCCTCCCTTGAGAAATCATGCTCATTTTTTTCAGGGTAGTTGATCCTTGGCTGCAAATCCAAGCTCCTTTGCCTTACAGAATATCATGTTCCACGCCCTGTGGTCTTTTAAGGTAGAAGCTGCAAGGTCCTGTGTAATCCTTACTGTGGCCCCATGATATATAAATTGTTTCTTTCTGGCTGCTTGCAGAACCTTCTCTTTCATCTGGTAATTTTTGATTTTTGCTGTTACATTCCTTGTTGTCAATTTAGGATCTCTTTCAGGTGGTGAGTGGTGTATTCTCTCTATGGTAATTTTACTTTCTGGTTCTAGGGCTTACAGGAAGTTTTCCTTTATGATTTCCTGAAAGATACTGTCCAGACTTTTTTATTCATCATGATTTTCAGGTAGTCCACTGATTTTTAAATTGTCTCTCCTGGACTGATTTTCCAGGTCAGTTGTTTTATTGATGAGGTATTTTATGTTTTCATCCATTTTTTCATTTTTTGTTTCTGTTTGACTGATTCTTGCTCTCTCATAGAATCATTAGTTCTATTTGTCCAATTCTAGGTTTTAACAGATTGTTTTCTTCTGTTAGTTTTTGTACTTCCTTCTTCAGTTGGCCAATTGTATTTTTAAGGGATTTGTTTTCTTCAGTGTACTTTTTTTTCCAGTTTGCCAAATTGTTTTTTAGGGACTTGTTTTCTTCAGTGTACTTTTTTTCCAATTGGCCAATTGTATTTTTGAAGGACTCTTCTACCTCTCTCATTAGACTTTTAAAATCCTTCTTGAGCTCTTCTAAGAAGGCTTTTTGGGCTTCAGACCAGTTCATATTCCCTTTTGATGTTTCAGATGTGGGTTTTTGACATTGTTGTCCTCTTCAGAATTTCTGTCTTGATCTCCACTCTTCTCATAATATGAATCTATGGTATGTTTCTTTTTACTCATGGTTTCTTTATTCCCTGGCCTTTAAAGAGATTGAACTCCCCTGATGGGGAACAAAGGGTACTGACCAAGCTTCTTGTGCTGGGAGCCTAGGTCTTGGTCACTGGATTTGTGTGCTGGGGCCTCTTATGTTGGCAATTGGAGAGTGTAGGGTTTTAGCAGCTTATCTTGTGTTGGGCTGGAATCAGCAAGGCTGGGACTTTCAGGCAATTCTAGGTTGCCTGCTTTTCCTTTCCTTTAGCTTTCTTCAGCTCCTTTTAGATGGGTGCTGCAGGGTGTTTACTGCCTGGGGCCCATTGCAATGCTGCCTCCCTCGTTTCTGCTAGACTTAGCTCTTCTCAGCAATACAACGATCCAAGACAGTTCTAAAAGACCAATGATGGAAAACACTATCCATATCAAGAGAAAGAATTATGGAGTCTGAATGCATATTGAAACATACCATTTTCACTTTTTCTTCCTTGTGTTTTTTCCCTTTCATTCTGATTCTTCTTTCATAACATGACTAATTTGGAAATATGTTTAACATGATTGTACATGTATAATGTATATTGCATTACTTGATGTCTTGGTTAAGAGGGAAGGGAGGGAGGAAAATTTGGAACTCTAAAATCTTATAAAATGAATGTTGAAAACTAGATAGAATTGGAATAAAATATGTTAAGTGCAAAAATATATGAACCTTGTAATCTAATGTTTGATAAACCAAGAGATTCTAGCTACTGTGGCATGTATTCAGTAAAACTTGCTACGAAAGATGTAAAGCAGTTTAGTAATAATGAGATTTAGAACATTTCACACATTATACCTTGACCAGTTCCAAATTAAACCATTACTTAGATACAAAAAAAAAAATCATCTCATAAACAAATTAGAGGTTCAGGAAAAGATATAATTTTCACAACTGGGGCTAGAAATAAGTGATTGATCAAACAAAAGATAGAGATGATCATAGAAGGTAAAATGGACAGATTTAATTACATAAAAATGAACAATTTTTGGACAAAGTTAAAGCAGTTAAAATAGAAGGCAAACTATCACTAGGGAAAAGTCTGTTGTAAATTTTTTGATAAACCTGTGATATCACAGTATACTAGTAATTCATAGGCACATATAAGAACAAAAGTCATTTCCCAATAGAAAAATGATCAAACAATATGAAAGGCAATTTTCAAAGGAATAAATACAGGTTGTCAATAACTTTGAAAGATCTGTTGAATATAACACCCAATTATGATGACAGAAGACTAATTATGAATTATATTTCCCATCTCTTGTCAGAGAAATTATGAATTTTTCAAATGATGATGTCATTTCAGATATAGCTATTGTGTGGTATGTTTTCTTGATCATACATACACACATACATGCATGTATGTGTATTTTGGAGCCAGGTTGTAGAAAGGTATAACTTTGTGCCAAGAGAAATAGTTTGTATTTTTTTTGGACAGTGGGAACCAAAAATTTTTACATAAAAACACAATCAGGTTTAGATTTGGGCATTAGAAAGACTACCAGTTAGGGAGTCATCAGAAGTCAATTGGATGGGAGAAAAAAGACCTGAATTTGAACAGTGGTAGTTGGAATGAAGACAAAATTGAAGTCTAGGAGATATAGAGACAGAATTTACAAGACTTGGGAACTGTTTGAATGTAGAATATTAAGGAGAGAGAAAAGTCAAAAATGAATTTGAAATTTCAATTCTGGGTGTCTAAAAAAGTATTTGTACTACTGAAAAATGTAAGGTAATTTAGGAGGATAAACAATATTTTGCTTCTTTTGTTTTGTTTTTGTGGGAGAAAGATATATGGGCTACTTAATGAGAGCTCTTGAAACCAGTGTCAATGTTATTTATTATATTTGCTATGATTTTAGGACAGCTTACAATAATAAAGTTTTATCATTTACAAAGCAATAAAAAAGGAATTGTCATTCAAGGTACATCAATTCAGTTCATTAAATATTTGTTGAAATGTCTCCCATGTCATAGGATCACAGATTTAAAAGCTAAAGACAACTTGAGAGCCATCTAATTTTACAGATCAGGAAGCCAAGGTACCCAAAAGATAAACAAAGCCACATTGTGCCTAAACTGGGCTTGTAACTCTGAGCTCAGCTATCAAAGTTGGCCTTTATTTCTGTTATACAACATTAAGTGAAACACACTGTGGATACTAAAGCTTCCCTCCAAGAAGTTTACATTCTAGGAGTGGAAAACAGCATGAATGTAGGCAAAAGCAAAATATATCAAATGGGCAGAGCAGCAAATAAAACACTTAATGACTTACCTGGGGCACTAAGAGGTTAAGTGACTTGTCTAGGGTGACACAGCCAGCATATACTGTGAGACCTGCACTCATTTTCTGGGGCAGAATCTGGGACTCATTTTCTATCCATTACATAATTTTGTCTCTCAAGCAAAACACACATGAATTAAATTTAGGAAGTATTGTTTGTGTGTTTCCTTTGTACTGTTTTGAATTGGTGGTAGAAGGAATACCAGCTACTCAATTTTCTTCCCATTTTCTTAGGAATTCCCTTTAGGATTTCTCAGTAGCAGGTAAGAATGCAGTCTCATATTTCCAACTTCACATATCCCTGTCTAATAAAACCTAGTTTAACAATTTTAGCTTCTTAATGTCTGGCTAACATCAGGTTGGGTTATTTTCTTTCTTTTTCTTTCTCTTTTTTTGCTTTGAAAAAATAAAAAGAAAGAAAACTAACTCCACACATACTAAGGTTTCTTTCTTTGTTGAGACAAACAATGAAACCTTTTAGGAAAAAGCACCAAAGAAAAGTAGAAGAAATGAAATATCCTCCAATACTCAAATATCCCTTTAAAAGAAATGTGCATTTAATCTGTTACTGAATTAAAATGGCAATCCAACTTTCCATTGGCAGGATATTCCATGCTACTAAATGCTTTGTAACAATAGCATTCATACAGAAAGTTGAGCTTTTGGAGAATGCCAAGCATAGATCTGACAGCAGGGAACTCAAAACTCCAAACTGTTAACTTATATATAAATTGAAACCAAGATCTGAAAATCAACATTTACTGATTTCAGTCTTACTGTTCCAAAGGGCATAGGCTCACCTAATACAGAAGACAATCCAGGTGGCCAGTCCTTGCATCTTAAAGGCAGGGAGGGGTGTGACTGAAAGTGAAGAGACCACCATCTGCTACCTATTGAGATAAACTCTCAATGTGGTTGAGTTTGAAGTCTTTACAGTTTATACAAACACTAACCATTTCAGAGACTCTCCTGTGCAGAGAAGCAAAAAAACAAGCATTCATCTAATTTCAGTCTGTGAGTCCAGATTGTTCTGGGAGAGGGAGCCCAGAAAAAAGTCTCTGAGGTTAGTCCCCAAATCTCCAAACCCTTGAATTCATTTGGGCTAGTGTTCTCTTCATTCAATTCAATTCAATTGAATCCTATAAGAATTTATTAAGCCCCTGCTAACCTCTTTGGTCCTCAGTTTCTTCATCTCTAAAATGGGGACAATATCAGCAGCCTCTGAGGTATGCTTTGATGATTACATGAGATAATGCATGTGAACTACTTTGTAAAATTTCAAATACTAATAAGTTATCATCGTCATCATTGACAATGTGTTTTTAAATTCTCTGAACAGAATTCTAAGTCAATTGTGTGGCGTTAAATACACGTGTGAATTATTTCTATTTTTATTTTTGGTAGAAACATTATAAATGTAAACTTCTCTATTCCCTGAACATATTTTCAATCTAGATATCTTTGATATGACCAATCCGCGCTAACACTGACCTCTTTGCCTCTGCCCTGAATACCACTTTGTTATGTACATTGTCTTCCCCACTTGGGGAATGAATGGAAGCTTCTTCAAAGCAGAGACTATTTTTTTTTCCTTTTGCATCCTTGCTTAACTGCTTAAGAAATGATTTTCGATCATTTAATTGACTCTATTCTCCACTCCCATTCCATTTAAGTAACCATTCCTTCCATCTCATTCTTCTTCAATCTCTCTTTTGTCTGCTATATTCTTCAGGATACAAATATGTTCCATTCCCACCAATATTAAAATCACACACACACACACAAGTATACACAAGCATGTACACATGTACAGGCATGCATACATGCACATACTCGCAAACACACTTCCCATGCAACTGTAATTTTTACTCCCCTTCAACCTCCCTTGGCACATTGTTTGTTTGGTTTTTTTAGGGGGCAGGGACTAGTTGTCTATACTCCATGATTCAATTCCTTCCTTACCTGCTCTTTCCTCTGCTCCTTACAATCTGGTTTCTGCTCCCAACATACCAGAGAAACTCTTGGACTTGAGGTCACTAACAGCTTTCTAATCACCATGTCTTCCCCTTTACTTTTCTCCCTGTGCCAGACATCAGTCTTTCTGGCCTCCTTGCTTATTGATAGATTAGTTTAATAGCATCCTAATATGTTCTCTTCTATACTTAAGCAGTGTTCTTTAAATTTTAATTTTGCCACATCCATCTTGGGATGTCAGTTATTGGCTCAAAACTGATAGTTATTAAGCAAATTCAAACCCCAAACATTTGCTAAGCTCTTATTATTTGTTAAGCACTGGCAATAGAAAGAAAAGCAAAAAGCAGCCCCTTCCCTAAGGAGTTCCCAGTCTAATGGGGTGAACAACATGCAAAGAAGTCTATACAACTAAGATATGTGCTCTAGAAATTGGATATAATATCAAGGGGCAGGCACTAGCATTAAGGAGGACCAGGAAGGACTTCATACGGAAGGTAGGATTTTGGCTGGGACTTAAAGGAAGCCAGGAGGCAGAGGTGAGGAGGAACAGAACTGCCAGAATTAGAGTAGCCCAAGTGAAGATGTTTGGAGTTGAGAGATGGAGGGTATTCTGTGAGGAACAGCAGAGGAGGGCAGTGAAACAATTTAGTCATTCTGGAAAGTAATTTGGATGTAAGACCAAAAAGTTACTAAATGACTCTTCACTAGTGTGTGTGTGTGTGTGTGTGTGTGTGTGTGTGTGTGTGTGTGTGTGTGTAGGATTCCGGGTCTTAGGTAGTTCCACTATGGTCTCAGCAGAGCTGGTGGTCCAGGTGGTGAAGATGCTTTAACTTGTCTGACACAATGTGCCCCTTCTCTCAACTCTAGCATGCCTCACTATGTCAGTCAGTCTGGCCTTACTGCCCTATTTGGTGACAGTTGGTCAGGAATAACATTTGGCAGCTAGAAAGAAGAGTCCTTAATGCTTCTTGATTGGGTTTCTTTTCGTGGATAATTAGATTTTTTGAGGAGTTTTTCCTCTCATTGTAAATAAATTACTAATATCAGTTGTTTCAAAATGTTAGCACCATGTATACTGCTTAAATAACAGAGAGCTATGGAATTCTTCCCAACTCAACATGGCATCAAGATCAGGACACATTTGATTATTATAGAATTGGTAAGATTAACTTTAAATATTTAGGCAATGGCCCCCCCAAAAAATTGGCAAGTTTATAGAATGCAAATTAAGGAATGCTCTGAAAATTATTCCTTTTCATATATTAGAGGAATCAAGGCTTCTTTCTACACATTTCTAAATTTTAGGATAAGGATCAATGGTGAGTCATTTTAGGTGGGTGAATTATGACTCAAAATAAGAAAGATTTCTAGCAGTTGGAGAGGACTAGCAATGGAACACTTCACTATACAGGGTAGCAAACTTCCAAATCCTGGAAGTATAGGAGTAGAGAATAAATGACCAGTAATCAAGGGCTACGTAGAAGTTGGATGAAAAAGAAAACTTTAAATTCCTTTTCATTCCAAGAGTCTTACCAGAGGAAGCTGTGTACAAGGAAGTTTTTGTTAAGGACAGCTAGGTGGAATGGCATGAGGGCACTCTAAGTTAGGCCAGGAAAATTGGTCTTTGGAATAATGTAATTTTCCACAGTCATTACAAATTTGCTAATTTGAGAATTATACAAAGTCATGCTCTTTTGTAATAAAAGCAAACTCCAAGTGATAAACTGAAATAGGTCACCATTCTAAGTTACGTACAAAAGTTAGAGAGAAAAGCTATGTGGGAAAAAAAAATTACTAAACAAAGAGATGCCTGGGGCTCCAGACAAAGGTCTGACTATAGGTCACCTTGGAGGAGTCACATGACTTCTCACAGATTCAACTTTCTCTTAGGCTAGAGCTGAGTTACATAATCCCCCAAGGTCCTTTCCAACTCTGAAATTTTACAGTATAATCATTCTAAGATATCTAAAAACCTGGAAGAAATTAACATTTTTGCAAAAAATATTGAAAAATAAAGGGGAAAAAAGATGCTAGTGGTGTTTATTTGGGAAAATATTTTCAAAGTCAGTTTAGAACACAATTTGGCTGGTAGATAGATATTAATTAACTAACTACTTAATCAATCAACATACATTTATTAAACACTTGCTTCATGCCATATACTCTGCTCAGTATTAGGGATCAAAAAATGGTAAAAAACAGTCTCTGCCCTCAAGAAGCTTACATTCTCATTGAAGACAAAAAACAGTCTCTGCCCTCAAGAAGCTTACATTCTCATTGAGAAGACAACATGGATATAAATAGGTAAATACAAAATGCACATAGAGTGGAAGGAATGATTAGAGAATAAGGTTCAAGTGGCTTGAGACATCAGAAAATGCCTTCTCAGTTGCATTTTGGAAGACAGGTACTGGGGCAGCTATGTGGCACAGTGTAGATGGAGCTCTGGCCTTGAAGTCAAGAGGGCCTGAGTTCAAATCTGGCCTTTGACACTTGACGCTTACTGGCTGTGTGACCTTGGGCAAGTCACTTAACCCCAACTGCCTCACCAAAAACAAACAAACAAGAAAAAAGAAAGATGCCAATAAGTGGTGAGGAGATAGATCTACTCCTTTTCTGACTACATATGGAAACAAACTGCACCATCATTCCTTCTTATTCCCATTTTTTTCCCACTCAGTCTAGAGTATCCTCCCTGTGAATCCATTTTTATGACTGAAGATACCATTCTTGGGGCAGCTAGGTGGCACAGTGGATAGGGCACCAGCCCTGAAGTCAGGAGGACCTGAGTTCAAATCTGGCCTCAGACCAAACACTTGACAAGCTGTGTGACCTTGGGTGAGTCACTTAACCCTGATTGCCTCGCCAAAAATAAAAAAAATTAATAAAAATGGATATCTCTGAAGGTACTATTCTGGCTGAAGTAGAGAATAATGATAAAGATGATAATAATCATGACAATTCAAGAATCTGTAGCCTGTCTTAATGTAAAACCCCTCTTTTTCTTAAATATTAGATGGAAGAATCATTAGAGCTAAACCCAATAATCTTCATCTTTCCTAGAATCCTAATAATCTAGAGTTAGATGTCATCTACTACCACCTCTTCACTTTTCACAAAATGAAAATGTTGCCAATCTCTTTCCCAGCACATTAGGAGCTTATCTGTTTAGTTAAGAAGTTTTTAACGCAATGATAAGTATCATCACCTTGCTAATAAAAGATTTCTAGAAGGCTTCCTCAACCTCAGCCATCTTTGGAAATAACACAGTGAATAACTACTACCTTCTGCTTATGAGAATGAAAGGTGGAAGGGCAGGGTATATTGGCTCTCACTAATGTAGTAATAATCACTAGTGGCTTGTGGTTTAAGGGACACTATGGTCTATGAAGAGGAGAGTAAAAGTCATTCGATTTTACACTAATCGATATATAAGAAAAGACCGTGGTAATACCTGAAATTTAGGAGTATCAATTTATCAGCTAAATGGATGATGAATTAGAGAGGGAAGAGCTTTACAGCAAGGACACCTATTCGGATGCTATGGCAAGAGTCTGAGCAAGAGGTAATGATGACTTACTGTAAGATGGTGGAAATGTGAGTCAGGAGAATGCTTAAAAGATCCTGAGAATACTGATGTACAATGCATTTGAAATATAAACAGGCCTGATTAAAAACAAATAAACAAACAAAAAACCAACAAGGCCTATGAGGGTGAAGCAAACTTAGTGATTAGTAGTGGGACAGAGACTAATCTCCTTGAGAAAAAGTATTGTTTCCTTTCTTTTCCTCTGTATGCCTAGTGCCTAGCACAATACTTGACTTATAGTTGACTATGTTACTACTACTACTACTACTACTACTACTACTACTACTACTACTACTACTACTACTACTACTGCTGCTGCTGCTGCTGCTGCTGCTGCTGCTGCTGCTACTACTATTACTACTACTACAATGACATAGTAGAGTATGTAACTACTAGTAACTGCTTCTTAGTTGATTGCTTGACCTCTGGTCGTAACCGGCTTAGTGCTTTCTCTACTTCTTTACGTACTGTGATTTTCAAGTTATACTAAGAGAATAATGTATTTATCTTTCATTGGTGAAACATGTAGACAATCCTTCTCACCCTTCACTGTAATAAAATTAACTATGGCTACTAATTTCTCCTTCTTAATCTTGGACACATACACACATATGTGTGTGTGTATGCATAGAGACACATATATCTGTATATATGTATGTGTGTGTATATATATATATACACACATATATACACACACATACATATATACAGATATATATACATATATACATATATACACACACACACACACATATATATATATATATATATATATATATATATATATATATGATTTAAGTTAATTTGTGGTACTGTCTTAATTAAAGCTCAAAGGTGATAGCCAACGATTCTAAGATTTTACTTTTCTTTATTTCCACAACATTTCAAATATAGGACTTATTTCTTCAAAAGAGAAAAGAATGATTTAAGAAAGTTCAGGGCAAATGTATTGGGAATCATAGAACTGCTTTATTTCAAATGCCAGATATTATTTGAAAATCTCAGGGCCAACTTCCCAGAGCACCGGGATAATAATTTGTTACCCCAGGGAACCGTTATGTTCACATTGACACGTCATAAATACAACTTGTTAAGAATGAAAATTCAACATTTATAAATCTATGAAAGATCAAGCACAGCATGTGAGGGACTTTGCAAGAGTACTATAAAGGGATAGTCTTTGATTTAGAATGTAGATCGAGGAAACTGTGATGGAAACAGATGAGCTTCTGGAGGAGATCCTCCAATCTGTGATGCCAGTGGCTTTTTTGAAGGAAAGAGGTGAATGGTTGAAAGAGATTGCAAGAAAAGGCCTATATGTTCACTGAGAGAGAGATAGACAGAGACATAGAGAGAAACAGAGTCACAGAGCAACAGAATGTCTTCTTTAAAATGGAAGTTCTGGGACAGGCCATCCAATCAGAAGGAATGGCCATTGACATTTCACAGATTAGGAAACAGAAGTATTGAGAAGTTAAGGGACTGGTCCCACAGATAATGTGTGTATGAGGTGAGATTTTCCCTCATATCTTCTTGACTCCAAGTTCAGTTACCTACCTATTATACTAAGCTGTCTCTAAGGTTTCTTGGTTTTAGTTTTTTGGGGTTTTTTTTGTTTTTTTGTTTGTTTATTTTGTTTTTTAAGGAGTTACGTGGTCAAAGATAGACCTTTGGAAGGCATTTTAGCAGTTATGTGAAAGATGAATTGGAGAGACTAGAGCAAGGAAACCAATATGTAGGCTATTATAATTTTAATTAAAATGGATAATATGATGGAAGGAGGAATCTATGTGATTTAGGGAAAAGATTTAATATTGGATTCATCATGTTGGTGGACCTGCAAAAATTTAGGGATTTAGGTAGAGGTAAGAGTCAAATATGGGTCCAACATTATCAAGGTAGATAATTAGGAGGATACAATTACCTTTGATGGAAGTAGGGCATTTTGCAAGAAGGCAAGTTTACAGAGGAAGATAATGAGCTCTAAAAAAAGAAAATCAGAAATGCAGTCACTAGAGGAAGGTACCTTCTGGAGAAGCACATATGAGTTCAAGTAAAAAAGATCAAAAACCTCAGTCGTGTTCTGACCAGATATTACATTAGGGTCAGAAGAACATAGTGCCTTGACCAGAGTTGCCCCAGGGGCCCAGGAACCTTTAGTGCATTGACTGTGGACATCCCTGGGTGTTTGCAGAAGAATGCAATGTCCTGACCAGGTAGCTCTGGAAGATCTCAGAATTCTGATGGGGAAATTGAAGCCTGAAAGCACACAGAGTTGAGAAATGCCATGAAAGGAGGAGCCAGGGGCAGCAGCCCAGGAAATTAAAAATTAGATTAAACTTTTTCCTGTTTTTTATAACTCCAGTAATTGGCTCAGTGACTAGCATGTAGTAGTCATTAATAAATGTTTATTGACTGATTGACTGAAAGCAGTATCGACCACCCCCTGAAAGAGTACATGTAAGATAGGGGTAGAGGCTATCATTGGTACAAAGTCTTAAATTAGGAACTGAGGATTGAGAATTAAGCAAACAGAAGAAAACACCGACTGTAATAAAAAATTTGCAACATGAGATATCCAAGATGTACAAACAGAATCTCAGGGGTGAGGGGAGGGAAGCTTGGCCATAAAAAGTACAAGAGATGCTGAAAGAAATGAGACAAGGGAATAAAAATTAAATTACAAGAATATGAACTCCAGAAGAAAGAATTAGAAGTGAAATAAATATCTTATATAGCAAAGTGGAAAACCTTAGCCTAGAAATAGACTTTTAAAAAGTTAGAGTGGGACAAAGAAAACACAAGGATTCTGTAAGACAAAGATATATTATAGCACAAAAAAATTTTTAAAAAAAAGTAAATAAAATATAAACTGCCAAAGCTATAAAAATGATGTGGAAAGAAGGGCAAGGATATACAGATTAACAATTATCAGATTCCCTAAAAACCACATGGATACATAACCCTCAAAACCAACCAAACAAACAACAACCCTGGGCACCATATTTCAAAGAATCATGAAAGGAAAAACAAACAAACAAACAAAAAACAGGTGTATTAAACCTAGGAGGCAAAATCAAAATAGAATGAATCTCTGATCACTGTTTGAAAACAAAAAAAATCAAAACTCAAAATATTAAGGAATGTCATAGCCAGAATGCAAAGCTCTCAATTTAAATAAGTGATATTACAAGCATCCTGAATGAATTCAGGTATTAAGAATTAGGTTAATAATTAGGTTAGGATAATAAATGAATGTAAGCCAGGACTGTGAAAGACATAAAGTTTATGAATCCACCACAGGTCACTCTGAAAAGCAGTATAATTCTATAGGGGTTAGGGTAAAGCACCTTCAATGGTAAAGTGATTTTCAAGTATTTCTGATGAAAAAGACTCGAACCAAGCAAAAACTTTGAATTGCAATCTTTGGAATCAAAAGAAACCTGAAAGGTTAACATTACATTAGAAAAATTGGAAAGGTAGTAATTATGAAGAAATGCTTCTATACTAATAAAAAAAAATATAAGTCCCTCCATAATCATTTTGTCTTTATGGAAAACATAGTTAAATAGCTACTGAACATTCTCTTGTTCTATTTCATGGGTTTGAAGAAGGAAAGAGAGTGATGAGAAGAAGGAATGTTCTACAGAGGATATGAGAAAAGAGATGTAGAAAATATCTCTCATAAATAAAGAATATGAAAAGAGTATGCAGAAATGTAGAGTGAGGTGGGAAGAGCAAGAATCTGATAAACTCAATTTTATTTTAACTAAACAAAGGAGAGATGTACAGGGCATAGAGTTTTCTGCGGAAGTATGTTCAACTTAATAAAATACAGATATGAACACAGATGGCAAAGGGAAATGTAAGGGGTAAAATAGATTTGGGAAGATAACAGTGACAAGCAAAATCAACTTCAGATTCAGAATGCCAAAAATGTGATCAAAAAAGGGCTTTAAGAAAGAAATATTGTTATCTGGACTTGGTGAAAAGAAGAAGAGGTTGAGAAATAGGACCAGATCATTTTCATTTGAGATTATTAGTGTTAATTAGATTCTTACTTCTAATTCACCACCTTCTGTTGTTGTTGGTTTTTTTTATAAGTGCATATGTATTTATTGAATAATTATAAAATAAAGTATTAAAATGCATTAGAAAGCAGAATTCAAAATAAAATGGTCTGAACTACTCGGGACAAAATCAAATGATTAAATTTATTAAATGCATTAATCCTTAAAATGTTTGCATCTTTTAAGAAAAACCTCCTATATATATAATGTGTTCATTGTCACAACCCCTTGTTTTATGTGATTTGTCAATGAGTTTATGAGATTTTAACATATATATATATATATACATTTATATATATGTTATATATGCATATATATGTTATATATATATATATATATACATATATATATATATATATTATACACACACACACACACACACACACAAATTCATCATGAAATACCATCCATCACATTGGATAAAAAACATACTTTTGACAAATAGTCCATTTTTGCATATTTAGTCTAAAATATAATTCATAGGTATCATTGGGATGGATTTAAATCAAGTCAGTTCTCATGCCAGAGAGAGAGAGAGAGAGAGAGAGAGAGAGAGAGAGAGAGAGAGATTTTCATTCATTCATTGGATAAAGTCTTTAACCTTTTTTTTATTGTTGTTGGTAAGGTGTTACATACCTACATATTTAGAACTGAAAGGACCTTTAGCAACCATCTAATTCAATACACCCACTTTACAGATGATAGAATTGAGGTTAAGGAGCAATAAATTGGCAAATTAGATAGCACACTCAGTCTGAAGTCAGGAAGTTCTGAATTAAAATCCAGCCTCAGATACTTACTAGCTCTATGACACCAGCAAATCATTTAACCCCAGTCTGTTTCACTTTCCTCAAATGTAAAATGGGGCTAATAATAGCTTCAGTATCACAAGATTATTTTAAGTATCAAAGAATATAATATTTGTGAAATCCTTAGCATGGTAGCTGGGATATAGTAGGCATTTAATAATTACTTATTCTTCATCCCCGCCTCAAGGGATTTCTTCAAAGACACATGGATATTAAAGACCAAAGCAAAAAAAAAAAAAGATTTTTCAGTATTTCATTTTCATTCAAAAATTTCTGTAATTTTGGGAAATATTTTCATTAAATTAATATATTTATTACAATATATCATTTTATTTAGTAAGGATGAGATTTTGGGGCCCACTGGTATTTTGAAACTATTTTGAATCTTTTAGGTGAGTTTACTCAGGAAAGAATTACCTTTTTTAAAATCTTCAGTACTCTAGTCTTTGACAATATTTTGCTTTTATTTATAAAAGCGATTAAAAGCTATTTTTTTAATTTTAAAATGGTTTCCTTGACAGTCTTCCAACTTTAAAAACCTATGCTTCACTGCACAGGAATCAGCAAACCCCTTTATTTGCCAGGTCACTCTGACAAAGTCTCTCTCTCTCTGTCTCTGTATCTCTCTGTCTCTGTCTGTCTCTCTCTGTCTTTCTCTTTCTCTCTCTCTCTCTCTCTCTGTCTCTGTCTCTTTCTCTCTCATCCAGAGGATTACATAGGCTATTTTGCAGCAATTTGTCAGTTTGTAACACTGTTTTTCACCATTGACTGTACTTTCCTTTTCTTCAGGGTAACAGATCCTGACTGATTGTGGTCTTGAATGATCCAATATCTTTAACAGTCATTGAAGTGTGTTCTTTAAAGAACTACAACTTATGTATACTTCTGTGGAACAATATGTACTCTTAAAACCCAAAGAATTTAAAACAAGTGAGGGGGAAGGTAGAACCATGAAAACTACTCTAGAATTAGATACAGAGAACCTAGGTTCCAATGGCAGTTTTTCACGTTTCTCCATGAAATGACTTTGGACATTCCTTAATCACTCTGGGTCTCAGTACTTCTGTGAAATGGGGTAGTTTCACTAGAGGTCCACACTTCCAGCTCTAAACCTATGATCTATCATCTGAACACATGTGTATAATAGAAAATATACCATTCAACTAACAAAGAACTAATGAATGGTGGCAAAATCATCATTAATTGATGAGGCTACCATCAATTAATCAGCAAATATTTATTAAATGCCAACCATGTTCAAGACAGATCTCTTTCAGCCTCCTTGTGTTTTCTGGCTTGGATTCTTCCTCTGAGTATCCTTCTGGGGATGAAGCATGGCCTTACCTAGGTTTCAGTCCCATTTTCCTAAGGACTAGCACAGACCCACATACAGCCTCCCATGCCATCTCCTTTCTTGGTTCTCCTCTCCTCAGTTAGGCTGAATGATCATTAGCTGCTTTTCATGGAGAAGATGGATATTAGGAAGGGTGACCTAGACAGAACTTTGTGAGCTCTTAACCTAAGGCTGGGTCTCATACAGAAGGAAGCATATTTTCATCTTTATCCTCAGCTTGTGCTCCACATACTTAGCCAAAATCAATCTTTGATACTTTTTTCAGGGTAAGTGGGAAAGGGAAGGTATACACACACACAGACACACAGACACACAGACACACACACACACACACACACACATGCATGTATATGTATATGTATATGTAGATAAATGTCTGCAGGAGTAGAAATGGGGATCTCAAGAAGACCTCAGGCCCAAGCCCATGGTTATCTTGTGCCTCTATCACAGCTGTGTGGAGGCAATAAGACATTTTTTGGTAAGTGTGGGTTTTAAGGATTAATGTTCCCTACAATTAATTATGTAATCAATCTTCATTGTTTAGATTCTTCTCTGCCTCATGGAATTAGCTGTAATTTTTTTTTTCATGTAGAACTCATTATTCTTTTGAAGCATTGTAGAATTAAAAGAGTCTAGAAAACAAATCACAATATAGCTGGTCGTGTGACGTCTACATTTTCAAAACAATGTTGATTATATTTGCAACAACTCAAAATCTTTACCTCTCCACATATATTTATCAATACAAGTAATAATCTCCAATAAATGCAATGTGTGCAAATTGCACTGGGTACATTTTTTAAATCAATGCTTAGAGATTCCTTTTTCATTTTTACATCATTTAAGAGGCAATTCAATTCTCTCACATTTACATTGTATTTTCTTTTAAATTTTCAATCACATGTAAAATGTTTCTTCTTGTGCCATTAATATCAACAGACTTAAAAAGGAAAAAGAAATCTTCCCTAAGAGTTTCAGCAACATACCATAAAAGTATAATCAGATTTGGTGCACAAAATAGGAATATTTTGTTTCCTCGATAAATTGCTTGAAAAATATTCAGTTACATTTACAATTCTCATTTTCATTGTATTATCTCTAAGGAAAACCATTCAAAGCTGCTTCATGTCACCCCCCAAGCATTGTCACAATCACCTTGATAACAAGTTGCAGGCAGTCATGCAGAGAAATCTCCCCTCTCTTCTGTCATTCCTCCCAACAATATCTTCCCTTAGTCCATAGTATACCAGCCACAATGTGGCTGAGCCTTATATATTCCCAGTTCTAGTAAGTAAGGACTTGATGAATTACCGCCCACTGTGTGTGCATTTTGCCTTCTGTTCTTCAGAGTCCTGCACATTATTTCTGTCTCTAGCTGTCAGACCCCAAGTACTGTAACTACCCACTCTGCTAGGACCCAAACATTACTGCTGAACAAGTTTCTGACTATTGTTGCTGGGGCCTAAGCACTGGCTTGCTTCGGATACCTTCTCTGCTGGAGCATATTCCAAAGCCACAGGAACTTCCTGCTATTGGTGTACATATCCTGCCATATGACAACTTGGGTAACTAAGGAGTTCTGACCTTCCAGGCCAGAGCTTGGGCTCTCCCTCCTTCCAGTGGTCATCTTCAGAATATTTTTCTGCAATCTATGTGCTCTAAGTGTGCAGAGGAAGAGAGAAAGGGAGGAGGGGATGGTGATGGTGGTGGTGCAGGTGTTCTTTATTCGCAAATGCATGAGATTGCCACCAAAGCTAAGAAAATTCATTTCTAGACTGTTGTCTATGCTATTATTATGGTGGGAGAAACAGCTTAAAACCCTTCCTCATCCAAGTTAACAAAGTTTTTTTCCCCCTATTAAAATATTGAAATAATTCTTGAGAGTTACTTGGTTCAGTAGACTAAATATTCATGCCATTAATAACAGTTCTGACTGTGTAAGTACAAAATAGCCATGAGAGGGCTGGCCTTTCTTTGAGGATTGGCTGGCCAAACATGATGGGCAACTCAGAGTCAGGGAAGCTACAGTCAGTTGAATAAACATGTGGAGCCATTGATGAATATCTTTTTTTTTTTTGAGGATCTTTCTCCCATCCCTTTTGTTAACTGTTGAATGAATGTATCTACTCTTATCCCAATACTAAATCTAAACTATCAGGTGACTAGGTTGAATCAGCACTCACACAGTAAAAATATGCCCATAGAATAAGGCCAAACATAAGGTCAACCAAGTATTAGATTATGTTAATGCCATCCTGCCGGTGCCAAGCTGAACTGAGGCTTATCTAATGTTTCAGGCTCTGGATTCAAGTAAGTGGAATACTTGTAGTTCATCTAACATTTAGTAAGAGGAAGTTTACTTAACAATAGAATGTAAAGGATATTCAGTAAGGATACATTATCGACTCAGGTGGGCTAGCTCTCACATCCTCTATCTACCTTTGTCAGGACAATTCACCTGCTTAGTGTCAAGCTCGATGAGTCGTTAACTTCTCAACATCTGGGCTTTTGTAGTAAAGTGACTTAGAGCAATGTCAATGGTTTGCGCCTTGTTCCCTTGGACTAAATAAGTTTCAAGTACATTTTCATTGGATTTCAGCAAACAAAACACACAATGAAAGCAAGCCTGACCTGAAGGAAGTACATGTAGCTCCTAGTACAGCTTTTATATAAAGCATTACTTATTGTTGCCTTTGGGAAAAAAATGTCTGATTGTCTTTTTACTTATGGGGCCCTTCTCTTTACTAGCAATATCTGTTCTCTCCTTTCCACTCTATAGTTCATTTTGCTTGGAAGAGCTAAGAGGGAAAAAAAGAAAAAAAAAGACTGAGTAGCTATTCAACTCATAATTCTCTCTATTTCTTAGAGATTATCCATTCTATTGAAACCTCATGTCCTAGGGGATAACTAGGCTCTATGACATCAATGATTTAAAGTGTATGCCCAGCCTTTATTCATGGAGATACACAATAAGGAGAGGCTAAATTTATTAAAGCAAAACACATGCACAAAAAAGAATAAATGGATTGTTCCTTAATATGGGAATTAATATCTACATGAAATCTAAATTTACCATTTCATATAATGTGGATAAACTAGAGGCCTTTCTAATATGATCAGAGGTTAAAATCAAGATACTGCTATTACTACTATCATTTGATATATTGTTGAAAATGGTAGCTATAGGAATAAGAAAAGAAAAAAGAAACTGAGATATAGTGTAGACAAAGATAACACTTTTTGTGTATGATATGATCATTTACTTAAATAACTTTATAGAATCAACTTAAATTTAATTGAAGTATAAATTCCACAGAGTTGTAGAATATAAAATAAATCCACATAAATCATAATTATTTTTATATATTTACATTATTTCTGTAAATTCTGTATATATGAAGGAAGAGATTCAAAGAGAAATCCCATTTAAAATAATTACAGATTATATGAAATTAGGGGCCTCTAGGTGCACAGTGGATAGAGTGCCAGGCTTGGAATTAGGAAGACTCAGCCACTTACTAACTGTGCGACCCTGGGCAAGTCACTTAACCCCAATTGCCTCAGTTTCCTCATCTGCAAATGAGTTTGGAAAGAATATGGCAAACCACTTCAGTATATTTGCCAAGAAAACCCCAAGTCAGGTCATGAAGAGCTGGATACAATTGAAAATGACTGAACAGAAAATATAAAATACCTGAGAGTTTATTAGGACACACAATTTCCTGTGAATACCCAAACCCAGGTCTTTGCTTTAACTTTAGCTGTGAGGCTAAATAAAGCATATAGCCAGGCTCTACTCATGTCCTTTCCTCAGCAGGCCATCTAGTAATGGTGAACAAGGTTCTCCGGCCACAGGAAAATCCTAGAATCTCCCCTTGAACTCTTCTCCACAAAGCTAATAGTGAAAGCAATTTAGAATCATGCTAAGAAAATAAATGACTTGTCCATATCTTTTCACCCAGAGACCTGAGTGCTAGGTTTATACAGATATACAGGATATACAGGATATAGATACACACACACATACACATATACACACACATAGTATATGTGTGTATATATATATATATATATGTTTATACATATATACAGTATTATAAAACTTTACAAAACAAAAATAAAGATATATTTAAATAATTATAAAGCTGAATAATTTAATAAATACTCGTTTGTAATGGATAGGCAAAACCATTACAATATAAGTTAACATTACTTAATTTACTTATTCAGTGTAATTACAATCAAATTACTGAGGTATTATTTTATAGAGCTAGGAAAAAATAATAAAGTTCATTGAGAGGCCAAAAAAGGACAAGAATTGTAAGAGAAACAATGGAAAAATGGGGAAAAAAAGAATGCTAGCAATTCCAGATCTCAAAAGAGATGCCTATCAGTAGAATATGTTTGTAATACAACATACAAAAGCAAATAAATATAGCAGCCTTGCATTTGATAAACACAAAAACCTCAGGTACTGGGTAAGCCAATAAGATTTGTGGGAAAAATTGAAAAGCAATCTGCAAAAAGTTGAATTTCAATCAATATCTCACATTATATGCCAAGATAATCTCCAAATAGGCAATTGATATAAACTGACATGTTATAAAAGACTATATTATTAAAAAAGTAGCAAGAAATAAATTGCTTTTCAGAACCAGTAAGAAAAAAGAGTTCATGAACAAAGTACAGATAAGATCACAGAGGATAAAATAAACAATTTTCATTGAATAAAATTAATTTTAAAAATTTTCACAAATAAAATCAATGAAGTTAAAATGATAAAGGAAAAAGTTAAATCTTGCAGTTTTTTTTCTGATAAAGATTTTATTTCTGAGTTATAAAATTAATTGAATCAAATTTATAAGAGTAAAAGCCATTGTCCAACTGATGAATGATTAAAGGATATAACGATGTGTCTTTGTAAGTAAGAAATCCTGGCTATCAATTGTCATATTAAGAAATGCTCTCAATCACTAATAATGAGAGAAATACAAATTAAATCACCTCAGAGATTGTGCCTCATACCCCTCAGATTGGCAAATGATGACAAACAAAACCAAAAAAAAACTATTATTGGAGGAGCTGTAGCTAAATAGGCTGATGAAATGTTGGTGTAGCTATGGAATTAATTGGTCTAATTGGTTGGACCAATTGAAAAGCAATTCGAGATTATGCCCCAGAAGTCACTAAACTGTGTATCCATATGGACCCAGAAATAGTAATAAGGCTTGTACCTCAAGGAGATCAAGGAAAGAAGAAAAAATACACACACACATACATATTTGTAGGTATGTATATGCACATGTGTACATATATGTATATGTAAATGTGTGTATGAATTGGCATTAAAGATGGGTGCCCATCAATTGGAGGGAATTGGTGAACATATTTTGGTTTTATGTATGTGACAGAATATTATTGTGTTGTAGGAAATGATGAATCTGATAGGTTTGGAAAATCCTGGAAAGAATTGTATGAACTGATGCAGTGAAGTAACAGAACTAAGAAGATCACCATAAAGACAAACCTCAAAAAACTTAGAATACCAAGTTCAGCGACCAAAACATTGATTCCAAAGCACTGATGATGGAATCAAGGTGTAGAATTAGAAGTACATTTTTTTTAAACTTTACTAATATGTTTATCTTGATGATGCACTTATATTAAAAAGTCCATCTTTTTTCTTTTTCTTCCTTTTTCAGTTCATGAAAATTAGGAAGAAGTGAGAGGGGAAAAGATAAATGATTATTAATTTTAAAAGTAAAATTTCGAAGTGTATTAAGCATTTTGGGGGGGAGGAGGATGAGAAGGAGGGAGATTGAATCCCATATAAACCAATATAGAAAAGAGAATTTTGCCTTTGGACCCAATGCACTACTCATTCCCATGTGAAATATTTATTGACCTGAGTGTTCTTGTGTAGGGTAACTGGAGAGCTGAAGCCTTCAGTGTATATCCTTCATGCTTATTTGCATATAGTAAAATAGTTTGTTCTTTTGCTTTTGTTTTTGCCTGTTGTATTGATTTAGTGTCTCTAGATCCTGAATTTGCATTTGGGAAGAGTACGCATCCTGCCTAAAGTATACCTGCTTCTGACTTTTGTCATCCATGTACTCTGAATAAGAAACCTATGTTTTTCTTCAGGTTCTTCCTCACAACAATATAGCTTAAAAAAAAAAAGAATTTTTTTTTTGGTGTGTTGTCTTTGGCTTTCATTATTTCTCTCTGGTCATTCTAAACATTAGTGTTTCTGATACAGTTTATAAAAGACTATACTACACTTTTGTATTCATACCCATTTGCTCTCCTGCAACCCATGGACCAGGGTCCCACAAAATTCTGGAATCTTGCACAGTGAATCTGATTCTCAAGGCTAACTCAATAACCTTATTTTCTCTTTTGGGCTCTTTTGAGTTTAATTTGGGAAAAACTCCAAAGATAGCTTAAGAATAGTCCATTTTTAGATTTCCACAAATGTAGTTACACAAACCATACATCCTATATAATAACTCAAGGTTATAAATACATATGGATAGAGGACAGTCTTTATTTCACCTCCAAGAAATATAAAAGTAAAAAATAAAATACTCTTATGAACCTAAAATTAAATATTAAAACACCTAGTAAGTAACTACCCTTGGAATGGAAACAAACTAGGACCTTCCAGTAGGGGAACTCAGACATTCAACTATATCCCTATTTCTCTCAAAGTGTCCTACACAGTCTGTTCCATGATTCATAATGCCCAATTGTGTTTAGATATTTCCCAAAAGACAAACAAATTTTAAAGGTAATGGATAATAATTTCCTTTTGTCATCAGACCACAGTTTAACTCATTTACTATAATAGTGGGGGATGGAAAGCTCTTGATCTTTTGTATTCTTATGTCATAGATTTGCTACCCAACTCCCAGAGACATGTTACCAATCCTATAATAAATAATTTTCTAGGAGGCAATGTTCCTCAGGAAACTTCTTTTCTTCTTTTGGAAGTCAAGGTCCTAAACTCAAACTTGGAATGTCTAGAACTTGGTGTGAATAATGAATCAACTATCTACATTGCTTTCTGGGACATCTCTCTTCTTGACTAGCAAGCTAGATTTTTAAAGCTTGCTGCCAAAAAAATGCTAAATCTTTCCTCTTTTGTAGGGAAGGTTGAAATTAGTGACATTGTCCATGAACTCCCTCTTGTGCTACATGAACAAGGTGCTTCTGCCATGTGTTTCTGAAAGAACTTGAATATTTTCCCAGCTAATACTTTCATTGTTGGATAAGAAAGTCCATTCTCACAAACTCTTCTCTCAGTTAAAATTATCAAGTGCATGTCACTGTCATCTGCTTCCAAGAAGGAGGATGGAAGGAAAAATCCAAGTCCCTCCCTTCTTTGTCTTCCCTGTAGCATTCCAGAAAAAAGGCAAAAAAGGGCTAAAAGTAGGCTTTTTTAAAAAATAACCTATAACAAACAAAGGAGTTTTCTGATGAGTCACTCCTCCTGAGTCCTAACCTAGCCATCATCTTAAGGGTAGCACCAGTTCCAGAAAATCCATCCAGAGTTCTTTGTATCTTCTCAACAATACCTAAAAAGAGAAGCCCACAATCTCCAAAGTGAGGTGGTGGTTTTTTTTTTCCCTGACCATAAAGAGCCAAGTTTTGTAGGCTCATCTGATTGATCAGGATAATCCATGTCTCATCAAAGTATTTTTTTAAAAACCATTTTGTTGTCATACTCAAATAGATCCATGATCTTATTGATGTGGACATTCTTTCTAATGATCCATGTCACAATGTTTCCATATCTGCTTTTCCTGTTGAATCTTAACCCATCTCCTGAAATAAATTAGTCATATAGATATCCACCCAACATATTGGAGGCCTTTCTCCCTCTCTCCTAACATCATGAGGGGACCAATTGAGTTTTTTTTGTCTATCTGTTATGCCTTGTCTGTCTTGTGGCCAGCCCATCTTCTCTTCTTATTTATATTTCTTTTTTTTACTATAAATTTATTTATTTTCAGTTTTCAACATTCACTTCCACAAGTTTTTGAGTTCCAGATTTTCACCCCATCTCACCCTTCCCCCCATCCCAAGATGGCATGCATTTTGAACATCCCTTCCCCTAGTCTGTCCTCTCTTTTATCTGTCCCCCCTTCTCTTATCCCCTTCCCCATCTATTTTCCTGTAGGGCAGGATAGACTTCTGTACCTCATTTCCTGTATTTCTTATTTCCTAGTAGCATGCGAAAACATTTTTTTAAACATATGTTTTTAAAACTTTAAGTTTCAAATTTTCTCTCTTCCTCCCTCCACACCCACCCTCATTGAGAAGGCAAGAAACTCAATATAGGTTGTACATGTGCAGTTATGTAAAACAAATCCATAGCAGATATGTTGTGAAAAATTAACTCTATTTCCCTTAATCCTATCCTGCCCTCCAACTTATTGTATTCTTTCTTTTGACCCTGTCCCTCCTCAGAAGTATTTACTTCTGATTACCCCTTTCCAATCTGCCCTGCTTTCTATCATCCTCCTGCTCTCTTGTCCCCTTCTCCCCCTATTTTCCTGTAGGGTAAGACAGATTTCCATACCCAATTGAATGTGTATGTTATTCCCTCCTTAAGCCAAATCCTATGAGAATAAGATTCACTCATTCCCTCTCACCTTCCCCATTTCCCCTCCACTGTAAGAGCTTTTCTTTTCTGTTTTTTTTTGTGAGATAATTTACCCCATTCTACCTCTCCTTTCTTCTTCTCCAGTATAATCTCTCATCCCTTAATTTTATTCTCCAGATATGACCCTTAATCTTCAACTCACCCTGTGCCCTCTATCTATCTATCTATCTATCTATCTATCTATCTATCTATCTATCTATCTATACATACATATAATTTTTTCCTCCAACTACTAATACTGACAAAGGTCTCATGAGTTGTAAATATCATCTTTCCATGCAGGAATGTAAACAGTTCAACCTTAATAAGTCTCTTATGATTTCTCTTTCCTGTTTACCTCTTCATGTTCCACTTGAGTCCTGTATTTGAAAGTCAAATTTTCTATTCAGCTCTGGTCTTTTCATCAAGAATGCTTGAAAGTCCTCTATTTCACTGAATGACCATTTTTTCCCCTGAAGGATTATACTCAGTTTTGCTGGGTAGGTGATTCTTGGTTGTAATCCTATCTCCTTTGCCCTCCGAAATATTATATTCCATGCCCTGTGGTCCTTTAATGTAGAAGCTGCTAAATCTTGTGTTATCCTGATTGTGTTTCCACAGTACTTGAATTGTTTCCTTCTGGCAGCTTGTAATATTTTCTCCTTGACCTGGGAACTCTGGAATTTGGCTAATATTCCTAGGAGTTTTCCTTTGGGGATCTCTTTCAGGAGGAGATCTGTGGATTCTTTCAATTTCTATTTTGCCCTCTGGTTCTAATATCAGGGCAGTTTTCCTTGATAATTTCTTGAAAGATGATGTCTAGGCTCTTTTTTTGATCATGGCTTTCAGATAGTCCAATAATTTTTAAATTCTCTCTCCTGGATCTATTTTCCAGGTCAGTTTTTCCAATGAGATATTTCACATTTTCTAATTTTTCATTCTTTTGGATTTGTTTTACAATGTCTTGATTTCTCATAAAGTCACTAGCTTCCAATTGCTCTATTCTAATTTTTAAGGAAGTATTTTCTTCAGTAATCTTTTGGACTTCCTTTTCCATTTGGCCAATTTTTCTTTTTAGGGCATTCTTCTCCTCATTGGCTTTTTGGACCTCTTTTGCCATTTGGGTTAGGCTATTTTTTAAGGTGTTATTTTCTTCAGTATTTTTTTGGGTCTCCTTTAGCAAGCTGTTGACTTTTTTTCATGATTTTCTTGCATCACTCTCATTTCTTTCCCAGTTTTTCCTCTACTTCCCTTACGTGCTTCTCAAAATCCCTTTTGAGCTCTTCCAAGGCCTGGGACTGATTCATATTTTTCTTGGAGTCTTTGGATGTAGAAGCTTTGACTTTTTTGTCTCCTTCTGGTTGTATATTTTGATCTTTTTTTTCCACCAAAGTAAGATAATATAGTCTCATTCATTTTGCGCTGCTTGCTCATGATCCCAGCCAATTACTTGAGTTTTAAACTCTTTGTTAAGGTATGAATCTGCTTCCAATGTGGAGAATGTACTGTCCAAGCTTTGGGGGTTTGTATAGCTGTGTTCAGAGATACTTGTAGGGACCTGTAAATTTTCAGTTCTTCCAAGGTGGTATGATAAGGGGCGAGGTGTTTACTCCTTTCATGGGCTGTGACCACCTGTACTCCTTTCTGTCCTGTAACTGTGAGGAGGGGTTTCTCCCCCACAGCCACTACAAGCTCCACCGTGCCAGCGCTCCTCTTCACCCCGGCACCGCCGCCCAGAACTTTGACCTAGATCCAAACATGGGCAAAGAGATCCCTGCAATCCTCCTCTGATCATCCACTGGATTCCCCTTCAGTCTGTGGGCCGGAAGCTCAGGAGTCAGCTGCCCCACCCCAGCCGTGCTCTTGGGGAATGAAGCTTAGACCCCGCCTTGCTGTCTCAGCACTGTAGAAACAGACTTTTCCCACTCATCTTCTAAGTTGTCTTTGGCATTGGTGGATTGAGGAGTCTGGAAACCTCCCCTGCTGCCCAAGATTCAGTCCTCTGAGGCCTGCTCCTGGTTCAAGGTGGCCTGCATGCCCATGACATGCTGCGCTGTGCTTCTCTCTCAGCCTGGCATGATATACCTTTCCGTTCAAACATCCAGGTTGTCTTGGGCTGGAAATGTGCTTAGCTCCATCGTTTTGTGGGTTCTGCTGCTTCAGAATTTGTTTGGAGCCATTTTTTTATGAGTATTTTGAGTGGTTTGGGGGAGAGCTCAAGCAATTCCCTGCTTTCACTCTGCCATCTTGGCCCTGCCCCTATATAATTTCTTAATGATATAATTTACTCCTGATCTTAGGAAATTCTCATTACCACACATTTCCTTTAAAGAGGGCAGGATTTGGACCTTGCAGCTCACTCACCTTTTCCATCTGCAGCCCTGCGTAGTTTCAACTCCATGGAAGAAGGTGCCCCCAGGCCAGGTATACCCTGGTGTCCCACCTCTTCCAGATTCTTTGTCAGTGTTTTGTCTTGTTAGATTGTAATGTCCTTGAAGGCAGGGACTACATTTCTTTTTCTTAGTTTGTATCCCAAGTGCTTAGCACAGACTCTGGTACATAGTAGATATTTAGTAAATATTTATTGAATTGAATTGTTATGCTAATATCTCCTAGTGAACATTTGTAGAATGTTGGGGATTTAAAAGATCGACCTTTTCTTTCATGGCAGGAAATGAAAGTTTATTTTTAAAATTACTATATAAAAAGCATTATGCTAAGTACTAGGTATAGGAATACAAGCAAAAAATGAGAAAATCTCTGCCCTCCAGGAGCTTACAAACTAATGGAGAAGACAGCACATAAAGTACAGCTGAAGGGAGTGAATATCTGTGTGTGGGGGGGGCAAGTTTGGGATCATTTAAAGAGCTTCAAAATTTTCTGAAGGCAGTCTTAGCCTGCTCTTTTCCTCTTGTTTAAATCTGGCTCCAACTGATTATAAATCTATATTGTCTGTCCCAGATGTGCATACTGATGTACATGGTCTATAATTGTTCAATCAAGACATCTGTTGTAATCTGGACAATAGACATTCTTCATCCATTTGATCTTTCCTGTATAGATTGTCAGAGCCAACTTCCTTTGAGTGATTAAGAGATGCTTTTGAGGAAACTGCAAAATTTCAAGGAATTGGTTCAATTAGAATAATAACATATCAGGAGGATCTGAAGGATCTTACTATTCCTAAGAAACCTCTAACTTTGATATCACAATAGTGAAAACATCTGATGAGCAGACAATATGTTTTCTTCCATATCTGATGTTTATGAAATGCAAATTGTTGAGCAGGGTTATTTGTTATATTCTTTTAAAGAATCTTGAATTATTGTGATTTATGAATGAAATGGATTCATATTTTTTAATTAAAGTTTGTTGATGAGGTCCTGTTGTACCTATACAATTGAGTTTAGGCAATTACTATTTTTATTCCTCACTGGAATTATCTCTGCTTCTGTCATCAAGAATTTGAGTCTCATGGTGCAAACTTTCCTCTCAAAATATTAGGCTATTCTTTTCTATCATTTGTCTCAATTCTTTACAATATCCCTCTCCAAATTTAGACTGCAATGCAGACAAAACTCAGAATTCCTCTCATTCTCTATTACCTCCACTGTCATAGCTAGTAAACAAAAATCCTGCCAGTTATGGTCCTAAAATGGCATACACAACAGAGCTGAAGTTAACGAGAAAATTGAATACTTTAGAGTATTGTTTTCTCACAAATCCTTTTCTCATTCCAATAATCCATTTAAGACAGATAATAGAAGATACTATGATGAAGTACTTAATGTGGACAACCACTTTTCTGAGATTACAGCTGGCGCTCTTGGGACTTTAATGATTCTTCGTCTGTCTGTTCCGACTTACAAAGTAACATTAGATCAACAAATACAGCTGTTTTCAAGTTCTTTGGGGAGACAGCATTTAAAGAAAACTAAATATTAAGTCTGTACTTAATTCTATTTTATAAATATTGTCATTCATTTAAAAATACTTTATCTTTTTGAGTTTGATTTTTAAATGACATTTTCTACCTATTTTATATATATTAATGTGATGGTCACATGTTTTCCCCATCCCCTTTGGACATGAGGTCTTCTCAATATATTTTTCTTAAAAACTACATATCAGTCTGTCTAGCTATTCTTGCCCAATTTATGCCTTTCTTGGTTTTGGAACTCTTATAGAATAAAGTACAGAAACCTTTCTTACAAAAAGGACCCTACCTTTGGGGATGTCAACGGCTGGCTTCTCTTGCTTAGAAGATTTTGAAGCTTCATTATTTAGAATTCCTTGAGGGTAGTCCCATACTTACTCTCAAAAGCCAAAGGCTCACATAGATTTCAAACAGTAGTTTAATTGACCACTTAATGAAAACACTTCAGACCCACATATGAGGCCATAGAAAATAGCAACATGTTCAGAATACAGCCCTTTCCCAAAGACATATACAATCATGTTGAATTACTGGACTGTCCTGGGGGGCCATCTGCACTCATCTGAATCTATATCTTACCACTGAACCCATATGGCTCAGGAGGAGAAAATGAGACTGGTGACCTTGCACAATGCTCTGTCACTTAAATCAAATTCACATGTAAATCATAGCATCGACTTCCTGACATCATGGTCTTCTGGGAACAAAGACCAAACATCCACAGCAACAAAAGCCATGCCTGCATATAGCAGATGCTTCAGAAATGCTTTTGATGATTTATGATTTATTATTATTTTTATGAAATATTAAATGGAGTAGGAGTTCTAAGATCTGTCATTTAAAAATCTGTTTTCTTGTGATATTTCTTATAAGTATTTATGGGCCTTTATAATAATAACATCTAATATTTCCATTGCATCTGAGGCCATCTCCAGTTATCCTGATCTATATCTTGCCACTGGGCACAGATGGCTTTGGAGGAGAAAGCAAGGCTGGTGCCTTTCCATAGCCCTCCTTCACTTAAATCCAATTCACTTGCAAGTCATGGCATCACTTTCCTCATGCAATGGTCCTCTTCAAAACTGCAGGAAAAACAAGACTATCTTACTTAGAGCTCCTAGTAGAGGAAAGAATATTTATTGCCTCCTCCATTGTATTCTTCTCTTCTAAGTCTGTGTTCCATGTTTAACACCTGCTGTTCTCCTCTGTTCCAAGTAGGTGATGGATGGTTCCCTGTTATTATCTTTGTCCTTCACAGCTGCCAGTTCCTGACCCTCAGCTTTATCACCAGTCAGGTCAAGGAAAACAAAAACAAAATATTAAGCACTTTTTTAAAGTGTTAGGTACTGTGCTAAGCATTGAGGATACAAAGAAAGGCAAAAACTATTCCCTGACCTCACAGGGCTTACAAAAGCAGATGAGGGAGCCACATGCTAACAACTGTTTGCAAACAAACTATGTACAGGGTAAATAAGAGATGATATCAGAGAGTGGGCAATTAGAAATAATTAAGAGGAATGGGAAAGGCTTAATGTAGAAAGTGAGATTTGCCAAATACATGGAGAATATCAAGGAATCCTTGAGTTGAAGACAAGGAGGGGAAAGAATTACAAGCATGTGGAGATCTATTAAAAATGAACAGAATCAGAAGATGGAGTGCCTTGTTCAGGGAAGAGAAAAGAGGCCAGGGTCATTAGATCCTAGAGTGATCAGAAAGGTAGGAGGAGAACCAGGAGTGAGAAATGCCCCCTCCTCCCCCTCCAAAAACAAAACAAAATAAAAGAGAACACTAGAGAGGTGAATATTTAGGAGAAAAGTCATTTGCACTGTCAAAAGCTGCAAAGAGGTTAAGAAGAATGAAAACTGAGAAAAGACTGTTAGTCTTCCAATAAAGAAAACATATTGTTAAATTTGGGGATGACAGTTTTAGTTAAATGATAAAGTCATAAGTAAAATAGAATATTTCCCACAAGTACTTCACTTCCATGTTTAGGAACTCTGAAATTATTTTTTTTTTCTGAGTTTAATCTTGTCACTCAGTTCTTTCCAGGCCATCACCTCTACCTTATTAGATATGTTCTCCTCACTTTCTCATTTTGACCACTTAGTAAATTAGTTCATGTCTATATTCTTTTCATCTCTACACTACCTGGGCCTATCCTGGATCTTGCTCTGCCATGACCCACTCTTGAATCTCTCCCACCATATACTGCCTTCTCTCTTATTCACATACTACTGAATGAAGCTGAAAAAAAGAATCATGAAATCTTTCTACTTAAGTTCACTACAAAATTTTGTAATCTTCACCATGACAAAGCAATCCCTTTACAATTCTATTTGAGTCACTATTCCAACCACCACAATAGTTTTTCAAAACTTTTTATCCTTCCTCAGACCTCCCAAGACTTCTCTTTGCCCCACCATTTGAACAGAGAATCTTCTCTCATATTTCAATGTAAAAAAAAAATAAGGTCACATTTCTCCTCCTTTCGGATGGTTCTTGAGAAGGCTGTCTAAAATTGATGATTCCTCTTCTTTTTTCTTTTCTTATTCTCTTCTTAACTCTCTTCAGTCTGGCTCCTAACTTCATCATTCAAGTGAAAACACTTTTTCCAAAGTGGTTGATTAATCAAGGGTTCTCCACAACTCACCTATCCTCCAGCTGAGTGTTTGCTCCCATTTTCCCAAGGTACTAGCTAATTAACTCTACCTAAAACTTTACTAACATAGGGTGTTTTTATAATACTCACAAACTGAAAAAATAGCTTCTTCTTCATAAGGTCCTCATAGGCTTAAGCCTCTCATCATAGATTTAAGAAAGAGGAAGGCTATTGTTGCTGTTGTCCTTTTTCAGTCACATGTGACTCTTTGTGACTCTTTTTGGAGTTCTCTTGGCAAAGCTGTTTACAAAGCAAAGGTTTGCCATTCCCTTCTTTATCCCATTTCACAGATGAAAAAACTGAGGCAAACAGGTTTAAGTGACTTGCCTTGGGTCACACAACTCCTAAGTATCTGAGACCAGATTTGAACACATGAAGATAAATCTTCCTGGTTCCTAGCCTGGTATTTTATCTGCTGTGCCATTTAGCTGCCCCCCAAAAGAGAAAAGATGAATTGGGAAATTCCTTTCCTTGAAACACTCAAATCTCTTTCTCCAATCCTATATTCATGGTGGATCAATATTGTTTGCTTCCTCAGTACCAGAATGATTATCTCCCACTCACATCTCAACCTGTACTCCATGACAGGATTGGTGTTTGGGGAATTATAGTCATGTCTTTTGAATCTCCCTCCATGCCTCAATTTCTCCCCATAAAGCAACTTCATGTGGCTACTCAAATTAAATGAGACTGATGTGTGAAAGATTGCCAAGATGAAGGATGGAGGGAATAATTCGGCTAACTCTGGAATATAGCATATACCAAGAAGAGGAAAATGTGTTCTTTCTGCCATATTATGAAACTATTTCAGCGGATATTTTGACAGATCTGTGGAACAGTCAGAAGATCAGCTACTCAGAAGGATGCATAACTACATTTTTTTCACTACTTAGTGTAATAACAATGTTCAAGGAATACTGAGATGCTTTACATCAAGTATAAGACTTGAACCCATGAAAATGCCTCATTGTAGGACCTCCCATTATCATTTGAGATTTCTAGACCCTTTGACATCAGCCAGATACTTTGAATTGTCCTGACCCTCTGAGTCTTTTAACAATTTCCTTTTTCCATATGAATCAGTAGCCCTGGTGTCTGTCATAGAATAATGGGTCAAAGTTTTAAAGCTTATAGGTGCGTAAGAGGTCTTCTAATTCAAACTCCACAATGTAGAGATAAGAAATCTGAGGTCCAGAGTGGCTAAATATTAGTAAAATGGCAGAAGTAGTGTGTAAGTGCTATGTCACAAAGCAAGGGTAAAGCAACTTTATGGGGTTCTAGATACACCCCTGAGTAGCTTTAGGTGATTTGTAAATGCTATTGGGTTGGGCCCCAACTAGTTTGGTCCCCCTCTACACAATAGGATTATTACTTGAGAATCAATGTAGTCAGCTCTAAGTATCTTTTAGAAATAGATATTTGCTAATATGGTACATTAACCAGAGAAGAATCAGATGCAGCAGGTGACACAAAATATTATCATTTTATTTTTAAACAAAATTTTATTCTACCATCTGTATTTTCTTTGCTTTATGGTTAAAATGATGATCTTTGTCAATTGATGTCTCTTGGTCTTTCAAAGTATTTGTGAACTCTGATCTTTCTGGTATTAACATCAGTTGGTAGAAAACACCACTCCGCAAGTCAATGACATCCTACCGCAAAAAGAACTTTGGATTAAATGGGCTCCAGCTTATAATGACCATGTGCTAAAGAAGTAGCACAGATCTTGTGAACAATGGTTTTTGGAAGCTTTTTCTCCCATAAATGAGGTGCTCAAGGAGTTTCTATTAAGAACAGTGAATCTCCATATAGCCTCTCCTTGGCTCCCTAGTCTTACACTGCTGCCAGGTGCTTCTGTCTGGAAGAGATGATGCTATGATCCAGATGACAATATGGCAGGCCCAAAATCTACTATATACTTTGAAGCTCACAAAGTCCCCTTCCAGTCAAAGTGGGAAATAACAATGTCAAAGCTATAACTGAGGTCTCCCCTCCCTTCACCCTCCAAGCAGTTACTTCTTTGATAGTTTACCTGGGATTCTTGGCTCATACCACCTGAAATTCTCTGATTCTAGCTAAAAATGTTTTTATACATGACCTGGAGTGTGTGATGAGATATCTTAGCCAATTGGAACAGAAGTCCTTTCTGGTGTCATTTTGTTTCATTAAATGGCTTTAGAGGATTATTCACTCTTCTTCTAAAAATTATAATTTCTTGCTTGCTTGCTTGCCTGAGATATGTTCTCACTTATTTGGATGTAAAAACTAAAATGGGGGAAAGAGGGATTTAAATTCTGGCAGAGAAGTTTCCATTCCATATTTTTCCTTTTTTCTTTATTTGTTTTTTAATTTCCATGTTAGTCATGCTGTGAAAGAAATCACAAACCAAAAAGAAACCCCCAAGAAAAATAAGGTAAAGAAAAATTAGGCTTCAAACTGCATTCAGATTCCATCAGTTCTTTCTTCATAGATGGATAGCATTTTTCATTATAAGTCCTTCAGGACTGTCTTGGATCATTGTATGTCTGAGAATAGCTACGTCACTCACATTTGAGCATTGTAAAATATTGCTGTTACCATATACAATGTTCTCCTGGTTATGCCTGTCTCAATTTGCATCAGTTCATGTAAATCTTTTCAGGTTTTTCTGAGATCATCCTGCTCATAATTTCTTATAGCACACTAGTATCCCATCACAATCATACACAGCAACTTCTTTGGCCATTCCCCAATTGATGAACAGCACCTCTTTCTGCATTTTTTTAAAAGTTTCCTCATTTGGGCATTCCCTATATCAATGAAATTATAGTTTTAATATTTTGTATTGTATAATGGGTTAGACATGTGGGAAGACCACTGGGGTTTTACTTTGGTATCTTTTGAATGTCATGATGTTTGGAAGAAGGCCTTGGGTTAATGCTCTGTGGTAGACTTACAGGAGAACATAAACAAAAAATAAGCAAGAGAGGAATTTGTGGGCAGGTGGTAATCTACAACTTATGAGGAAATACCCAGATTGGTGAGATTATGGATGCCTGAAAAAAAAAAAAAAGAGCTAGAGAGGTAAAGATTTTTTTTTTATAGTTTTCTGTGTTAAACCCTGGCTAAACTATAAACTTCTAGAAGTCAGGGACACTTCCTAAGTTTGCATTTTTGCCAGATCTAGTTACTATTATGCACAGATTTCCAGGTAATACATATTCTGGTAAGGGACAATTAATTAGGTAGGAGAGGGAGCAGGAGAGAGTAGTGTCAAGAAAGCCCAGAAAAAGTGAGAATTCAGGAAAAAGAATGAGATCACTATTGTCAAATGTAAATGATGGGTTGAGAAGAATGGATTTTGAGAAAGGAGTATTGAATTTATTAAATAGAGCTACTCAAATGTGTAACGGATGATACCAATGGTTAATGCATTCTCCATCATTCAAGGTATCCAAGCAAATCCCCTTTGGGTGTATGCTATAGGAAATGTTCTTGTTCTTGTTCAGGTTTTACTAGACGGCCTTGAAGACCAGCTCAGAGATTCTAGGATTCTGTATGCATAGCCATATAGAGGACTTTTATATTTATTTTTTAATTTTTTAATTTATTTTTAGGCAATTGGGGTTTAGTGACTTGTCCAGGCTCACACAGCTAGTAAGTGTCGAGTGTTTGGTCTGAGGCCAGATTTGAACTCAGGTTCTCCTGACTTCAGGGCTGGTACTCTATCCACTGTGCCACCTAGCTGCCCCTATTTTTTAATTTTTTTTTTTACTTATTTCATTAAATATTTCCCAATCACATGTAAAAAAAATTAACAATAATTTCATTTTAAAATTTCAAGCTCCAACTCATTCCCCCTCCTTGACACAGCAAGCAATTTGATATCAATTATTCATGTGAAGTTATGTAAAACATATTTCCATATTAGCCATATTGCAAAAGAAAATACAAACAAAACAAAACCAGAAAAAATAAAGCTAAAAATTCTTCAATTTGCATTCAGACTCCATCAGTTCTCTCTCTGGAGGTGAATAGCATTTTTCATTGTGGGTCCTATGGAATTGTCTTGGATCATTGTCTTGCTCAAAGTAGCCAAGTTTTTCACCGTTGATCACCCTTAAAATATTGCTGTTACTACGTGCAATGTTCTCCTGATTCTGCTCACTTCACTTTGCATGAGTTCATATAGGACTTATATATCTAATTAAGTATACTTCAGAACAGTCCCAAAGGATCAGTCTAAACATTTCCACAGCAGCCAAAGTCTTCTTTGCTTTTTCTATTTCCCATTTTTAAAGTACTGAGTTGGCTTTGTGCCTTAGGTATAAGGAAAAATAGGTAACCTTGCTATTGAATGTGAGCAGGCTAGCTTCCACTCAAATCTATACTTCCTGTCTCCTTTTAAGCCTGGTCCCCACAAACCTAAGACTCACATGATATACTTGGGGTAGTGGTGGGGAGTAGGAAACTCTTTAGATTGAACTACTCAAGTATGTCTCCAATCCCATATCCATTCATGATAAATCAGTATTGCATCTCTCATTTGCACCAGGGTGGCATGTCTCCCACTCACATCTACTTTCCTCCTGCCCCAGCTAGATTTTGGAGATTAAGGAAGTATATTCTTTCTTTCCCTGGATATCCCTTCATTGCCCTCACATTCCCCCTGATGCAGTTGCATGTGGTTACTCAAATTAAATGGAGCTGATTTATGAAAGATTTCCAAAGGGGGATGGGAAAGGATGGAGCCAGCTGATCCTGGTATAGAACCTGGTCTGGGGAAAAAGAAAATCTGTTGTCCTTGCCATGTTATTAAAATATTTCAATGAGTTTTGACAGTTTCGTGGAACAGTCTGGAGGGAAGTTGCTCAGAGGCAACAGGAGTAACTAATTTTTTTTGTACTTTGTGTCATGGGGTTCAAAGACCACTGGGGTGTTCTTTTCTAAAGCCTAGGAATTTGTCCAATGATAATACTCTATTTTCTAGACCCAGGATGCCTGTTTAGTTCCCATAACAATTATTGAAGGTTTGGGGTTGTCCTGAGTCCTTTCCTTTTCTTCCTTCTCAAACAGGACTGGGTCTCAGTGTCTGTCATAGATGATGAGTCATAGGATTTAGCAGTTGATAACCATTTGTGGAACACTGGTTGGTGGAAGTGTGTGGTTGTTATTTCTGCTATAATCTATGGGTATGGGGTAAATCACACTACCAAAATTTTGTTGCCGTGTCATGTTTGGGGTATTCTATTGGGGTAGCCAGATGGTATAGTGGATAGAATGCTGGGCCTAGAGTCAGGACCACTCATCTTCCTAAGTTCAATTCCAGCCTCAGACACTTACTAGCTATGTGACCCTGAGCAAGTTACTTAACCCTGTTTGCCTCCATTTTCTCATCTGTGAAGTGGGCTGGAGAAGGAAATGGCAACCCACTGCGGTAGTTTTGCCAAGAAAATCCTAAATGGGGTCACAAAGAGTCAGACATGACTGAAAAAAATACTGAACAACACATTAGAATATTGTGGTGCTTCTCCCTGACTCCAGAGGGCAGTGCCCTCCATTAGCATGTAAAGAGCTTCAAATTGGAGAATAAATTAGAAACAACAAGAAATTTGGAAGACAGAATTAGCAGATGGTTTTGTTCTCATGATTCTTTCCACAGAATGGTTTGTGATCTTTGAGATCATCATGCATATTAGAGGAGTGGAAGGAAAAGAAGAAGCAGAGGAGGAAATGAGTGTAATGATGGAAAGAAACAGAGAACTGACTATGTTTTCTGCCTGAGGAAATTTGATAAGTTTGTCTGTGAAATGAGAGTTAATTTTTATTTGACATTATTCACTCCCAAATCATCTTTTTAAAATCCACTTCTGACCTTGTCAGTTCTCTGCTCATATAAAACATAAACTCTTCATCCCGTCATGGAAAGTCCTTCAAAATCTAGTCCATGCCTACTTTTCCAGATTTGTGTCACGTTATGACCCTTTACATACTTTGTATTTCAGACATACTGCCCTAGTCACTGCTCCTGGTCTTGGCTGTCAAACTCCTGCTTCCTTGTCTTTACGCTGTCTTTCTTATGCCCTGCATGTTCTCATCTCTTTACTTCTCTCTCTTGGAATTCCTTCACTCTCATCCCATAATATGTTCCCTATAGCGACACATTTGCCTCCTTACTTATGTCTCAGTCTTTTCTCCCTCATTAAAAATGTATATGCTTGCACATTTTTTTCTTTGCTCATTTATTATTGCACCATTCTTCCAACTGTGGGTGTTCCCCAAAGCTCTCTCTAGGGACTTCTTTTCTTCTTTCTCTACCAGTGTTACTACATGTCAGCAACACCTGACACATTATTGACTCTAAATACCTAAATAACAGTATCACATCAGGCATAGAAAGGTACATGGTAGATATAAACAGCATGCACTATAGAACCACAGAAGAACTCTATAGGACAGGAATAAAAAATGTCATCAAAGAGAGAAAGAGAATATGTCATATAACAAAAATGAGGGATGACCAGTTGACCCTCACATTACTCTACTGGTATACTCAAGATGTCAATAGAAAGTGAGGAGGATTCACAAAATGTTAGGTGGACACTATTGTGTTGAACTTTAAGGAAAACCAGAATAAGTTACCTGGGAAATGTTGTCTTGGATGGCTTTCAATTTACCTTGATGGAGAGATCACCCAAATCAGTAAGATCCCAAGTCCATTTGAATATGTGAATATACTTATAGACGTATGTATTCTAGGCAAGCAGCTAGGTGTCCCAGTGGATAGAGCACTGGACCTGAAGTCAGGAATACCTGAGTTCAAATTTGGTCTTAGACTAGCTGTGGGATCCTGGACAAGGCACTTATCCCTATTTGCCTCAGTTTCCTCATCTTTAAAAAGAGCTGGAGAAGGAAATGGCAAACCACTCCAGTATATTTACCAAGAAAATCCCAAATGGGGTCACAAAGAGTCAGGCACGCCTTGAAATGACTGAACAACAAAATAGACATACTTGTTGTCTTCCCCTGATAGAATAAAAGCAAAATGATAGTAGAGAGTATTTAATATTTGGTGTTGTATTCCCATTGTTTAGGACTGGCTCTCCTGACACTATTCTCTGAGTGATATATTCCACTCAGCTTTGGAACTGCCACCCTAGGGCTATGTTGTCCTGGTTGGTGAGCCAGTCAACACAAGTTCAAATTGCCCAATATATTAAGTTAGCCCCAGACCCCAAACCATGATCCACATCTTATTGAACTAGCATTTCCAGTCATCTCCTTTCTATCTGCCTTGTCACTAGGCAAATACTCATCCTGCAAAGAAAGCATGGATCCATGACCACCATTCTCTTATATGTAATTCCTGGTTACTTGAGGGTAGAGAGTTTCTTGCTTTTTAAACTATATCTCCAACATTCAGCATGTTTTTTGGAATACAATAAGTGCTTAACGAATGCTTTTCATTTATTTATTCTTTGTTCTTCATTCTGCTTTTTAGGATCAAGGATAATCAAGTATGGCATAGACCCTATGCAAAATTATGATAGAATTTTTTCTCTCCATTTTTCTTAAATTGAGTCTAATTAGAAAAAAAAAATAAAAGATTCTTCATCCAACCTCAAGGAAGTAAGAATTTAGTGCCTCCCTCTTTAAGATTTTCACCATATTTATTGAGGGGCATCCATATTCATAATAATCGTGATATCATAGACATTCCATTGTTTCTGCTTAAAGTGCATTCTATTTCAGACTAGGTTGTAAACAACACTTATGTAAAGGGACATAGGCATTGTTAATAGCAGCTTGCTATTTTCCAAAACTATACTCATTTTAAATATAAGAAATTGTATAGGACCTTTATTTCTTTTATACTTAAATTTGTTTTTATTGCAAGTCAAATAAAAGTAAATAATTTAAAAAGACACTAATTAGAACAAATTATCATTCAAAACTATTGTCTGATTCATCTGGTGCTATTTTTTTTCTTAACAGAAGTCTAATGTAATGTTATATTTCAGCTAAAAATGTTGTTTAGTTGCTTTCAAACAATGGCATATCCAAGCATCCAGGTCCCATTGATAATGAAGCGAAGCCTTTCCGGGCATTGTGAGACAGGAAATACTGGCTCCTTTAGCTATCCTCATGTGTCCTGTTGCTTGTAATTCCCCTCCCTTCTTACTGAAATGTGTTATGTTTTAGCAGCTAGACTAACAGGAAGAGAAAGTTGTTGTATCTCCTCATGCAGAGAAAGAAAAAACGTCTGTAGGTTTCAGTTGGTGGCAGCCTTGGACTCCTAATTTGCTAGCCAAGCACAAGGCCACCATGCTGGGCCTAATGGTCAGTCTCCAGTGCAGATCTGGGTGAAAGCAGCATTGTCTATGCCACAGTCCAATGTCTCTCACAGGCAGTCATAGTCTACAAAGAAAAAGCTACAAACGCCATTAAAGTTGCAGAGGATGTAAGCAGCCTGCACTAGACATGGGCAAAAGAATGTGTTTCATTTTGCTGAAGACTGGTGTGGGAATCAATCATTTTAAATAGGAGGACAAAAATAGAGAAGAATTTTATTCCATGATGATTACTGCACTTTGGAGTAATATTCAATGGAAAAATTTACTGACCACCATAAACACGACTATATAATTTGAACAAGAAATCTATTCTCTGCTTATATTTTTCTACCTAATGGAATAAAGTTACAGACTCAATTTATCATCTAATTTAAATAAAGCAGATCAGTAACCTCCCTTGAAGAATTATCCTTTCAAGCTCCCCAGCCACTGAGACTCAGTTTTTAGCAGGGGAGAAAGACATTTAAGCATTCAGTGAGCTTGAAACCCTGCATGACTTCATTTGGTTTCCGTCTAATCACTGTTAATGAGACAACCAAGAAATTCACTATATCTCAATAATCATTCTTCTTCAAATAATGTATGTGGTTAAATAAGGTATAAAGACAATACCGTGCAGAATTGATAGACTCTATTAATAAACTAGAGGAGAAGTGACATAGTGTTCATGAATACTAGTGTGCTGGACTGGAAGTCATGAAGACCTGGGTTTAAATTGACTTTCTGAAACTTATTAGCATTGGGACCGTAGCAAATCACATAACCTTTTTGATTCTTGATTTTTCTCATTTCTCAATCTCATACACCCCTTGTGCCTACAGTACAAGATGGTTGTCATGTTTAAATGAAATAATATATGGTAAAAGCTTTCCAAACATAAAAGCACTTCATAAATGTCAGCTAAAATTGATAGTTAATTCTCCATCTCAGAAAGCGAGGCATGAAAGTAAGCACATGTATGTATATTTTGAGTTTCCTTAAAGGAGATTATGACAACCCCATTGCACTTTTGTTCATATTGAACTTGCAGTCCATTAAGAAACCCAAGCAGTTTTTCCAAAAAATTACTGTCCAGATTCCCCAATCTGGAAATTATAAACTTTATTTTTTAACCCAAATGTAAGACTTGGCTATTAAATTTTATCTTGTTAGACTAAGACTAGTTTTCTACTCTGCAAAATTATTTCAGAATTTTGATTCTGCCAGCCAATATATTAGCTTTCCCACCAAGCTTTGTGTAATCTGCTGATTTGGTGAACATACTATTTATACCTTGATCAAAATCACTGATTAAAATCTCAGATACCACAGAACTAACTATAGATCCTGGAGGTAATCCACTGGAGACATCTTAGCAAGCTGATATTGACCCATTAATAACTGCTCTTTACTGTAGCACCCATTTCTTTTTTTCCCCCTCACAGCATAGTGTGTGATGTTTCATAAAATATTTTCCTAATATATATATATATGTATATATGTATATATATATACATACATATATATGTGTGTATATATACATATATGCACATATACATACACACACACACATACACACACATAGATATAGATATATATACACACCCCATGAATTTGAAAGGACTGGACCCGTGGGTTTCACTGGTATAGGGAATTCCTAAGTTAGAAAGCTTTTTCTACCAATGCAAGTTAGTAACTTCTCTGAAACTTAAAATGCTGCTTAGAACTTTTTCAGATAGGGGAAGCTAGGTAGCACAATGGATAGCGCACCATCCCTGGAGTCAGGAGGATCTGGGTTCAAATCTAACCTCAGACATTAACTAGCTGTGTTACCCTAGATGAGTCATTTATACCTGCTTACCAAAACAAAAACTTTTCAAAGTAATGTGGTTTGAATGAGAGTTGTGCTTCCATTATGTGTAAGAGGTAGGCCTAGAACTCACACCTTCCCAGCTCTGAGCCCAACTTGCTAGTCCCCATACTATGTTGCCTCTCTGAATTTAGGGACCCTGTCAGAAATAATTAAGGGCTTCTGTTGTTCAGTTATTTCAGTCATGTCCAACTCTTCGTGATCTCATTTGGGATTTTCTTGCAAAGATGTTGGAGTGCTTTGTCACTTCCTCCTGCAGCTCATTTTACACTTGAGGAAACTGAAGCAAATAGGGTTAAATGACTTGCCCAGGATCACACAGATAGTAAGTGATTTGAACTTAAGGCTGGATTTGAGCTCAGGAAGATGAATCTTCCTCCCTCCAGACCCCTGGTGCTCTGTGCACCACCTAGCTCTTATTTTTGATGAAGACAAATCTTATGATTTCTAATCACTGTTTACTTTTCTAGATATATTAATTATCTCTTTAATAGCTGTCTTAAAGTCTTTCCAGGGGTCAAAGGCAAGTTTAGTGGTTTATAGTTTGCAGACTTATTTTCTCCTTATTTTTGAAAATGGGGATCTCTGTCTTTCTCCATTGGACAATTCCTCTCCTATTTTCCCTGGTCTTTCAAGTATTTCAGAGAGTGGCTTAGCAATCACATCCTTTTGTTCTTTCAGGATCTGACAACATAATATGTCTGGAACTAATGATTCTCCTTTGTCAAGGACAACAAGACCAATCAGTCAGTTAACATTCATTAAGGCCCATACTATGTGCTAGACACAGAGCTAAACACCGAGGATACAAAGAAAGGCAATATAGTCTCTGTCCTGAAGAGCTCACAGACTACTGAGGGAAACAACACACAAAGAGCTGTATACAAACAAGTTATAGGCATGATAAATTTCATTTTCTTTCTTTCTTTATTTTTTTGGCTAGGCAATGGGGTTAAGTGACTTGCCCAGGGTCACACAGCTAGTAAGTGTTAAGTGTCTGACACCAGATTTGAACTCGGGTCCTCCCCAGGGCTCTCTTCACTGCACCACCTAGCTGCCCCTATAGACATGATAAATTGGAGATAATCTGTAAAATTATGGAATTAGGCTAGGTGTCATTTGAGGTTCCAAGCTCTAAATCTCTGTGACCCAGGCTGTAGGAACAGCAAGATGGACTGGAGAGGGGCAAAGTTAGATATAGTGGAACCAATTAGTATACTGTCACCAGAGTTCAGGTGAGAGGTGGTGCCTGTGTGACTGAAGATAAAGATATATCATGGAGATGGCAGCTAGTTAGTTATGAGGGATGTAGGAGAATAAAAAGTTAAGAATGATTTTGAGGTTGTCTACCCAGGCGATTTGAAGGATTGCAGTGATTTTAGAAGAAACTAGAAAGGAGGAGTGGATTTAGATTGCAATGTGCTTCCTTTTCAAGTTTCAGATTGAGAATTTCCCACTCATCAGAAATGTGAAGCAAAGGTAGCTGCCATGAGGATGGGTCATTGTTTGCTTCTGACCATAGAATTGTAGATGTACCATAGGCAATAGCTTGGCATCCCTCCTACCTGCACAAAAGGAAGAATACAAATGTTAAAGAAGGGTTGCAGTGTAGCAGCATGAAAAAAGCAATTATCTGTAGTCCAGGGGAATTCTGATATAATCCTAAATCTACCTCTTGCTACATGTGGTATTTTGGGAAGTTACTGAATGTTTCAAGACTTCATTTTCTTGAACTTTAAACTAAAGAATCCTTAAGGTCCCTTATAACTGTTCTTTTGTGAGGAGGGAGAGTATCAACTAGGTAAAAGTGGAAAAGGGAATACTGACTTAATGTCAGTTCTCTGGAAAATGGCAAAAGTCACCACATCCATAAGCCTTTACAAAGACAATTCTACTTAAATCCAACTGTTAATGGCCACAACTCTCCTTTCTCTATCAGAGCTCTTGACCTACTGTGCTTGAAATCCGTAATTTGCAAGTGTGTTAAGAGTAACAGTTACTCCACACAGGCTGAACTGTTTTTGTTTTTAATTTAAAATCAATGACACTTCCTTCCAGACTAAATTGGTCCAGGAGGGGAAATTGATGTAACTTTTATCCCCAAAGTATAAAAATCCAGCTCACAATGAGTCAGAGGCTCTGTTAACAATGTTATGTGATATTTGTTCTGGAAAATATGTATCTCTTATCATAGGATAAGAAAACTAATAGCTCTTGGGGGATAATGATTTATAAGCTGAAAGAAAAGTGTGAAACTTCTGAGTAGTTTGTAAGCATTCAGATTCTTCATTTCTGGATAACAACCCATATTTTTTAACAGTTTTCTTCATCCTCCCTCTGTTTATCTTCATATTGAAATTATAGAATACTAAGAAATATGTTGACTCAGTTTAGCACATTTGCTATATTCTCCATGGGAATATTTCATCATCATCATCATCATCATCATCTCCTCCTCTTTCCCGTCTTTCCCCTCCTCCTCCTCCTTTAACCCCTCTTCTCCACCCCCTCCTCCTCCTGGTACATTATTTGCAGTTATCTTCAGGTTTAGATTGAAATTTCAGATATGGTTAACTGCCTTGCATGAAAGGACATGTCTTTCTCTCTCTTCAGTGTCTGTATGCTTTCTCACAGGCAAGGGCCCCAGTCTTTCATATCCTCCATCATTCTCATCCATATCCTTTCCAGGTCCTGGTGGAGACAGATGGAGTACGTGACTTATCCATCCCTTGTACTTTCTTCATGGTTAGTATTTTTTTCTTATTTTTGTATTTTTTCATTCATTTTTCTGCTGACATTTCTTGCATCATTCTCTACATCATTCTTCATTGGTAATGTCATGACATAATTATGCACACTACGCATTCTCTATTGCCCTTTGGTTGATCTTCAATTTCAGTTCTTCCAACATCCCGTAACTCATAGCCATAGAACAACGATACCATAAGTAAACTTGTATTATAGTGATGGACCTTTGTTTTAGGGAGAAACTTGGTAGAACTGATCAGTTTAGAGTCTCTCTACCTACTTAGGGGCACAGTGTCAGCCTGCAAACATGTTCAGATCTTTTGTCATAAGAAATTCTCAATTGTCCCCATTCCAAAATCTAAAGTTCTCTCCTGTGTCTCTTACACCATGTAAATACTCGAAATAATGGTCTCCACTAAATATTTCCATTTCCACATTCACTTAAATCATTAGAATCTGGCTTTCATTCCTACCACTCTATTAGAACCACTCTCACCACAGTTTCTGATTAAATCCTAATTGCACCAGCCAGTGGCCTGTTTTGAGTCATTAGCCTCCTTGAATTTTCAATGATGTATTTTTTTAAATTTTCATTTCATACTCTGTAGAAGTAATATGGTGCAATGCAAAGAACATTAGATTTTGAATGGAAGGAACTAGATTTAATTCCCAGAAACTCTGTTTGCTACTTATGTTATTTTGGGAAATTCATTTGCTCCCTCTAGGTTTCACTTTCTTAACCCAAAAAATGAAGACATTGGACTACATGAACTCTGAGATTCCTTCTAGCCCTCTTACTATAAACAGCTCATATAATGGGTGTTCTAAGCTTGTTTGGGGGCAAACTTCAGTTTTCTGTTGGCATTAGCATCACAATCTGTGGCTTTATGATGCATTATTCCTCTCCTCCCCAGTATCATCACAATAGTCTACATTGTCCAAAGTTTTGCCTGGGACTTACCCAAACCCTAACTTTGCCTGTAAACCTTACCATGATTGCAACTGACCACAGATATCTAAAGAAGGTTCCTATTCTAGCTGAATAGGTGGTTCCATCAATAACTATTGCACGTTTGCAGTTCATAGATAAAGGGTGCATTGGCAGGATTTCAGTAAAGTCCAAAAGGGTCTGAAATGATCTTTCAAGGATAGACCCTCTGCCAGATGGTTATGAGAGGGAGCCCCCTTGGGAAATGGAGTGAAAACTTGGGTTTTTAACTGAAAGGCATAGAGTTTCCTCATAAACATAAAGTTGAAGGATGTTATTAAGAAAAATGGTTGGTTTATTGGAGTTTGCTGATCAGTTTTTGACTGATTGTTTTGATTTCCAATGCTAATTTAGTCATGTTAACTTTTTCATCGATATTTTATTTCTTTTCCATGATAGGATTAATACTCCCTAAACAATGTAGACTTTGAACTAATAACAGTGTGTGTGTGTGTGTGTGTGTGTGTTTGTGTGTGTAAATGGATTCTTTCTTCCATTTTTGTTTGTCCACTCTACAATATGGACTTTCAACAGACGCTGTTACTTTGATGAAACACCACTTCACCCCAGCTCTGCAGAATCCATGGTTTCCTTTAATTCTGATCTCAAGTGTCACTTCCCACAGGAGGTCTTTTTCAGTCCCATCCACCTCCCACTTACAAGTGCCTTCTCCTCTCTGGCTACTACCTTCTATCTACTCCACATGCAACTTTTATACACTGAATAAATGTTTGTTGAATGATTGATGACATTCACCCGTTCTTTTGCTCATATCTTTTTTTCCTGGGGATTTGTTCATATTTTCATGTTCAAAGTTTTAGGTCTCATTCTCTTCAACCTCCTGGGTTATACAGATTACCTGGATGGTTACACAGATGTCTGGATGGCTGTGTGATCTATCCATTGTGACATAAATAGTAAATGGTAGAAATAGAATTTGAATCCAGTGTTTTTCTGATGCAACAATCAGAATTCTTCTACTTTATTAGGTTAATAACTTGTCCAGGACCAGAATGTTAATGGTGGTCAAAGGCAGGACTGAAACTCAAGTCCTCTTGACTCTAGGTTCCATATTATCCCAGTCTACCATAATAAATAATTCAAGGGAGAGAAGCAGTGGAATTTCAATAAGTTGGAGTTAGAAGACCTGGGTTTTAGTCCTGGCTCTGACACTTCCTATTAGGGTGAATATGGACATATTTCTTACCTCCTTTAAAGTTGCATCCATCATCAAGAAAATGGGGATAAAATTACTTATTCTCTCCAACTCACAGAATTGTTGAGAGAAAAGCCCTTTGGAGACTTCAGTGTGCTATAGGCATGTTAGCTAATATAATAGAATGGAATGCAATGGAGTCTGGAATTGGAGAATAGATCCCTTGGGCTTCGAATATGAGGAAGGTCTGAAATAATGAGGCCTAGAAACAAACAGTAACAGAGAAGAAACATTAGAATTAAAAACAAAAGTCATAATCCTCTTGAATATAAGAGAAAAAGAAGCAGATAAGCAAACACACAAAACCAACAAACGTTAATTGAAGATTTCACCATGGGAGGTTTGTCTAAATAAGAATGAAGGCAATTATGGCCTCACATGTTTTTCCAAAGACGCATAAGGAAAAGTCATTAGAATATACACAGAAAGTTACTGTGCTTCCTCTCATCCCTAAAGACCACAGGAGAGAATGGAGTAAGTGAAGAAGTAAGATAGGTATGGTGATCTAAGAAATACTGGTGATGTATTTTCATATCAGCAGATGCCCTTTGGCTTTGTCTCCACTGTAAAGAGGAAATGGCATCAGGGCAGATACTCAGGTAAGGAAGAGAGGATTACACAAACATGATGCCAAAAATCACACCAGTGATAAAAGAGCTGCCTCTGCTTTCTTTCTTAGGATACAAGGTAGATTTTTTTCTTAAAACCTACTTCCTAAAAATGTGGATGTAGCCACAATAAAAGCAATCAAGGAAAGGGGAAATGGTTAAAAAAGCAGGCAGGTCAATTTTGAGATATTAGCATGGCAGCCAGAGTGGAGCCAGAGAGCTCAGCATTCAGGAAAGAAGGGTCTGGAGAAGGCAAAATGATACAGTAAGTAGATCCCATTAGATAATTAGACTCCATCTTGTGTTCCCATGTCTTCTCTACTTGTATACTCTTCGCTTCCGAGAGTCAGAATGGTAAAATAAAGTCAGCCTCAGAGCCAAGAAGACCTGTGTACATCAGTTCAAGTCTCCCTCTGACCCACACTGTCTGCCTGACTCTGACAAGTCTCAACCTCTGAACCACAGAATGCTCTGAGAAGCTCACTAAGAGAAAAGGTGCTGATTTGCATGGGTTGAGGAAATTTTCTCCTCTGAGAGTTCCTCATACTGATGAAATCAAAAGTCCAGTTATTATCTCTCTTCCTGCTAAATAAATGAAATCTCACCACAACCGGCCCCATCCCTTCCACCAACCCCAAATTGGACCACAGAGACTAGCAGTCAGGAAAGTAGTAGGAAATACCTGGATAGCATTGACAATCTGGAAGGGGATGGTGGATAAAATGGCGCTCCTATCTTGGGTGCTAGGTGTTGAAGAATAGGGCAATTTCCCCATGCTATTCTTTTGGAAATAATGGAGAGATGTGGGTTTGGGGATATTCAAATTAGATATTATAGAGGACAGAGCTCTGAATTTTAAATTAGAGGACCTGAGTTCAAATTTTGGCACTGAAATGATTATTTCTTGGGAATTTCAGTTGCCTCTCTGAACCTCAGTTTCCTCATGGATACAATGCGAGAGTTATAAGGGTCATCTCTCTTTGCAAACTCACTGAATATTAATAGTAAAAAGCTCCCACGTGCAGAAAACTCACCCATAACATCAAAAGAACCTACTACAATATAATATTATAGAAAAAATAAGTAAAGGTTAATAGCATATATTTGTGTGTATATATATATATGTGTGTGTGTGTTTACATGCACACATATGCGCATGTGTTTCTATATGTATGCATAAACCACAAGGTGAAATACCCTTTGTGTGTTTCCCTTTGTAGTTTTTTCACCCTGATCCCATAGCCTGCAGTTCAGCCTTTGGAGCTGAATTTGATATAACTGATATATGAGGTGAACAACTTTGAAATGTGGGAGTGGACGGGGGTGGAATTGGGGTTGGGAGTCAATTTTCTTGCCCTAATGAAGGCAAGTGGAGGCTAAGGAATCATATCAACCACAAGTTCTGAGGATAAATGTGCTATTGTAGAGATGGGTAGAACAGGGAAGAAAGCAGGAATGTATCACTGGAATTATGGGAAGCTGGCAAAATGTTAGGATTGAGAGGAATTAAGAATAACCACAAATGTCCCCACAAAACGATAAAAATGCATCAGTAAGTACAATGATAAAAAAGTCAAAGATATAAAAATATAAGTTCCTCCACTTATGTGAGGACTAGACAAAAACACTGGAGGAATCCTGTGAAAACTCTAAACAGAGAAAACCTACTGTTGGTGAAAGGCAAAGCACATAAGTAGCACAGATCAAGAGCACGAGACAGGGCCAGCCCAGGGCCCGACACAAAGCCCAGTAGCCCATGCCTGGGCTATTATAGGAAGAAGTACAGTAGAAGAAAAAACTGCTGAAGCACCTGGGAGTCTTTCAGGAAGTGCATTCTCAGAACAATCAACAACAGCTGTTAGGGCTGATCACAATCACACAAGACAAGAAGCCAATTGTGACTTTGGGACTGTGTCAGGAGACAGATGCAGAGGAGTTGAGGACAAAACTTAAATAATGCCACCAAGAGACTGAACCAAAATTCAGATATTGCTTCAAAGGGAAGTACCCATTCAGAGCTATGGGGTTGCCCATGTAATCAAAGCAACCTAGAGGGAGCAGTCTTATTCAACCCAAAGTCCCAAATCACAAACCAAGACAGAAAATGACTCAACAGAAGAAAAATGCTGAAATCCATCAAGAAATACCATGAACTGAAAGAAGCACCTAGAGAACAGAGTAATTTCACGGGAAGTTCAAGTAGAGCCTCAGGGAACAAATGTCCTAATGACCTGGCCACAAAGAATACAAGAGAACATGGATGAAATGAAATAAAATATGAGAAATGCAATGTTTAGGAAAATCATGTAATGTTACCAAAAATAACTGCTAGGCAAAAAAGAATTTCAGGGAGAATTAGTATCTTAGATGTGATTTTGGAAGGAAGCAGAGATAAGGACAGAGAGCCTTCCAGACAGGAGATAGAGCCAGTCAAAGTGCACAGAGCAGTTCCAGCCCAAGGAGTGCAGTGATAGAACTGAGAGACCCGGGGACCTTGGCTACCCTTGGGAGCAAGAGCTGGCCCTCCATGCAGGGGTCTTGGACATGTGTGTTCTACATATGTGCCACAAACTGTGAACCCTGACCAGGACCATGGACATTTGCATTACTCCCGTATTGCCCTGCCATTCACCTTCCACATGTGTACCCCAGGTGTGTCAACACTTGCCACTGATGGTTTGTGGCCTGGCTTTATTTATCTCCATCCTTTGTATTCCCTACCTCCCTCAAAGGCTCAGTGTTGACACCTACTCATATCCTTAATGATTCCCCCAATTCTTAATGTCCACTGTCCCAAATGATGTTGTATTTATTATGTATGTTACTCCTATGTGCAGCCTCTTCTCTAAGCTTTTTAACATTTCACATTAACCAATGAATACGCACCTACTATATGCTAGATGTTGGCAAGGCAGAGATGAAGATGAAAGAAGTTTTACTCTAAATAAGCTTACATTCTATCAGAGGATATATATATATATATATATATATATATATATATATATATATATATATATGTACATATATATATGTACATATATATGTATATATATGTACATATATATACATATGTACATATATATCTGTAAGTGTGTGTATATACACATGTACATATGTATATACACATATATACAAATATACACATACATGCATAATATGTATAAATATGTGTACATATACACACATACATATAAAACTTCCGCAACCAAATGTATGTATATATGCATATATAGTTATATGCATACAGATGTGTTCAAATTCATATCATATATACATGTGTGTGTGTTTAGGTAGAAAATAGTGTCCCAAAAGTCTTTGTATAGTTTTGAGCTATATAAATGATCATAGTTATACAGGTGTATAAAATATTATCATGGAAAACCACGCTAAGACTTCGGGGACCACCTGAATACAAGCATAAATATGAAGTAAATGTAGGGATGAGAGGGAGATATGGGAAATGACATTTCATGCATGAAGAACAGCAAGTAAGCCAATATGCCCGAGTCATAGAGTGCATGTTAGGGAGTCATGTGTAGGAAGAATGGAAGAGCAGTAAGGACCCCAGTAGATTAAAAAAAAAACTTTATTTCTTGACTTGACCTGAAAATTTCCTGACTTGAAAGTACATTGGTGCCAAGAACATCTCCAGAAGGAAAATTTTATTTATGGATAAATATAGGCAATTGTTTACAACTTATGCTATTAGAGTTACCCAGGAAATTAAGAGGTGATGTCTCTTTCCCAAGGTCATGCAGCCACTGGTGGCAGAAACAGCCCTGGTGTCCAGACTTTCTTGAATCAGAAGGCTACTCTTCATCCACTATATCAACCTGTCACCCTTCAGAAATTTCAGAAAGAAAAATCAAACAAGTTATAAATGAACTCCTAATAATTAAAAAATATTTATCTCTAGGATCCCAAGTTATTTCAAGGAAACATGTAAAAAAAGTTGGCTGAATTGGGAATTAAAAGGTTTGCATTCAATTGTCAAGTTTGCAATTTACTGCTTTTGTGACTGTAAGTAAATCACGTAATGTTTCTGGGCCTTAGTTTCTTCATCTGTAAAATTAACTGGTTGTACTAGAAGATGTCTGTGGTACCTTACAACTCTAGATCAGTAGTATTATGAAGAAATAATCCCCATGCTACTTAATTTTTTTTCAAAAACAGAGAAAGAGTATTCTGCCAAAATATTTTTTGTGAAGCAAACATTATCTAGATTTCCATGATCTAGATTTCCAAACCAAGGAATGATAACTACACAGAACAGATCCTGAAAGTAGTGAAAAGGTGGACCAATTTAACTACTAAATACTGATGCAATTATTGAAGGGTGGTATATAATAAGAACAAACTGAACTGATATTAAGTGAAATGAATAATATTGATTCCAGACGACAGATTCCATGAGGAAACACTCATGGTTTCTTCAATTATTGTTTTTGCTTAACTCGAGATTCTGCATGTGAGGAAGAATTATATTGGAAAATGATTTTGGAGTATAAAAATCAATACATTTTTTTTTCAAATTTATACTTTGCATCAAGGGTAACTTCCATGGAATTATAAAATTTCAGAAGGCTCATTTTTATATTTGGTGAATTTTAGTTGCTTTTAAGGGAACGTTTAATCTTATTCTTAGTAGAAGACAGTCATCACCTTTTTTCTTACTCATTATACTTTAAAGAGAGTGTTCTTAACCTGGGGTCTGTGAACTTTCTATGTATTTCATTTTGTGCATTTAAAAACATTATTCTGAGAAGGGATCCTTAGGCTTCTTCAAACTGTCAAAGAGGTTAAGGACAATAACAACAAAGTTAAGAATCCCTACATTACAAAGAAACAGAAAAAAATTTATTTTTATGAGGTCTCCATAGGTCTATGGAATTATTCTGTCTATAAATTAACATTACATATACATTCAAAGAGAATAAAATTAGGCAAATATCATCCCAATCTTGAAAAAGAATTACGTAGATCATTTAGATTCTTACTTAGTGACAGATGATTTGATTCTTTCTTTTTATATTAATATATAAATTTATTTATTTTTAGTTTTCAACATTTACTTCCACAGGATTTTGAATTCCATATTTTCATCCCATCTTGTCCCTCCCCACCCCACACCCCAAGATGGCATGCATTCTGAATACCCCTTCCCCTAGTCTGCCCTCCCTTCTATCTCCCCCCTCCCCCCTTCTCTTATCCCCTTCCCCTTCTATTTTCCTGTAGGGCAGGATAGATTTCTATACCTCATTTCCTGTATTTCTTATTTCCCAGTTGCATGTGGAAACATTATTTTTTAAACATGTGTTTTTAAAACTTTGGTTTCCAAATTTTCTCCCCCTCCTCCACCCACCCACCCTCAGTGAAAAGGCAAGCAAGTCAATATAGGCCATACATGTGCAGTTATGCAAAACACTTCCATAGTAGACATTTTGTTAAAAACTAACTCTATTTCCCTTAATCCTATCCTGCCCCCCATTTATTCTATTCTTTCTTTTGACCCTGTCCCTCCTCAGAAGTACTTTCTTCTGATTACCCCATTCCCAATCTGCCCTTCTCTCTCTCATTCCCCTGCTATCTTTTCCCCTTTCTCCCCTATTTTCCTGTAGGGTAAGACAGATTTCCATAACCATTTGAGTGTGTATGTTATTCCCTCCTTAAGCCAAATCCTATGAGAATAAGATTCCCTCATTTCCTCTCACCTTCCCCTGTTTCCCCTCCACTGTAAGAACCTTTTCTTGTCTGTTTTGTGCAAGATAATTACCCCATTCTACCTCTCCCTTTCTCTTCTCCTAGTATAATCCTCTCTCACCCTTAATTTTATTCTCCAGATATCACCCCTTCATCTTCAACTCACCCTGTGCCCTTTATCTATCTATCTATCTATCTATCTATCTATCTATCTATCTATCTATCTATCTATCATCTATCTACCTACCTACCTACTATATATATATACATATAATTTTTCCCCTCCCACTACCCTAATACTGACAAAGGTCTCATGAGTTATAAATATCATCTTTCCATGCAGGAATGTAAACAGTTCAGCCTTAATAAGTCTCTTATGATTTCTCTTTCCTGTTTACCTCTTCATGTTCCACTTGAGTCTTGTATTTGAAAGTCAAATTTTCTATTCAGCTCTGGTCTTTTCATCAAGAATGCTTGAAAGTCCTCTATTTCACTGAATGACCATTTTTTCCCCTGAAGGATTATACTCAGTTTTGCTGGGTAGGTGATTCTTGGTTGTAATCCTATCTCCTTTGCCCTCCAGAATATTATATTCCATGCCCCGTGATCGTTTAATGTAGAAGCTGCCAAATCTTTTGTTATCCTGATTGTGTTTCTATCATATTTGAATTGTTTCTTTCTGGCTGCTTGCAATATTTTTCTCCTTGACCTGGGAACTCTGGAATTTGGCTACAATATTCCTAGGAGTTTTCCTTTGGGGATCTCTTTCAGGGGGACACCAGTGGATTCTTTCAATTTCTATTTTGCCCTCTGGTTCTAAAATATCAGGGCAGTTTTCCTTGATAATTTCTTGAAAGATGATGTCTAGGCTCTTTTTTTGATCATGGCTTTCAGATAGTCCAATAATTTTTAAATTCTCTCTCCTGGATCTATTTTCCAGGTCAGTTGTTTTTCCAATGAGATATTTCACATTGTTTTCTAATTTTTCATTCTTTTGGATTTGTTCTACTGTGTTGTGATTTCTCATAAAGTCACTATCTTCCAATTGCTCTATTCTAATTTTTAAGGAAGTATTTTCTTCAGTAATCTTTTGGACTTCCTTTTCCATTTGGCCAATTTTGCTTTTTAGGGCATTCTTCTCCTCATTGGCTTTTTGGACCTCTTTTGCCATTTGGGTTAGGCTATTTTTTAAGGTGTTATTTTCTTCAAGTATTTTTTGGGTCTCCTTTAGCAAGCTGTTGACTTGTTTTTTATGATTTTTTTGCATCACTTTCATTTCTCTTCCCAGTTTTTCCTCTACTTCTCTTACTTGCTTCTCAAAATCCCTTTTGAGCTCTTCCAAGGCCTGGACAGATTCATATTTTTCTTGGAGGCTTTGGATGTGGGAGCTTTGACTTTGTTGTCTTCTTCTGGTTGTATGTTTTGATCTTCTTTGTCACCAAAGTAAGATAATATAGTCTGACTCTTTTTGTGAGGTTTGCTCATGATCCCAGCCAACTACTTGAGTTTTAAACTCTTTGTTAAGGTAAAAGTCTGCTTCCAATGTGGAGAATGTACTGTCCCAAGCTTCGGGGGTTTCTATAGCTGTTTTCAGAGATACTTGTAGGGACCTGTAAATTTTCAGTTCTTCCAAGGTGGTATGATAAGGGTCGAGGTGTTTACTTTTTTCCTGGCCTGAGCTGTGGTCTTTGAGTGACCTGCCACAAGCAGTATTTTCTCTCTTGCAACTGTGAGGAGGGTTTCCTCTTCACTGCCACTGCAAGCTCCACCCTGCCAGCCCTCCTCCTCACCCCAGGACCGCCACCCAGAACTGTGACCCAGATCCAAGCACGGGCAAAGCAAGAGATTCCTGCCACAGCACCGGTAAAGAGATCCCTGCAGTCCCCCTCTGATCAGCTACTTGATTCACCCTCAGTCTGTGGGCCAGAAGCTGAGGCCAAAGCCACTGCCCCAGCATCTGCGCTCTGCGTTCTGTGCTCTGGAACCGGCTCTGACCTAGCTCTTCTCTCACCGTGAAAACAGACTTTTCCCACTGACCTTCTAAATTGTCTTTGGTGTTCACAGATTAAGGAGTCTGGAAGCCTCAACAGATGCCCGTGATTCAGTCCTCTGAGGCCTGTTCCAGGTTCACTGCAGCCTGCATGCCCACGCTGAAGTGGGCTCCTCTCCCCGCCCAGCACGATATGCCTTTTGGATCAACCATCCAGGCTGTCTTGGGCTGGAAATTTGTTTTACTCTGTATTTTTGTGGGTTCTGCTGCTTTAGAATTTGTATAGAGAAATATTTTTATGGGTATTTGGAGGGGTTTGGGGGAGAGCTCAACAAGTCACTGCATTCATGCTGCCATCTTCAGATGATTTCATTCTGATTCCTGTCAAAATATTAGGATGTAGCATTAAAGGAATGGTTTAGGATCACTGGAAAAGGAAAGCAGTAAATGTTATGAGCCAGTGTGGATTCATTAAGAAAAATCATTGAGAATTAGACACATGATCAGTCAGAGTAGTTATTTGCCACAAATCTCTCAAGCTCCTCAAAACTCAGGAATATGAATCATCAGCCACTTATAGAATAACTACAGCTGAATTCCCCCAATAAGAGATAGTAAACTACACAAGGTTTAAAAAATGAAATAATACTGGAAAACATAAATGCTTTAATCGCTCACTCACCATTTCCCCCTTTCCCCCCACCCAGTCTTGTGCCAAGTACAAAGTTAGTTAAAGCTAGGAGGTACCTTTTTGTAAAAAGAGTCTATAAGATTCCATTCATTTTTATGGAACCAAATATGTTTTGGGAATGACAAACATTTACATCTTTCAGTTAATTAGGAAGTGATAAAAATGTCATCCATTGTTGTTTGTTGACTATAAAAGAAAACAAGACAAGACAAAACAACCTACTTATTCCCTCCTAATATCCTCATAGAGGAAACCTTTGATTCCTGTTTAAATGACTTGTATAAAGCTTTTGTAGGTATATGAGAGTAGGTATACAGGTTAGAATTCATTAATGTTCTTGTGGTAACCTTTTTTGTTATTAATAATGCCTAAGATTTTTTTTCTGTACCCTTATCACTTTCCCATCTGTTTTAGACTTTGTATACGGCTTTCAAATCCATCACAACTATATTGACCCTAATAAAGAATTCTAAAAATTTACTTGATGAAATGTAGCATTTTTTTTCTCTTTGTCATCTTTCATCACATTTCTTTTATTATTATTATTTTTTGCTTTTTGGTGAGGCAATCAAAGTTAAGTGACTTGCCCAGGGTCAGACAGCTAGTAAATGTTACGTGTTTGAGGCTGAATTTGACCTGAGGTCCTCCTGACACCAAGGCCACAGCTCTATCCGCTGTGCTACCTAGCTGCCCCTTTCATGTCATTTCTACCTCCCTATAAACATTTCTAGGATCGTTCTAGGGGCCAAATGTAATGATTCTACTTTTCTTGATGAGGAAGAATTTGGTAATTAAAAACAAATCTCTATTGTCCTTTTGTTGGTAGTCCTCCATTTGGATGACTTGTTTACTTGGATACTTTGGCAAACTTTCTCCAAACTAATTTGACCCTCCAATGCTTCTCTGTTTTTTGCAATAATGTAGCTCAAAATTGTTCACTTTCATTCTTCGTAAAATTCTATAAACCAATTTACATTTTAATCTAGGATTACCTTTGGCAAACTATCTCTCAGTTACTTAGAAGTTTGGCAACTGAGGCACATTCTTCAATCTTTCATTTTATTTTTATTATCTGTTATTTTACATTATTTACTCTCATTTTATTTGTTTATTGTGGCAATTTGTATTGGTTACATTTCTGGGTGCATTTTATAGTCAGTGTACATGTAATTTATGTTGTCCATTTCCTATATATTTTTTAAATCAATAATTTGTTTAATTCATGCATGTAATGGTTAAATATAATCAGTTCAATAACAAATACCAAATTCTGCAAGTAGCCTAAAGCATGAAGTTAATCTATGAAGGATTACTCATTCAAATGACCTGGCATTACTCTGTATCAATGAGAATTTGAGGGATAATGTAATCAGATGTCCCTAAAAGAAAAGGAAACTAACCTTTAACTAGGAATATCTTGGAAAAGTGAGCCTATTTATGGATTTTTTAAAATGTGGGTTTTACAAAAGGGAGACATTTGATTCATTCCTATAAAAATACAGAGAGGAAAAGAACACTTAGCTAGCAAGCTCCCCAAGCAAGAAAGGAAATGATGATTCATCCCACCCAGGTAATATTTATTGATCTATGGAATTAAATGGGTGACTATGAGAGAATAGGATGCTAGTATTGGAGGAAAGGGACTGAGATGGAAGATTAGAAGGGGAGACTTGCCCATTAGGGCAGAGGAAAAGGTGCCATGAAAGAACATCCTTATGTGAGAGGAGTGATATATATGTGTTAAGAGATAGGAGATATTTCATGTATTACTGCAGAGAGAATCCTAACATTTAGAGATCATTTTGTCTGAGAATGGGATGCCCTTCCAAGAAATACAGCTTCCACCCCTAGATATACCAGTAGTGAGGAAATATGAGTCCCCAAAAACAGCTAGCACTTGGTGCTGAATGATCATGGCAAGGACAAATAGCAGGGCCAGGTCATGTGAGCACTACTTATATCCTAACCTGCTTCATCCATGAATTGTTATCTCTTATAGTGAGGCAAAGCAGAAAAATGTGGGACTACAAATGTTATAAGAGGGGGCAGCTAGGTGGCGCAGTGCATAGAGTACCGGCCCTGGATTCAGGAGGACCTGAGTTCAAATCCGACCTCAGACACATAATACTCACTAGCTGTGTGACCCTGGGCAAGTCACTTAATCCCACTGCCTAAACCAAAAAAAAAAAAAACCAAAACACAAGTGTAGAAATATTATGAGATCTACAATCATAATAGTATGGAAACTGAATTGAAGAGGCAGTTCAAATTTCACATTCAGAAGCATTTCCCTCTTAAAGGGCACAGAAATAAAAGAAATAAAGATATAAACCTTGAATTGAAGAATAAAATGCAGAATAGGAAAACAGGAATGAGGAGGAGGGGAAAGTACACTGCAAAAAAAAATGTAACCTAAACTAAGAGGTTGAAGGGAAAGGAAAGGACAGTTAAGATTTTAAAACTCATGCTTAGTTGGGCAATGAGAAAAAAAACAATGTTAAAAACAAGGGGACAGATAAATAAATTAAAATGAATAACAATTTAAGGAAATTCAAGGAATTTGGAATGGGAACAGTAAACTGAAGCTAGGGGGAAAGACTGAGAGAATCAAGCACCAAAATACCAAGCAAAACTAATTTTAGGGAAGAATGTGAATTTACATGAGGATTCAGGAAAAAAATACAAAGGATACAACAAATCATGACTAATAATTATGACTTTAAAAGTGAATGAATTAAACAGATGACCAACATAAATGAAAATGGAAGAATGATTTTTTTTTAAAAAGCTCAATAATTTTATATATAGAAAAATACATATAAAACACAAAGGCACATATGAAGTGGGAGTAAATACCAGTCATGCCGGACTATTTCAATACACCAGCGAATATGTGATCTTATTAGTAGGTATTAGTATTTCCTTTCACAGAACAAATCAGAACTCATGCAAATACATCTATGTTATGTAAATCTAGTTAAAATCTTTCTGTAAGTTCATAACTATGGACCCATCCAATATGGTGAGCCTTCCTTGAGTTAATTAGCCATACAAATGAGCACACAGGCTTTCCATTTGTTACCCAATATTCCTGACAATTTCATCATTTTCATCTTTGTTTCTTTAATGATATTCATTATTTCCTTTGTGGCCTTAGCAATATATATATATTTTATCCACTTTTTTTCTATATGAATACTTAGGTTTAAATCCCATGGGTGATTATGATCTCATTAAGGAATCATTGTAATGTTCTAGGATTGATGCAATCAGAACAAAGTCATTTGCAATGGGAGGATATGGAGTACCTCAGAATCTAAAGGGAATCCTTTTTCAATTTATAATCTATATTGCATCTCCTCCATGAGGGTGGTGAATAATTTTGGTGAGCCTACATTACCTCTTTTTGTTTTACTCGGTATTACTGATCAGAGGGGTTATCAAAAATTGACCTCCATTGTAACAACTTTCAATCATTTTTACATGCATTAGGGACACATGTAGGAAATACCTTATTGGAAAGAAATCCTTCCTAGGTGGGGGAAGATCAGGTTACTATTTTCTTCCCAAATCCACTATGGAATGATATGAATATAGCAACTAAAATCCATATCTGCCTAGATGAGTTTAATCTGGTTTGAGGGTTTTATTTTCTTTTTGTGTTTTCTTCCTGAGTAGGTGAACAATCATTAAACACCTAATGCATGTGTCCATTCATAAAGGCAACCTTGTAAGTCTGAGAAATTGGGAAGTTTGGGCTCATTTTACTGGACGTAACTGGAGGCAACTGCTTCGTGTGTAGCTACCTTTTCGTATCAAGAAGTAGAGTATAACATTACTTAGTGCTGTCACTGGTTTAAATATTTTTCTGTCAAACATATGTTAGTGCATTTATTTTGGGTAAAGGAAATGAGCACCTCTCTCATAACTGAACCTTATAGGATATGAAGTATCTTTCTCTCCTTCCTCCTTCTGGGGAAGTCCTAGCAATAAACCACACCTGAAGATTTAAATATTTTCCTTTGGGACAGATGGGTTTAAGAAGCCAAAGAGTTTGAAAGAATCAAATATTTCTATCTTTAGAGGTCATGATCCTCCAGGACTAAATTTGGGAACCATTACACATGTGAGTCCCAAGCTGATTGAGGCTCTCCAGCAGAAAGGGGAACGGAGGCAGTACTTCAACCCACTTGAACCAGCAACCATTATGAATTATATTCTCCTGTGTCAAATGGGGTCCTTGAATTCTTTTTTTTTTTCAAGAAGGAATGCCTCTTCCCTCTGGCTTCTTCACTTGACATCCTCCCCGGCAATGGCAACCCCCTTTGGGAAGCTTATATCTCCTTGTTTTGTGCTTCACTTAATATTTATAGCCAGAGGAATATTTCTCTAAATTAAAGTTCTATTCTGTTAACACCAATATTCTTTTGGGCTATTCTATATCATTGCAATTCATGAAAAAACAGTTTCTAAAGAATCAACATTTAAGGTTAACCAAAGGGCAATACAGAGGCACACGATGGATGTACATATGTTGAAGCATATTGTAAACAATTTCACATGGATGTTGCTTAAAAATAATATCAAAGAGATGTGTATCAATAAAGGTGGTAGGCAGGTCATGAAGTAAGTGCAGGGGCTATCTGATGGACAGATGATATGCTGTGGTGGTGCCCATACAGTGCTGAGAGATCTAAAGGAAGGACCTTGATATGTTGGATAGAATTCTATGTGGAAGTCTCATAGGCCAAAGTCACAGGGGATAAGAAAGACATGGATGGATTGCTATCTATATCAGGAGTGCCTACTTCAGTGAGATCATAAATATACCCAAATATCAAAGTAAGTATGTTATTAGAAAATGTAGAAGCAGATCATCCACAATAAAATTACTACAGAGATATGGATTGCATTGCATTCTATAGAGCTATAAGGAATGCTTTTCAAAAATGGCTCATTATTAAAAAAAAATTCTGTCCTTGAACTGGAAATAAATGGTAATTAGTAAAATCAACCAATCTTGCAAGGAAATAGCACTTTTTAAAAAGTTTTCAGAATCCTCACTGTTTTCTACTTCTCTACTTTTTTCAGAAACTAATCAGGTTTAATTAATATTTCCTAAGGCGATAATACAAGCTAAGTGGGACCAGGAACTTGGTGAAGGCAACAATGAATAAAGCTGTTGTTAGGAAGGTAGTATAGCAAATTTTATTCTGACCAAATTCATAACGGACTGCTTCATTAACCACAATATCCATTCATGACCTTACAATGGAGATGTAATTTTCCCTTAACCAGAATCTCCATGCTTATTATCCAGAGCATGGTATTCCCATTATCAAGGTAGTTGTCAAAATCAAATTATTAATGGATCCCTGCAAAATAGAGGTGATATTATTGCAAATTTCATGGTTCAAACATAAATTATGTGGGACTATGTTTTTTTTGGAAATCATTAAAATTACATGAGCGACTTCATGGTTCTGTGTATATACAGCTTAATGTCAGAAAGTCCTGAGCTCATATATGACTTCTGACCCATATTAATTGCATGACTTTGAATAAGTTGCTCATCCTTGAAGTGCTGTTGGCTAGAGATGTCCAACACACAGCCCCCTGTGGGCTCTAACCAGTATAAAATGTACCTGAGAAGTATTCAGCAAAACAAATAAAAATTATATGGAACATAGACATATGTGGTTGCCTAAGTCAACATACAACCTACAGAGATCTGTATGTATGGTTTAATAGTCCCCTTTCTGAGTTTGCCTCCACTCCTGTAGTCAATTGTGAAGATTATTAATTGGACAGAAATTGTTGGAAAAGAGTTTCCTCACCTGAGAGTCCTCTATACTAATTAGAGCACAGGTTCAGTCTATGCCTATAATTACTCGGATGGCAATTTACTAGCTAACATAAAACAGCTAAGTTAAAGGTTTTCAAAGCACTTTACCACAAATATCATCTCATTTTACCCTCACAAGCACCCTGGGAGGTAGGTGCTATTATTATCTTAATTTTATAGAAGGGGAAACTGAGGAAGACAGCAGTGAATCCCACAGGCTCACACAACAAGGAAGTGTCCAAGGCAGAATTTGAACTCAGGTTTTCTTGACTCTAAGTTGAGCATTCCCTCAACTCCTTCACCTACATGCTTTCAAGATTTAAGGGATTTGGACCAAATCATAAGGCAGCATGGTGCAGTGGTAAGCACTTGGAAAAAAAGGACCAGAAAACCTGGGATGTAATCTTTATTTTCCAGTACCTTTGAGACCTTGGGAAAGAAATTTCCTTTCTCTGAACATCAGTTTTCTCTTCTATGAAATGAGAGGGTTGAAATCTATAATCTCGACTCCCTGCCAGACTTAAAAATCATTGAATTAGATTAGGCAGAAGTAACCAAAGTGAGGTAAAAATGCCAATAGAGCACCAAATGACCATTTCAAACATGATAGAGTTGCTGACTTATTTTAAAATGATGCCAAATTGTATGGCTAATATGAAAGTATATTTGGCATCTAACTGATATTGGTGGACTGTTCAGGGAATGGGGGAGGGGCAAAAAGGAGAGAGTGAGTTTGGAACTCTAAATTTTAAAACACAAATGTTAAAAAAATGTAATTTGGAAATATTTAGCAAAATATTTTTTTAATGATGTGGTTGTGAGATAGTGAATTTAGTATCAAGATGAAAAGAAGAAAGATTGTTAATAAAGTTTCCTTTACCTCCCCAATTCCAAATCTTAAATAAATCAAAAAAATCCATGGGAAAGTGTACAGAGCAAGTAGCTTTAAAAAGATATTCTTTCTATCAACGGCTCCTTGTTCAAAGATCCAAACACTGTGAATAGGTAGACTTTTGGTGATAGATGCTACAGCTTTGGTTTTGTTTTTAACTTATAAAATGGCTTATTATAAGCAACAATTGAAAAGTGATAGAAGCATTTCAATTAGTTTTGCAGCTGTTTACAATCAAATCACCAAAATTCAAACAATTGGACTCCATGATAACTTTTCAGCAACGTGCTCCAAAGCCCCATCAGTAGTCTTTTCCCATCATTCTCATTCAACATAATCTTCTGTGGACATAATCAGTAGGTATATTGTTCTTCTGATTGATTTTTATACTCTTCAGTATTTCATATTGCTAATTCATCTTTCCTTATATTCCTTTTGCTTTTCCATTGTGATTTTGGTATAAATGCTATTTTATTAATGTGCCACAATTTATTGAACCCACTGTCATTGGACAGCATTATTTATTATTGTTGTTGTCATTATTGTTATCATTATATATGACTCCGATGAATATTTTATTCCTACTATTGCATTAGATTATGAGTTCCTCAAAGGCAGGAATTTTTTTATTTTTTATTTTTTGCTTTTCTTTACATCCTCAAGGCTTAGCAAAGTCCTTGATATATAGTAAATATTTTCTGAATGATTGACTGCCAGTTCTTTTCCTTTTATTTTTAGTCCACTGTTAGAGGATATTCCTAAAAATACAATGATTGAGTCAAAAATGTATGGTTATATTTTGTAAAATGTATTGTAACTTGCCAAAATCCTTTCTGAGAAGATTCTGAATACATACTCACTTTATGACTATGGGCAAATCATTTAACCACACTAAAAGCCCCAGCTTCTAAGACTCTAAGGAAAAGATGAATTTGCTAAATTGCATCAAGGCAGAGATTTTCTAAATGGAGAGCTCCCCTTGAAAATGAAATCAGAAGAACAAAAGAAAAAAAAATGCTATTCCAGTAGGAATGAATGATTGAATGAATGAAAGAATGAATGAATGTTCCTGTTTCTCCACAACCCCACCAGCACTGGGTTTTATGATTTTTAATTATTTTTACCTCTTTGATGGATAGGGATTTGTACATCGATGTGTTTTTTTTTATTTCATCTCTTTATTAATTTAAATGCCTGCTACATCTCTTGAAAACATTCAGTCAGCACAATGAAACAGTTGAAGTTTTATATACCTATTCAATTGAAAGCCTGAGGAATTACTAAATTGCCTTAAGAGATGAAGTAATGGTAAAAACTATGCCTGCCAAATTAGTGACCCCTTGTCCCTGAACTGCATCTTCTCCCACCCCCATATTTAGATAGAATCTAAAGTCAGTCAGTATGTTGTTCATTCAAACCACCAGCAATTCCAAAAGCAGGGCTTGCTATTGTTTTCCATTTAGTAAAATTGGTGTTTGATGGTTCCTTTCACTGAGGCCATCTTTAAGAAATTACCTTTCCACTTATTTTTACTAAAGACGCCCATCTCATGAATTAGAGGAAATTACTCCAGGAAACACTGAGGGAAGATGAGAGACTGAACAATAACAATGAAAACTAAATGTAGCTTCTAGATCAGCTAAAAAAATCACCAAGCAAGCTGCAAAGGAACTACTAAGAAGGACATGACCAAAAGAATACGTCTTATATTATCTATGAGTGTGACAGTCTGACGATAAGCAGATATACTCTTTTTAGGAGGGTGAAATTTATACCTCCACACCTGGAGCAATCCCCACTCTGAAAGTGAATTATGGTGCATCTGTCAGGTGGTGGAATTCAGGATGCTGGCTATGCTGTCAATTATATCAGAAATCTCTAGTGATGGAAATCAGCCTTTCATCAGGGATGAGGATTTATTTGAGGGAATGTGGACAAGATCACAAATCTATTTGTGTGACCAGACACAGCATAAATTTTTGTTTTGTAATCTCAACATTTTCGGATTGGAAGGGACCTCAGAAGGCTAGAAGAATCTCATTCACTCTCAAAGAAATCCCTACTATAGCATAGTCAGCCTTTTTTTCAATGTCTCTAATGAGAGACAACTCATATCATCTCCCAAAACAGACAGTTCAACTGTTGAATAGTTCTCATTTTTTTCCCAAGCATTTGCTCATGGAAAGCATAAATTTGCCTCTTTCCAACATCTACCCATTTCTCTTGCTTCTGCCATCTGTGGCCAAAGTATAATGGTTTTTCCAAATGACAGTTTTTCAAATACTTGAAGACAGATTCATGTTCTCCCCTGAGTTTTCTCTTCTACAATCTCCAAGTCTAAAAATCTCAGTTCCTTCAACTCATATTCATATGAAATTGACTCAGTCCCCTTCATGATCCTGGTTTCCTTGCTCTGGATACTATGAAGACCATCAATATCCTCATTAAATTGCAGGGGCTAGAAATGCACACAATACTCTAGATGGAGTCTGACCAGGACAATATGGGGAGACTATTGCCTATTTATCCCTAGAAGTTGTGATCTTCTTAATGAGGGCCCAGAACATGTGAGCTTTTTAGTAACTTATTTTTTGTGCTGACATTATACTATTCATTTTGAGCTTATAATCCACGAAAACCATCAGATTTTTTTTAAGTGGCTAGACTAGAACCTAAGCATATCTTCTCCATCCTGTATCCTATATGTGTGGAATTTATTTTTGAACCCATGAAAAGCTTTACACTTAGCATTATTTAATGATCCAACTTAATAGACTACTAGGCATCCAGTCTTTCTACTTTCTAAAATCTCTCTCTCATTCTCTCTCATCATATATCTGTGTGTAATTATATATATATATATATATATATATATATATATATAGTATATATAATATATATATATATTCAAAAATAACAAGATATATATTATATATATACACATGCATATGCATGCGTGTGTGTGTGTGTGTGTGTGAACTGACGTGGTACATGAGCTATCCTTTTCTGGTTTGTTTCAACTGCAAATTTGGTAAACATGCCATTTTTACCTTTAACCATTTTCACTGCCAAAAATATTAAAATCACGCATGGTTAAGCACAGAAGCTTGGGTCACTGTAGTGGAATCTTCTTGCCGTGCTTACATAGAGACATTAATTAAAACCATGATTCTATGTATTTAAACATCTCTGAATTAATTAACTCATATTTCTATCTAGTCCACATTTCTTTAAAATGATATGTGAAATGGTATGAACATTTTTGTCAAATTGTTGCAACAAATTTAATGTTGCTTACAATATTTCCATGAGCTATAAATCTATTCATCCCATCCAAAGGGGAAATATATTTACTCTGGTATAATCTGTACTTCACCAAATTAGTTTACACCTTTGCAATCACCACTTCCTTTCTAGATGTTCAACAAATCATTTCTTTAATAATGCACTGTGGAATTTTCCTAAGATTTCAATCCAAATTCATCTGCCTCTGGTTTAGAGACACTGCTTCTCTTCCTTTGTTGAAAATTTAGGTATTTGTCATCCATTTTTATAGTATATATATATCCCCATTTCTAATTTGTTTTAAATATCGCCATCATTTCACAGTCATACCTGCCTGATCTCTGAGTACTTAAATCTGCAATCTCTCTGACCCAGAAGACTTGTATTCATCAAGGACACTTCAGTATTCTCTTAGTATCTGTTGTCTATATTTGCTATATCTGTAACTGAAGTTTCTGTTGTTGTTGTTCAGTCATTTCTGTTGTGTTCACCTTTTATTGACCACATTTGAGTTTTTCTTGGCAAAGATGCTGAAGTGGTTTGCTATTTCCTTCTCCAGCTCATGTCACAGATCAGAAAACTAAGGCAAAAAGGGTTAAAAGACTTGCCCAGTGGCACACATTGATTAAGTGCCTGAGGCCAGATTTGAACTCAGTTCTTGCTGACTGAAGACCACGTGACATGTAGCTACTACCCACCTCCCATTCCCATCACCTATATACCTTTTAGCCATTTTTTGTTCTTTCATTTCTAGTGTAAATGTCATTCTAGTTGGCAAAGAAATTCTTTTTTTTCCTTTTGTTAATGTTTAAATATTTTTTTTGATTTATTTATTTTTAGTTTTCAACATTCACTTCCACAAGATTCTGAGTTCCAAATTTTCTCCCCATCTTATTCTTCTCCCCATCCCAAGATGGCATTCATTCTGAATACCCCCTTCCCCCAATCTGCCCTCACCCCTCTCTCCTCCCACCCTTCTCTTATCCCCTTCACATTCCACCTTCCTGTAGGGCAGGATAGATTTCTATGCTTCATTGCCTGTAAATCTTATTTCCCAGTTGCATGTGAAAACAATTTTTAACATTTGTTTTTTAAAACTTTGGGTTCCAAATTTTCTCCCTCCCTCCCCACCCACCCTCATTGAGAAGGCAGGCAACTCGATACAGGTTATACATGTGTAGTTATGCAAAACACCTCCATAGTAGTCAGGTTGTAAAAAACTAACTATATTTTCCTTCATCCTATCATGCTCTCCATTTATTCCATTCTCTCTTTTGACCTTGTCCCTCATTAGAAGTGTTTGTTTCACCTGTAATTGAATTAGATTTTTTTAATGTATTCATGTTTGGTTAAGATTATGGCCAGACAAAATACCTAGGTCTTTTTGATATAGTTTTTTTTTTTTAATGTACTTATTTGAATATTCATTTTTGACAGATGAGTATATGATATGTTTTACAGGTGTTTGGAGAGGGTTGGGGGAGAGATAAAACAAGTCACTGCTTTTACTCTACAATTTTGGCTCCACCCTTCGGCAAAGAAATTCTTTAGAATTTTTTTTTTTAATGAGCAACTTTGACTTCTTTTTGTTGGCAAATTCCTTTGTGTTACCCACCCCTAAGAAGTAGTATTATCTTATATTTTTCTGTTTTCTTTCATAAACACTAATACAATAAAAACAAAGAAACAGCTTCTCTGTTGCTCTTAGAGATCACTATGTGGTATACTGGGTAGAGCACCAGGCCTGGAGTTAGGAAGATCTGAGTTCAAATGTGGCCAGACATTAACTAAGTATGTGACTCTGGGAAAGTCACCTGTTTGTCTTAGATTCCTTATGACAAAATAGGGTTAACAATAACATCTGAAGATTAAATGAGACAGTATTTGTAAATGGCTTAGCACAGTACCTGGAATATAGTATGCACTTAAGAAATATTTACTTCTCTTCCTCCTATTTCCCCTTCCTTCCTTCCTTCCTTCCTTCCTTCCTTCCTTCCTTTCTTCTTTCCTATTTTCCTTCCTCTTTCTTTCCCCCATCTCTTCCTTCCTTTTTTCCTTACTCTTTCCTCCATCTCTCCCTCTCTCCTTTTCTTCCTTCCTTCCTTTGTTTCTTCCTTCCTCCCTTCCTTCCTCCTTTTCTCCCTTTTCCCTTCCTCATTCCCATCCTTACTTCCTTTCTCCTCTCTTCCTTCCTTCTTTCCTTCGTTCCTCCCTTCTTTCCAATCCTACCTAATCTATCCTATTACACTTTCATAAAACTATTCTTCAAAGTATTCATAGGTTTCATCCACTTGAGGCACAGTCATACCTGTCAGGACAAAGTTGTCTCTATTATATTAGGGCATCCAATTCTTCTTTCTTATTGCCTAACCTTGGACATTTTGCACAGATATTGAATTTATGCTTCTTTTTATTTTTGGCTTTTTTCTTAGATTGTCTCTCCTCTGAACTTTGGATTACTTCAATGTTATTCTTCCTTCACTTTTAGTTGTATTCTATGATGTCTAACTCAGCATATATACATATGCATGTACGTACACGTATATGTATATATGTATGTATGTGTGTATGTATGTATGTATATTAGTTTCTCCCTTCCTCATTATTTTTACATTAAAATTCATTTGATTAGAATTGCAAGACTACAGACAAATAAATTTGATTAGCATTCTTTAAACATTCTTTTCCCTGGTCAGGAGTCTGTCACCACTGTATTTCAAGCCATCATCTAGAATCCAAATCCCATTGTCAACCATCTTCTTGCCAGCTATTGATTTACTGATCAGTTTTTTTTCTCTTCTGCATCTTTTGGCTTCATTGGGCATAAATGAAGAAAGCATAAACTTTTCCTGTATAGATGGCAATGAGTTTCTTGCCCAAGATTCATAATCTTTGATTATGCATCATACATACATACATACATACATACATACATACATACATACATACATACATATGTGTGTGTGTTTATAAGTACATACATAGTTATACACTTTAGGTTCTTTCTGGTAATATCACTTGTGCCTATGTGAATCACAATAAATAGGTAGTACTTAATTTTGATGAGACTTGGGAGATTCACTGCTGTTTTATACACATACTTTGGGAAGACAACAAGATACACTATTGCTATTATCAGATCGACGAGAAGCTGTGTCAATACTTCTGAGCTGGTAATCAACAACTGCCATTACTTTTTGCTTCTTCTTCTAATTCTTCTGTGGATTAACTTTATGATTCCTTGGCACACATACATACCTTTGCTTTCTCCTCAGAACATTCAACTCCACTCTCTTCAGAAAGATTCTTATCAGAAAGAAACTTATCAGATAACAACATTTAAGAAACCATTCAGCTGTTTTTTTTTCCTTTGTTTCCTTTCCTACTTTCATTTTTTAAAATTTTATTTTAATTTATGGAATGGAGCATTTCTGTAACATAGTCAAGTTTCCTCTCATACTTGTAGTCATATCTAACCACCCCATGGAAGCTCTGATTTTTTTTTCCTTTAGAAATAGAATCCATTATACATAATAATCCCAAGTATAGAGAGAGCAGCCAACTCTTTGAATCCATATAGCAGCCACTTGGCTACTGGAGACACACAAGTAATATGCACTCAGTTCAAGTTATTTAAAAAAAATCATGCTTTCTATACAGAATAAAACTTTCAGCCTTGTTTTATTTTTAAATTTACTATGGGTACATATATCTCAGGTGTAAACATCTCACTAAGTAATCTATGGTCAAATACCATTTTGGTAAAGCTGGCAACCCCTGTACAAATTTATTTTCTTACTGTCAATATCTCTACAACCTTTCCTTTTCTCCCATAGCTCCACTATTACTTTACCCCACTCAGCAATCCTCTCTAACAGCTTGTTTTATTCTCTATCTTGTTCCACTAACTCTTCCTACTTATCTTGCTTTGACAACTTCCTTCTCCTTTTTCTCCTTCAACTCTTTTTCTTGAGTTATTTTTTTTTCTTTTTCAGAGCTTAGTCCTTAACCTTTTATATTCCTTGGTCTTCTATCACCATGTTCCTTCTTTAAATTATGCTCATTCAAACTGGGAGTAGAATCCAGACTTGGTGATTATTCTCCTTTAAAATTTATTCAGTTAAGATGAAGGATTAGAGACAACCCCGCCAGCAGAATTCACCCAACATTTATCTCCAAACAACTTGAAAATAATTCATCAAAATAAATTTCAGAGGAGCAGAGCCAATAAGAGGTTGAAGTGAGACATTTTTTCTGGCCTAAGAAAAGTTAAGAGGTCAGCAGAAGAAATCTGTGATACCATCTTGGAGACCTATCTGGAATCCACACACATGGTAGTGGCAACAGCAGCTGCAGCCCAGAGATGATAATGGGGTCAGACAACTGTTCAGAAGGAGATTACTGAGGACCCTTTCTTATAATTGGGCACATCTTCAATAATTCACAACTTTACTGTCTACAAGCAGTTCTGGGTCACAGTTTCAGTGCAGAAAGGAGCACTGGGGGTCATTCACAAGGGAGCAGAGGTCCAGATCACAGTTCTAAAGGAAAGAGGAGTGCTAGCACTTGTGGTTACAGGGGACAAAGGACTCTTCCTAGGTAAAATCTAGAGCACAGAGTAGGAGAGCAGTGACCACACTTCTTTCAGTATCACACTACCTTGGAAGCACCAAAACTTGCAGACCCCTGGAACTAACTCTGAACAAAACATCATGAAAAATCCTGAAGCTGGTGAAAGTGTTGCATACCACCAGATGAACAGAGCCCAACTTTAACAAAAAGTTCAAAGTGAAGGAATAAGTTGGGAAAATGAGAAGACAACAATATTAACCAAAAAATTAATAATATTTAGATCATAAAACTAGTAAGGTGGTAGGAAACAACAAGACATGAACTCTGAAAAAGACAATATAAAAAACACTTAAAAACAAAAACTCAAAGAAAATTTCCAATTGGACACAAATCTAACAAGAATTCCTGGAAGCGGGGACAGAGCCAAGATGGTGGAGTGAAAGCAATGACTTGCTTGAGCTGTCCCTCAAACCCCTCCAAATACCTGTAAAAAATGGCTCTAAACACATTCTAATGCAGCAGAATCCACAAAAAGACAGAGTGAAGCAAATTTCCAGCCCAAGACAACCTGGATGGTGGATCAAAAAGGTATATTTGGCAGACAGGGACAGGAGAACAGTTTGGCGTGAGAGCACAAGCTGCAGTAAACCTGGAGCAGGCCTCAGAGGACTGAATCGTGGGCATCTGTGGTAGTTTCCAGACTCCTCAACCCACAAATGCCAAAGACAACTTAGGAGGTCAGTGGGAAAAGTCTCTTTCTGCAGTGAGAGAGAAGCTAGGTCTCAGCCTCAATTCACCAGCAAATGTGGCCCTGGGGCAGTGGCTGCCTCCTGAGCTTCTGGCCCACAGACTGAGGGGGGATTTGGTGGCTAATCAGAAGGGGATTGCAGGGACCTCTTTACCAGTGCTGAGGCAGGAATCTCTGGCTTTCCCCATTCTTGGATCTAGGTCACAGTTCTGGGTGGCAATCCTGGGTCAAGGAAAAGCACTGTCATGGTGGAGCTTATAATGACTGGGACAGGAAATTCTCCTCACAGTTTGAAGCCAGAAAATACTGCTTGTGGTCACTCATAGACCAGAGCACAGGCCAGAAAAGGAGTAAACACCTCACCCCTTATCATACCACCTTGGAAGAACTGAAAATTTACAGGTCCCTAGAAGTATCTCTGAAAACAGCTATACAAACCCCCAAAGTTTGGGACAATACATTCTCCACATTGGAAGCAGACTCTTACCTTAACAAAGAGTTTAAACTCAAGTAATTGGCTGAGATCATGAGCAAGCAGCACAAAAAGAGTCAGAATATATTTTCTTACTTTGGTGATAAAGAAGTTCAAAACATACAACCAAAAAAGACAACAAAGTCAAAGTTCCCATATGTAAAGCCTCCAAGGAAAATATGAACTGGTCCCAGGCCCTGGAAGAGCTCAAAAGGGATTTTGAGAAGCAAGTAAGAGAAGTAGCAGAAAAACTGGGAAGAGAAATGAAAGTGATGCAAAAAAAATCATGAAAAACAAGTCAACAACTTGCTAAAGGAGACCCAAAAAATTACTGAAGAAAATGACACCTTAAAAAATAGGCTAACCCAAATGGCAAAAGAGGTCCAAAAAGCTAATGAGGAAATGAATGCCTTATAAAGCAAAATTAGCCAAATGGAAAAGGAAGTCCAAAAGACTACTGAAGAAAACACTTCCTTAAAAATTAAAATAAAGCAATTGGAAGCTAGTGATTTTATGAGAAATCAAGATGATTTAAAACAAATCCAAAAGAATCGATTGGGAAGTTGGGAAAACAACTGACCTGGAAAAGAGATCCAGGAGAGAGAATTTAAAAGTTATTGGACTATCTGAAAGACATGATCAAAAAAAGAGCTCAGACATCATCTTTTAAGAAAGTATCACAGAAAACTGCCCTGATGCTTTAGAACCACAGGGAAAAATAGAAATTGAAAAAATCCACCAATCTCCTCCTGAAAGAGATCCCCAAAGGAAAACTCCTTTGGAGTTTTGTATAGGAATATTGTAGCCAAATTCCAGAGTTCCCAGGTAAAGAAACAATTCAATTATTGTGGTAACACAATCAGGATAACACAAGATTTAGCAGCTTCTACATTAAAGGACCAGAGGGCATTGAATATAATATTCTGGAGGGCAAAGGAGATAGGATTACAACCAAGAATTACCTACCCAGCAAAAGTGAGTATAATCATTCTGGGGGAAAAGTGGTCATTCAGTGAAATAGAGGACTTTCAAGGATTCTTGATGAAAAGACCAGAGCTGAATAGAAAATTTTACTTTCAAATACAAGACTCAAGTGAATCATGAAAAGTTAAAGAGGAAAGAGAAATCATAAGAAACTTATTAAGGTTGAACTGTTTACATTCCTGCGTGGAAAGATGATATTTATAACTCATGAGACCTTTTTCAGTAGTAGGGTAGTTGGAGGGAAAAAATTCTATGTATGTATATAGATAGGTAGATAGATAGATAGATAGATAGATAGATAGATAGATAGATAGACAGACAGAGGGCACAGGGTGAGTTGAAGATTAAGGGGCCATATCTGAATAATAAAATTAAGGGATGAGAGAGGATTATACTAGGAGAAGAAGAAAGGGAGGGGTAAAATGGTGTAAATTATCTCACAAAAAAAAACCAGAAAAGTCTCTTACAGTGGAGGGGAAATGGAGGAAAGTGAGAGGGAATGAGTGACTCTCATTCTCATGAGATTTGGCTTAAGGAGGGAATAACATACACACTCAAATGGGTATGGAAATCTGTCTTACCCTATAGGAAAATAGGGGGAGAAGGGGACAAGAAAGCAGGAGGATGATAGAGAGGAGGGCAGATTGGGAAAGGGGGTAATCAGAAGCAAATACTTCAGAGGAGGAACAGGGTCAAAAGAAAAAAATAGAATAAATAAGGGGAGCAGGATAGGATTAAGGGAAATGGAGTTAGTTTTTTGCAACTTGTATACTATGGAAGTGTTTTGCACAACTGCACATGTATTACCTATATTTAGTTGCTTGCCTTTTCAATGAGGGTCAGTGGGAAGGGAGGAAGGGAGAAAATTTGTAACTGAAAGTTTTAAAAACACACATTTAAAAAATATTTTCACATACAACTGGGAAATAAGAAACACAGGAAATAGGGTACATAAATCTATCCTTCCCTACAGGAAAATAGAAGGGGAATGGGAATAAGAGAAGGGGGGAGAGATAGAAGAGTGGGTAGACTAGGGATAGGAATATTCAGAATGCATGTCATCTTGGGGTGGGGGAGGGGTGAAATGGGGTGAAAATTTGGAACTCAAAATCTTGTGGAAGTAAATGTTGAAAACTAAAAATAAATAAATTTATATTTAAAAAAATTCCTGGAAGAGTTAAAGAAACAGATGAATGTTTGAGGAAAATCTGGGGTAAGATATGAGACTGATACCAGAAAATTATGAAAAGAGAATGAATGGCTTGGTTGAAAAAAGGCATAAAAATACTGAAGAAAACAAAATATACCTTAAAAAACAGAATTCACTAAATGGTTAAAAAAAAAAATAAGGCACAAAAATTCACTGAAGAGAACTCCTTACAAAGCAGAATTGGCCAAATAGAAAAGGGGTAGAAAAACTCAAAGAAGAAAATAATTCCTTAAAATTATAATGGGGCAAGTGGAAGCTAATGACTCCATAAAACATCAAGAAATAATAAAACAAAGTCAAAAGAATGAAAAAATAGAGGGAAATATCAAATTTCTCATTGGAAAAAGAAATTGGCCTAAAATAAAAAAGGTGAAAGAGAGATAATTTAAAACTTACTGAACCACCTGAAAACCATGACCAATAAAAAAGCCTAGGCATCGTATTTCAAGAAATTTTCAAGGAAAATTACCTTGTTATCTTAGATCCAGAAGGTAAAATAGAAATTGAAATAATCTACTGATCTCCTTCAAAAAGCAATACTGAACTGAAAAATCACAGAAAAAAATATAGCCAAATTCCCAAAGTCTCAGGTAAAACAAACAAACAAACAAACAAAACATTAAAAAAAAAATAAAAAAAACTTCAAATAGCCAGAAAGAAACAATTTCAATAGGATCAGAGAAGCTATAACATTGAAGGGCTGGAGGTCTTGGAATGTGATATTCAATAAGGTGAGATAATTAGAATTACAACTAAGAATACCCTAACAAACAAAACTGAGTATAATATTTTGGGGGTGGAGGGGTGAGAATAGACATTTAGTGAAAGAAAGGCTAGCTAGAAAGTAGATAAAGTGCCAAGCCTGGAGTCAGATAGATTCATGTTCATGAGTTCAAATTTGTCCTCAAATACTTACTAGCTGTGTGACCCTGGACAAGTCACTTAATTTGTTTGTCTCAGTTTCCTCATCTGTAAAATGAGGTGAAGATGGAAATGGTAAACCACTCCAGTGTTGTTGCCAGGAATATCCCAAATAGGATCATGAAGAGTTGGGTACAACTGAAATGACTGAACAGTAAACAAAATAAAAGAGAGAATGTTTAAGCATTCCTGAATAAAAGAGCAGAACTAAATAGAAAACTTGACATTCAGACACAAAACTTAAGAGAAGTATAAAAATGTAAACAAGAACGATTATTCATAAGGTAATCAATAAGGTTAAACTGCTTACATTCCTATATGGAGAAAAGATACATGAAACTCCTAAGAATTTGACCATTATTAGGGTAGTTAAATAGAGTTAACATAGAGAACATGGGTGCGAGTTATTATGGTGGGAAGATAAGAAAAAATGAAGGATTGAGAAAGAGGGATACATTTTGAAAAAAAAGGAAGGAAGAGGAAGTATGGGAACATTCTTCTCCAATAAAAGAGGCATGCAAATAAGAACTTTACAATGGAGGGGGAAATGGAGGATGGATGTCAGGCAATACTTGAACATTACTTTCACCTGAATTGGTTCAGAATAAATACTCAGTTGTATAAAGAAATGTAACTTACTGAATATGGAAATAAGAGGGGAAGGGGATAAAAGTAATGGGGTTGTGGGAATAAAAGGGAGGGTTGATTAAGGGAAGAAGTAGTTAAAAACACAATAGACTTTGAGAAAGGACAGGATTAAAAAAGAGAGAAAATAGAAGAAACCAAAGAAAATGAGATGGATGGAAAAACACAATAATCATAACTGTGAATGTGAGTGGAATGAACTCATTTGTAAAACAGAAGCAGATAGCAGAGTGGATTAGAAACCAGAATCCAACTATATGTTGCTTAGAAGAGACATATTTGAAACAGAAATATATACATGGGTTTAAAATAAAGAGCTGGACAAGAATCAAATATGTGTCAGCTGAGGTGTTAAAAAAAAGTGTAGCAATCATAGTGTCAGAAAAAGGAAAAGCAAAAAAAAAAATCTATTTAAAATAAAAAAGCAGAGAAACTACATTATGCCAGAAATTGCCATATACAATAAAGTAATGTAAAAAAAACCCCACAAGTTTCCCTGATAAAGATCTCATTTTTTCAAATTTATAAGACTAAGAGCCATTCCCCAGTTGATAAATGCTCAAAGGCTGTAAACAGGCAGTTTTCAGAAGAAAAAAAAGTTGTCAACAGTCATTATGAAAAAAAAAAATGCTCTAAAGCATTATTAGAGAAATGCAAATTAAAACAACTCTGAGGTACCACCCCACACCTATCAGAAATGACAAATGCTCAAGGGAATGAGGGAAAATAGATACATTAATGAACTTCTTGTGGAGTAGTGAACTGGTCTACTCATTCTGGAAAACAATTTTGAAATATTCCCACATCTCCAAATCAGTTTTATAACTATCCATATCCTTTGAACCAGAAATAAAGCTACTAGGTCTGTACACCAAAGAGATCAAAGAAAAAGGAAAAAGGATTTATGTTACAAAAATATTTATAGCATCTCTTTTTGGGTGGAAAAGAATTGAACATTGAGGGGATGCTTATCAATTGGGGAATGGCTGAACAAGTTGTGGCATATGATTGTGAAGGAGTACTATTGTGCTATAAGAAAAGATGGGTTGGGTTAAAAATATGGCAAGAACTGTATGAGCTGATACAAAATGCAGTGAAAAGAACCAGGGGATCATTGTGCATAATAAAAACAATGTTGTAATGATGATCAACTATGAAAGAATTGGCTCTTCTGATGTATACAATAATTCAAGACAGTTTCAAAGGACTCATGATGAAAAAATGCTATCCATCTCCAGAGAGAGAACTGATAAACTGAGTACAAATTTTCATTTAGTTTTCTCACTTCATTTTTCTTACTTAAAAAAAATATACATGGCTAATATGGAAATATGTTTTGCATGATTTCACATGTATAATTGATATCATATTGTTTGCCTTCTCAGTTAGTGGGGGATGGAGTGAGAGGAAGGGAGAGAATTTGGAACTAAAAATTTAAAAAGAAAGGAATATTAAAATAAATTTATAATAAATTAAAATTAAAAATGCTCTTTCCCCAACAAAAATTCTTTCCAATGTTCTACCTCTAATTCAATCCCCAGCCGTTTTCATTGGCCTCAAACCTCCTAGTCACCTCTATCATTGCCTACAAATAGAAAAATCTGTCTTCCTAATGCACAAGGATTGCAATCCTAAAGTATGATCACCTTTAAAAGATGTGTCCAATTTCTATATCAGGAAAGTCCAAATTCCCCTACTAGAAGCAAGACTGACAACCTCTGCTCTGATCTGCTTAATCCAAAGACATATCCAGGAAAAACAAAGTCATCTCTTTCCACCAATATTGCACATGTCTGCCCATTTGTGGACAGGCTTTGAAACCTAAGGGGAGTGATTAGGTTCCCGATGAAAGGATCCAATCTGCAACACATCTGTGCATTTCAGGATATGATATCTGGCCCTTTTCATTAAATTACACTAAATGCTTCAACATGTCCCCATACCATCTTCCTTACAAAGCACACACTTGTAGACTTCTTTCAGGTCTCCTTGGGGATCCCTTTACCATTGGTTCATGGCAGTCTGCCTAACTTACTGTGATCATTTCTTCCTATCCCCTGGTATATTTATTAAGGCATGAGAGTCTTTATTTCCCTGGAAGAAGGTTTTGCTATTGTTTTAAAGCTACTGTATGTCAGGTAATAAAAATGGAGGGGAGAAAAGAGAGGAGGAAAAATATTTGGAGGACAGGGAAGAACACCATAAAGATTTGCTACAAAACTATCACTTTTCTTCCTTAAAGACAGAGGGAGCAAACAGACAATTATAGGATAGACTTAGCTTAATCATGTGGAATAACAAAGGGAAGCCAATATTTTCCATGTGTGAAGAAGCTGCTATTAATGTAGTTACAGGATTTACCATTTCACATATATTCCTCCCAACTCACACATATGCACCTAGAGGCTGATTATCCTGAAAATAGCCTCTATCTCACCCCTATAGAAACACATAGTCATCAAACCCACACCTACACATAAGCAGATGTTTCATTTTATTTCATAATAATAATATAGTGTTATTATTAATATTGTAAGTATATAATAATGATACATTATTGTTATAGTTGTTATTATTATTATTATTATTCAAAGCATAAACCACCACCAGTGGCATGAGGGAAGGGAATAAGAAAGTAAAGCAAACAAATACCATCACTGGTGATGAACAGTGAGAACTTCCTGTATCCCAAGACTACTATGGTAGCAGTCAAGACCTGGCAGATAATAGGTCAATATCTCAAAGGAGATTTAAAAAAAAAAAAAGAAAAATATATATGTATATATTTATAGCAACTTTTTTCTGGTAGCAAAAAAATATTAGAAACTAAAGAGATGCCTATCAATTGGGTAATGGATGAACAAGTTGTGGTATATAATTGTGATGGAATGCTATTGTACTATAAGAAATAATGAGTAGGATCCCCTCAGAAAAATCTGGAAAGACTTACATGAACTGATGCAAAATGAAATGAGTAGAACCAGGACATCGTACACAGTAGCAGCAATACTGTATGATGATCAACTGTAAATGATAAAAATAAAATGATCCAAGACAACTCTGAAGGACTTATGATGAAAAATGCTATCTACTACCAGAGAAAGAACTGATAGACTCTGAATGCAGATCGAAGCATACTTTTTAATTTTTTTCTTTTTTTTTCAGTCTATGTTTTCTTTTACAACATGACTAATATGGAAACATAGTAAAAAATAGAGAGTATAATTTGCAGAGGAGGTACAAAACTACATTAATAGAGGAGATTTTCTCATCCGGGTATTTTCCTAAATCAACAAAATTACATTTTCAACCATTATCCTTACACAAATCATTCACAACTCTATGACACAAATGCATAAATAAACATGCACAAATTTACAAACATAAAGAAAAAAGCAAGACATTGTAAAGAAGCAGAAAGAGTATGCCAAAAATTCCCCAAAGTATAAAAATGAACTTTTAAAAGGTATAATATTTACTGCACAAGCCACACAAAAGCACAGTAGCACTTACTTGTTATTGCAAAGACTTTGACAGATGCACAGTCATAACTTGTCATGTATAATGGATATATAAAATAGATCCAAGTATAATGGAAATACTAGAATTTTTATGTCTTTCTGGACACTAGTTTTCTATTTAAAACATATCACCCACGAAATAATGTCAAGACTCATTAACACAAAAGTTGACATTTTTCAAAAGAGACAGTTTAAGTTTCTTTGGTTTTGATTTGTTTTAAACACATTAGTATCTCTCCTAAACAGAACTTAATATTCCTTTCAAATTCAAGGAGTCAAATAAAAACATTTTATTAATAATTGTTTTTTATGTGAATAACACCAAACTGTATGCCAGCTAGGTGTCACAGTGGATAGAATACCACACCTGGAGTCTGGAAGACCTGAGTTCAAATATGACTTCAGACAATTATAAGCTGTGTAACCCAAGTCACTTACTCTGTTTGCCTCAGTTTCCTCATCTGGTAAAATGAGCTGGAGAAGGAAATGACAAAGCACTTCACTAACTTTGCCAAGAAAACTACAAATGGGGTTATAGTCAGACATGACTGAAATGAATGTGCGATAACAATAACAATGACGTGAAACTATGTGGTGCCACCAAAAAAAAAAAAGAGAAGAAATAAAGAAATAAACTGGTACAGTGAAAAGTGGCTTGGCCTTAGTATCAGAGGGCCTCTGTTCAAATCCTGGGTCTGCCACTTACTACCTATGTGATATTGAACAAGTGGCTTAACCTTTCTGGACATCCAATTCTTCATTTATAAAATTAAAAGCTTGGACTACAATGATTCTCAATTTTATAATCTTTCTCTAATGATATCAAAATGTCATTTTGGATACAGTAAGTAAACAAGAAAGGGAAAAAAAGGCTAAAGGTTTTGGAATTGAAACTAGAATTATTGAACCAGTGGATGTAAGGAAATACTTAAAGATATCTTGATCAACTTTAAGCAAGACAAACCACTCATAAGAATGTCAATGAGAAAGCTGAGGCTAAAGGTTAGGAGATTTACTGGCATTCTGAAATCAAAGGTGAATGGGAACATACATTAAAGAAGTTACTATGTACACAATATCAGTCTTAATGCACACCTTTGAAGCGTATGAGGTGTTTTGGGAGGACTAGTACTTCTGATGTGAGGAGTCGCCAAGCCCATTTCAGGGATGTTCATCCACCTTTGATATCCACCTTTACCCAACGATCACCTGTGGCTCCAAGGAGCTGTAGCATATCTAGTGGAAATACTCTGGTCATTGGCTTGGGATACAGGACAAACCAGTTGAGAGTAACCAGTAGGCCTCAAACCTGTTGGTGAGTTTGAGGGATATTTATCTCAAGCATATAAAGACTTCCCCTGGCAGAATTGGTAGAGGAGACCAATGAATTCCAACATCCAGGAGGGTGGCTGAAGAAGGTGTTGTGGAGTGCTTAGAGCTTGGTCAGTCATTAATAACACCAAGATCATCCACTGCATCCTGGCCCATCCTCAATCATCTTGACTTTTGTCCTGCCACTGCACTTTGATGATGCAGGAAGAAGGAGTGAGGCTGATGACTTTGAGCAACTCTGCCTTATTTTACTTCAATTTACATACAAGTCAACATCCATGATGTGATTGGTCCTCTTTGAAAATGAGGGATGAATAATGACAATGCACACATTTAGAGCTGTAAAACTGAACAGAACGCATTTTAGAAATTCACTAAAAATGTCCTTATGATATTAATGGAACATAAGGCCATTTATCCTGAAGCACCTATAGAAATATTAATGTCTCCTAGTCAAAAAAGGAGTGTGACGGTTGATAGTATTCTTAAAGGATATAATATTAGGAAAAAATAAATGAAAAATATTTTCAGAACAAGCAAACATTGTATTATTGAGCAGTAGTAAAGGATAATAATGGATATGAACCACTGGATGTATCAATGTAAGCAAAATCAATTTACCTCAGATGAAGCCTATCATGCTTCCATAGCCAAGATTCCCCTGAACCCATCCAATAATATACCAAGGAAGAAATTCCATTCATATGAAAGAACTATGTATCCAAATGTGTGGAAATAGAGGAATAGCAGATTGGCAATTCAAGACCAGCACATCACTGTGAGATATGATAGAAGAGTCATCTATATGAAACTCAAATGATGTTCTATGTGGGACATGCAATGAAATGGTAGAAACTATGCAACACATCACCATAGGTTAAAAAAAATGTCACAGAGCAAATAACTACCTAGCAAGACATGACATGGTGACTAGAATTGTATGTCAGAAACACATTATCTTTCATCAACTTGTAAACAATTCTCCATACCATGAATTTTATTATTCAATAATTTTTTTCAGTCCTGAACAAGTCCTTGTGAATCAATTGGGATTTTTCACGGCAAAGATGTTGAAATAACTTGTCATTTCCTTCTCCAGCTCATTTTACAGATGAGAAAACTAAGACAAACAGTATTAAATGATTTTCCCAGGGTCACACAGCTAGTAAGTGTGTTAAAACAGATTTGAACTCAAGAAATAAATTAGTCTTCCTTATTTCAGGCCCAGCACTATACCCACTGTGCCACCTGGCTAGAAATGATAAAATATCCTGGAGAGAGAATTCACTTAATAAACCCCACTGGACTTTAACTTTTATCATAGATGAAACAGTTGTTCCCAATCATCCAGAAATAATTTTGATCCATAAACACTTAAAATATTTTAATATGTTACCTTAGCAAATACTCATATTCTCTGAGGTATATGGAATGAAAATCTATGAAAATATAATGATCTACCAGAGGAGATCAAAGTCATGTAGGAAAAAAATGGAGTGCATAGCATTCCTGTTTTCTTGCCTGGTATTAGAGTTGCGCCAAGGATAGTTTCAGCAAAGCTTTAGAAGATGAATTAATGAACTATTAATTTTATTCAGTTACAAAAAAAGTTATTTTGTCCATATGTTCAATAATCTGTGGAATATTATTTATGAAATAACATTTGTGTGATAACTTCAAGACTTTCTATCTGAACCCTTTAGTAAATGATGAGAATCAGATGAAGAAATGAAAGCCATCTATAGTCACATGAAAACATGCTCTAGGGCCAGCTAGGTGGCACAGTTCATAGAGCACCGGCTCTGGATTCAGGAGAACCTGAGTTCAAATCCGGCCTCAGACATATAACAGTTACTAGCTGTATGACTCTGGGCAAGTCACTGAACCCCACTCCCCAACCAAATTTTTTTTCTCTAAATCAGTATTGATTAGAGACACGCAAAGAAAAACAACTCTGAGATACCACATCTCACTTACTAGGTTGGCCAACATGACAAAACAGGAAAATGATAAATGTTGGAGAAGATATGGGAAAATTGGAACACTAATGCATTGTTGGTGGAATTGTGAAATTATACAACTATTTTGGAGAACTATTTGGAACTATGCCCAAAGGACTATAAAAATGTGCAAACCCTTTGACCCAGCAATAGTACTTCTAGGGCTGTATCCCAAAGAGATCATACAAATGGAAAAACAAAAACGAAAAAAAAAGTCCTCACATGTATAAGAATATTTATAGCAGCTCTTTCCATGGCTGCAAAGAATTGGAAATTGAGAGGATGCCCATCAATTGGGGAATGGTTGAACAAGTTATAGTATATGAATGTAATGGAACACTACTGTTCTATAAGAAATAATGAGCATGCAGACTTCAGAAAAACCTGGAAAGACTTATATGGACTGATGCTGAGTGCAGTAAGCAGAACCAGGAGAACACTGTGTACAGTACCAGACACATTGTATGGTGTCTAACACAGATAGGCTTATTCCTCCTCAGCAAAGCAGGGATCTAAGACATCACCAAAGGTCTCAAGATGGAAAATGCTAACCACATCCAAAGAAAGAAATATGGAGTTTAAATTCAGATTGAAGCATACTGTTTGCTATGTTTTTCTTCTGTTTTGTTTTGTTTCCTCTTTCTTGTGGTTTCTGCTATTGCTTCTAATTCTTCCTTACAACATGACTAATGTTTATTAGGAATGTGTATGTATAGCCTATATCGGATTGTACGCCATCTTGAGGAGGATTGGGGAGAGGGAGGGGAGAAAAACTTTTAATTCAAAAGCTTATGGAAGTGATTGTTGATACATCAAAATACACTGATTTTTTTTATAAGAGAATGATGTAATAATAATTATTATTGTAGAATTGTTTCAATATCAAATCATCACCAAAAGAAATTACAGGGGCAGAGCCAAGATGATGAAGTAAAGGGAGTGATTTGCTTGAACTCTCCCCCAAAACCATCCAAATACCTGTAAAAAATTGTTCTAAACAAATTCTCAAACATCAGAAGCCACAAAAAGACAGAGTGAAACCAATTTCCAGCCCAAGACAACCTAGATGGTTGGTTGGAAAGGTCTGTTGTGCTGGGCTGGGAAAGGAGCACTTTTCAGTGTGGGCCACTCAGGCAAAGATCGGGCCTCAGCGAACCTGGAGAAGGCTCCAGGGGATCGAATCAAAGGCAGCTGTTTTGGTTTCCAGACTTCTGAACCCACAAAAGCCAAAGATAACTTATAAGGTCAACAGGAAATGACTATTGGACCTTGGTGAGAGAGGAGCTTGGTCCCAGCCCCAGTTCATGGCTGCTTCCAGAACTCTAGGCCCACAGACAGAGGGGTGATCCAGCATCTCATCAAAGGGGGATTGCAGGGATTTCTTTGCCACTTCTGAAGCAAGATTCTCTTGCTTTGCCTGTGCTTGGATCTCGGTTGCATTCCTGGGTGGCAGTCCTGGAGTGAGGAGAGGCACTGTAATGTGGAGCTTGTAGTGACCCCTACCTTAACAAAGAGTTTAAAAGTTAAGTAATTGGCTGGGAACATGAGTGAACTGCACAAAAAATATCAGACCATAGAGTCTTTCTTGGGTGACAAAGAAGATGAAAACATACAACTAGAAGAAGACAACAAAGTCAAAGCTCCTACATCCAAAGCCTCCAAGAAAAATAGGAATCAGTCTCAGGCCATGGAAGAGCTCAAAAATGATTTTGAGAAGCAAGTAAGAGAAGTACAGGAAAAACTTGGTAGAGAAATGAGAATGATGCAAAAAAAAATCATGAAAAACAAGTCAACAGCTTGCTAAAGGAGACTCCAAAAAAAAATAAAATAAAATACTGAAAAAATAATACCTTAAAAAATCGCCCAACTCAAATGGCAAAAGAAGTCCAAAAAGTCAATGATGAGAAGAATGCCTTTGAAAGCAGAATTGGCCAAACAGTAAAGGAAGTCCAAAATCTAACTGAATGCATCCTTAAAAATTAAAATGGAGCAAATGGAAGCTAATGCTTTCATGAGAAATCAAGACATTGTAAAACAAAACCAAAATAATGAAAAAAAAAGAGAAGACAATGTGAAATATCTCATTGGAAAAACAAGTGACCTGGAAAATAGATACAGGAGAGATATTTTAAAACTTATTGGACTACTTGAAGGCCACGATCAAAAAAAGATCCTAGCCATCATCTTTCAAGAAATTATCAAGGAAAAGTGTCTTGATATCCTAGAACCAGAGGATAAAATAGAAATGGAAAGAATCCACTGATCATCTCTTGAAAGAGATCCCTAAAGGAAAACTCTTAGGAATATTGTAGCCAAATTCTAGTGTTCCCCAGTCAAGGGGAAAAAAAATATTGCTAGTGGCCAGAAAGAAGCATTTCAAGTATTGTGGAAACACAATCAGAATAACACAAGATTTAGCAGCTTCTACATTATAGGACCACAGGGCTTGTAATATGATATTCCAGAGGGTGAAGGAGATAGAACTGCAGCCAAGAATCACCTACCTAGCAACATTGAGTATAATCCTTCAGGGGAAAAAATGGATATTCAGTGAAATAGAGGACTTTCAAGCATTCTAGATGAAAAGATCAGAGCTGAATAGAAAATTCAACTTTCAGATATAAGACTGAAGAGAAGCATGAAAAGGTAAGCAGGAAACAGAAATCATAAGGGACTTATTAACTATTTACATTCCTGCATAGAACAATTATATTTGTAACTCGTGAGACTTTTGCCAGTATAAGGGCAATTGGAGGGATATATATATATATATATATATATATATATATATATATATATATATATATATAATATATAATATATGTGTGTGTGTGTGTGTGTATACACATACATACATACATACATATATGCAAATATATACATATACAGAGAGAGAGAGAGAGAGAGAGAGAGAGAGAGAGAGAGAGAGATGGCACTGGGTGTGCAGAAGATGAAGGGGTGTTATCTAAAAAATAAAATTAAGGGGTGAGAGAGGATTATACTGGGAGAAGGAGAAAGGGAAAGGTAGAATGGGGTAAATTATCTCACGTAAAACAGACAACAAAAAAGCTTTTACAGTGGAGGGGAAGTGGGGGAAGGTGAGGAAATGAGTGAATCTTATTCTCATCAGATTTGGCTTAAGGAGGGAATAGCCTACACACTCAATTGGGTATGGAAATCTATCTCACCCTGCAAGATAAATAGGGAAGGGGATAAAGGTGGGGGGTGATAGAAGGGAGAGATGATTGGGGAATGAGGTAATCAGAAGCAAACACTTCTGAGGAAGGGCAGGGTCCAAAGACAAAAAAGAATAAATGGGGGTGGGTGGGATAGGATTAAGGGAAATATACATAGTTTTCCACAACATGACTACTACAGAAATGTTTGCATGGCTACACACGTATAACCTGTATCAAGCTGATTGCCTTCTCAATGAGGCTGGGTGGGGAGAGTAATGAAGATAATTTGCAACCCGACGTTTTAGAAACAAATGTTAAAAATTGTTTTTACATGAAACTGGGAAATAAGATATATGCAAATGGGGTATAGAAATCTATCCTGTCCTACAGGAAAATAGAAGGGGAAGTAGATAAGAGAAGGGGTGGAGTGATGCAAGGGAGTGCAGATTAGAGGAAGGGGTATTCAGAATGCAAGCTGTCTTGGGTTGGGGGAAGGGTGGGATAGGGAGAAAATTTGGAGTTCAAAATCTTGTGGAAGAGAATGTTGAAAACTAAAAATTAATTAATCAGAAAAACGATACAAATGGCTATCTCTAAGGCAACCATGCTTATTGGTCAATAAACCTTTTCAAATGACTGGTAAAAACTGTGTCAGCACTACAAGTTGCAAAAGTTTTGGACTTACCAAATACCTAGAAAACCAAAATCTTAAAGCCAGATGCATACACCAAAATTTCACTGTCTTTCATATAAACAGATTACAGATTTCTGTACTACAAATGCAAATTCTGAACTTTCCTTGAAAATTCAAAAAAATAACCTATATTGAAACTTGTATATTTCATAAGGAAATCTGTTGTTCACAATCTCCTAGAGATTCAATAAAAGCAAAGGAGCTCAAGATACAACCACAAATTAGATACCCTACAAACCTGAACATATTCACCAAGGAAAAGGCATAAGCATATTATTCAATTTGAAATTTCCCTAAACAAGAGAATTACAAGAAAGCGAAATAAATTATGAAGAAAAAAAACTAATAAAATAAATCATATCATATGTGGAGATTATTTAGAGAAAATTGGGTAAAAAATAAAGGGCTCATGAAGATATTTTTTTCCTAAAAGTACACACGGAGATAAAGATGAAAGCAGACCTACAAGAAAATAGAAGAGGAAGGGGATAAGAGAAGGGGGGCAGAGATAGAAGGGAATGCAGATTAGGGGTAGCGGTATTCAGAATGCATGCCATCTTGGAGTGGGCAGAGGGATGAGATGGGGAAAAAATTTGGAACTCAAAATCTTGTGGAAGTGAATGTTGAAAACTAAAAATAAATATATAATTTTTTAAAAAGCCAAAAACAAAATAAACAAACAAACAAATAAATAAACAAAAAAGAAAGAAAAAGATGAAAGCAGAAATAAAAAAAGAAAGTGAGTAAGGATGAGGGGGCAGGCCTGAACACCATGGACTAAACTCCACAAGTCCCCCCTCCCTAACAAGATAATCAATATATTTCTGATAATAACTACAGAAGCTTCGTTTCTAGTAGGAAAGAACTAGAAACAAAGTGGGCACCCAGATTTTGGGGAATAGGAATTTAGTTGTGGCGTATGAATTTAATGAAATATTAGTGCACCATAAGAAATGGTGAGGTCTGAGAAACGTGGGAAGACTTTTAAGAACTGATGCAGACTGCAGTAAGTAGAATGAGGAGGAAAATTTGCACTATTACTATAGTTATATAAAGGGGGGAGGGGTACATTGAAAAACTTCAGAATATTGATGTATATAGTGTCCAGCAGTGACTTCCAAGATAAATGATAATGACTCATGCCTCTAATATGAAGACCAGAACAAAGGTGATCAAACCATAGCCTGTGGATGAAATTTAGCCTGCCATCTGTTTTTGTATGGAACATGAGCTGAAAATTGTTTTCACATTTTCAAATAAAATTTTGTTAGAAACATATACTTGCTCATTCATTTACATATTGTGCATGACTGCTCTCATGTTATAACTTCAGAGATGAGTACTTATCGTATGTGGCACTCTTATCACTTCATACTACTGATCCGTGCATTAAAAATCTCAGCAACAGTAGTTATAAACCAAGTGTTTTGCATGCCTCACAAATCACATTAACAGATGAATATTTGTTATACATTTGGATGAAAGGGTACACTGTCTTTGATACAGCAAAATGTTATCCCAACAAAAAATTACATTCATCTCATTAAAATCTGTGTTATAGAAATTGTACTTTATTATTGTTCTTGTAGTGGTTATATTTTGATGGTCAATAAAAATAATTGTGGATTTTTTTCTCTTTTTATATATGTACTTATATAATATTCCAAAATTTTATTCTTGTCTAATAAAGCCTACAAATTTACCATTTTGAACTTTATAGAAAAATGATGCTTGTGTAGAGTTTCAGAATGAGGTATACATTTTCAGAAATGGCCTACATGTTGATTTGTTTTGTTTTTATTTGTTAGAAGGGTGTGGTGAGGAAGGAGGGTGCTCAGAGGGACATAGCAGTCATATGAAAAGAGCAGGAATAAAACATTAAAAATAGGAGATCGAGGGCAGACCTTTTAGTCCGAAATTCAATTCAATTAAACAAGCATTTATTAAGGCCAAAAACTATCTTAACAACCTTTGGGTCCAAAGCAAAATGTGAAGTCCCTGCCATTAAGGAGCTTAGATCCTACCAATTTCCTATTCTCACCTCTGACATGTATGAACTGTTTCACCACCCATGAATGTTTCAATCTCTCAATGTCCTAACTGTAGCATCCCTATGGGCTACCTTCCCAACTCACCGTTCCAAGATTTGCGGAATCTGTCCAAACTGTTTTTAAGTTCAATGTGCCTTGTGGGTCTGAATTTCTAAAATCATAGCTTATGTGAACCTCTACTCGTGTGTTTACTATTAATAGTCCTAATACCCGTAAGAGGTAGTTAAGCATGGCAATATCCTTAGTAGGAGACACAGTTAGTTTTTGAAAAAGCATTAACTAAGATAGAATACTAAGAACAGTAATTACATAGTATTCTCCACGCACAGCCTGCCCATAAACTTATGGATAAGTACACATATCTTCAGTGAGAAAATACAGGCCAAGGCATTACATACTTCCAGTAGCTCAGGGATTGAATACTGTTTCTTGTTCTGAAACCCTCATGATGCTCCCTCAGGGGGCAAGTTCACTTAGATGGGCTACTTCAGTCTATTGTTCTCTTTAGCTCAAACTGTGGCAGCCAATGGTAGTTTTCTCTTTGATCCATAATCAGCTCTCTTCTCTATTGCCAGTGGTCTTATTCTGTGATCATTTCATATTCTTTGATCATTTGCCTTTCTCGCTATATACAGTATGACTCTGATCCTTCACAGATGTGTCTCCTCAATTGGCTCCTGTGTCTAACAGTGTGATCAGGCCCATGTATGGTACCTGTATTTCCAGCCTGAACAAGATGGAGAGACCCACTTTAAAAACAAATGTCTTTGACTTTCATTAGAATACTGATACCTTGTAATCTCAGCCTTCCTTCCTGATGATTACAACTAGCTGGAAGAAGACAGGGAAGGACAGTAGAGTACTCCAACTTCTTTAATAAAGGGAAATAGCAAAATCAATATTTTTAGCCACATCTATAACACATAAGAAAAGAATTGAGATGAAAGGGACCATAACCTTGAGGGTAAGCCAGTGGTCAAAAATGACTCTGGGAAAGTGTGTTTCCTGGAATACTCCTGCATAATGAGGCACAAAAGTATAGTCCTGGGGCTAGGGAGATTGTATAAAATTTTAGACTTTCAAAGAGTAGTCACAGAAAATGCTTTCTTTCTTCTGGATGAGTCATAATCACAAGTAAAACTCAAACTGCAGGTGACAAAGCTGATGTGCAAACTGAGACAAAGATTCCTATGCCTGTCACCTTGTGTTCTTTGTGGTCAGTCAGCCAAGGGCACGTCTGTGTTCACAGTCACTTTTCGATGGTTCCAGGACTTACTCTGAACACAGAAAATTGAATTTGCTCCTGGTTCATTCTGCCTCAGTCTTAGTTATTTTCCTCCTCCTGACATCTGTCAGGAAGGAGAGAGAAGAGAAACACCAATTAATCCTTTTCCAGGTAGAAGTAGCTGCAATCAATCTGTAAGGTTTCTAATCAGATATAGATCTGTCTGGGCCACCACATCATAATCCCTTCCTGATAGAGGCAAAAAAGAAGAAAGGAAAGAGGAAGGAAGGGAAAAAGAAGAAAGGAATGGAGAGAGAAAAAAGAAAGATAAAAGAGGAAAAGAAGAGAAAGAGAGAGAGAGAGAGAGAGAGAGAGAGAGAGAGAGAGAGAGAGAGAGAGAGAGAGAGAGAGAGAGAAGGAGAAGGCAGGCATGTTAAATAACTTCCCATGGGTCATAGAGCTAGTTAGTGTCCAGCCATATTTGAATTCAGGTCTTAATAACTCCAGACCCACAATAATATCTATTGATCTCTACAATCAGCAAAAAAAAAGCTATTTGGTTGTTACTGTCGCATTTTCTATTAGAGAAAGAAGATATCAAATTAAAGAGTATTATTTCCTAAGGATACGTAAGAGAAAGGTAATTGACAACAGATAGATGTCAAAGTTGCTCAAGGAGGAAAAGGAAGGAAGGAAGGAAGGAAGGAAGGAAGGAAGGAAGGAAGGAAGGAAGGAAGGAAGGAAGGAAGGGAGGGAGAGAGGAAGGGAGGGAGGGAGGGAGGGAGGAAAAACAGTTTTATATATTCCAACTTTGGGTTATTCATTTACAAATTGATGGAATGAGCAATTGATTTGGAGTGAGAAACTTTGGGTTCTCATACTGGCTCTCCTACTTTTTACTGAAGGCATAGACCTTCATTTATCTCACGTATGTATCCATCAAATGCTTTTTTAGTTCTCTTCTATCTTGGGTTCTTTAACTTATTTTTTCTTTGTTATCTGTAGAACTTTATTCAGTTTTATTGATTCTGAAATATGTTGTTTCCACTGTTTTTCCTTTTAAGCTTTTGAATGTCAGTTTCAATTTTATTAATAGTTTCTTCTTCTCTCATGTTGTTCAGACTGATTTTTTCTTCCTTTACCATTCTGCTCTCCAGTTATTGCCTCTGTAAAAGGTAGAAAATATGCTGTCTATCTCACAGGGTTGTTGTGAGGCTCACATAAGATAATGTAAGCAATCTGCAAACCCTAAAATATTATGTAAATACCAGAGACTGTTATTGTTGTTGTTATTAACTCAAACTTAAGATTTCTGTATTATGGTGAATTACTGATGTGGAAACTCCATTAGCCATTTACGGATATTTCAATTCTTTAAGAGTTTTCTTGGGACATAAACAGGTTTAATATCTTACCAGTGGTCACACAGCTAACAAGTATCAAACCAGATCTTCCTGGTTGCAAGAATGCTTCTTCCTCCTCCTTTTCCTTCCTTTCCTTATCTACCTCCTTCTCCTCTTCCTCATCCTTGTTGTCGTCATCTTCATCTTCTTTAATGTATCTTTTGATGCTTGCCACATTATTATTACTATTATTTTTGTCATGTGGCAGCATGGTGTGGTGGATACAGACTTGGTCTTCTAGAAAAGAAGACTTACACTTACTGGCTGAATGACCATGGGCAAGTCACTTAACCTCAAAATGTCTCAGGCAACTCCTTAAACTGAGAAGGCGCTGACCACTGCTAAAGAGAGTTTCCTTATATGCATAATATTATGGGTCCATGGGTAGCCCTCTCCCTATTTCTGTTATCCAGTTTAATTTATCCTTTACTATTTTTTATGTTTCAACTTATATTTTTTCAGGAATCTTTTATGTCTTTTATCTTAAAGAGTTTATTGTGTATATACACACTATGTATCTGTATCTATGTATCTTATATATGTATGTGTACACACAGACATACGTATGTTTAGATGCATATACATTTATGTGTACATATATGTGCGTGCATATTACTACTTATTTTTGTATTCAGGATTGGGGATGCTAGAAAAGACAAAGCCTCTGAAATTCAATTTTATCTAGTTGTTTTGCTTTTGTTTTTGAGAAAATAACACCTTTTATTACTATTTTAAAGCAAGTTCCACAACATTTAGAAACCAAATAGGTCTAAATAATTTGAGACTCTATGTTTAGCCATTAAGTCATGCTACAAAACTTCTATGTATAAAAAAGATTATTACCAAATTACATGTTAAAATATCCTCCTATTTAGAACCAGGTTTAAAAGTGTAGTTCTGGAACTGCTGCTCCATGGCGACTGACCAAGAGGGAGGCTCTGTCCAGCCTCTGCACTAAGGGAGGAGCTGATGCTTGTTGGGGAAGCATGACTTACTTTTACCTTTTTGTGTGTATGTCAGGGTGTAGGGGAGGTGAAAAGAATCCCTTCTGCCTTTGTGTAGGATTTGTTGTGGTTCAGTCATTTTGCAGTCATGTTTGGCTCTTCCTGACCCCATTTGGGGTTTTCTGGGCAAAGATGCTGGAATGGTTTGCCATTTCCTTCACTGGCTCATTTTACAGATGAGAAAACTGAGGCAAATTGGGTGGAGTGAATTGTCCAGGGTCACATATCTAGTAATTGTCTAAGGGTGGATTTGAATTTAGGAAGAGGAGTCTTCCTGACTGCAGGCCTGGCACTCTATCCACTGTGCCACCTAACTGCCCTTTGTGGAAGATGGGGGTGGCAAAGTTCTTGATGGGGTATTGTGATCCATCTAGTATGTTCCATTGATTTTGGTCCCCAAAAAGCTAGGCTGTGGCTTTTTGATCCTGACACAGGGCTAAGGGGACAGGCTTTGGACAGGGAGACGTGGCTACTTAACAGCCAATGCATTCAAGGCAACCAGGTCATTCGTGCAATTTTGTTGTGTTCTACTCCACCTCCTTTTTCCAGGGCCATTTACTGCTCTCCAATTGTGGAGGTTGCCCAGAAGGGAGTCTCCACTGTTTACTTGGCTTCCAGGTAGTTCCCTGAGGCTTTATCATGCTTACTGATTCTCTGTAATATTAAATGCCCCTTTTGGGGCAGGGATAGGGCACCTTTGTCCTCAAGGCCACATGTGGCCCTCTATGTCCTCAAGTGTGGCCCTGTGACTAAATCCAAACTTCACAGAACAAATCCCCTTGACAAAAGATTTGTTCTACAAAACTTGGACTCAGTCAAAAGGCTGTGCTCAAGGACCTAAAAGGCTGCATATGGCCTCAAGGCATCAGGTTCCCCACCTCTAATTTGGGGTGTATATGGGAGAGAACAGAGTTTGAGACCCTCCTAGATACTCAGGCTGGAGTTTGAGATTGAGGAACTTCCTCTAGTGGGTGTGTATGAGTGTGCATGGTATGCCTATAGTGTGTGTGTGTGTGTGTGTGTGTGTGTGTGTGTGTGTTGTGTGTTTCTTTGTGTTTTGTGGTAGTACAATGGAAAGAATACTCATTCTGGAAAGAAAAGATCTTGGTTCAAATCTCCAACTCTGTGGCCTAATACCTGTGTAACCTCAGGCAAGTAACCTGTGCCTCAGTTTCCTTTGCTGTAAAATGAGGAGGATTGAACTAGATGGCCTCTGAGGTCTCTTCCAGGCCTATATCTATAATCTTATGGCCAAATCAGCTTACATCAGCACATATAGCCAGCTAAAGGGTAATAATTAGCATCTGTATAGTATTTTTATGCTTGCATAGTACTTTACATAGTTCATATCTCATTTGATCCTCACATCAGCCCTGTGAGAGAGGTATTATTATTATCCTCATTTTACAGATGAGGAAACTGAGGCTGAGAGGCTGACTTCCCCAAGACACAGAGCTGGAATCTGGGTCAGTATTCATAATCAGGTATGTCTGCCTCTAGGCTTGGCACTCTCTCTCTGCTCTGCCACCCAAGTTCTACTTTTTAGCTGGGACAAGGCTTTGGCCACTCATTCCTCCTCAAGGAGATAGAAAGTAGTGGACGACACCTCCTCAGGATGGTGAGGGTGGTAGGGAACCAAGACTGAAGACAGCTGAATTAGTTCAGGCTCCAGGAATCTGACTCCCTAGGAAGCAGCGAGAGTGATAATACTTCTCCTTCTCCAGAGGGTTTCTCCAATGCATCAATAAATCCCTTTTTGGTGGAATAAAAATGGGGATATGTCTCTTTACAAACATAGTAGGTTCCCCTTTATTTTTACTGCTCTGCCATTTTTTAAAGAAGACTCTCATCCATTAGTTCTTAGAGAAAATATATATTCCTAGGTCTTCTTCTAGATGAAATATTAGAAAACAATCTATGTCTGAGGCAAGTGGGAGTATGTGAAGTATTCTCATTTACAGAAGTTAGGGAAAAAAAAACATTAACAAATACTGTCTAAGATAAGACCACTATATGAAATCAGCATGGCATCTCTAAAGACCTCTGGCATGACAGAAAATTTGCCAAAAGAATTATTTCAGTGCTTGGATAGTGTCTGATAGGATCACAGCATATTTAAATTTTTTCTTGATTGTAATGACACATTGTAAGATGGAAATGTTGATTTTGAAATCTCTGTTATTATTCTGGTAAGCTAGAGTAAACATAGATAAAACTTGGACTATGATAAAATTTATTTAAATCTTTTCCCTGAATAGAATAATACACACAGATAAACTAGAGCTAAAGTTGGCAGGACTGGGAAAGGCATCCTGTAGGAGTGTACGTAGGCTATCAAGGTTGAATATATAGATCTAGGAATCATTGACATAGAGATGATAATGAATTAATGGGAGATTATAAAATTACCAAGTGAGAGAGTGTAGAGACAAAAGGAAATCATTGACATAGAGATATAATTGAATCCACTGGGATAATGAAATTACCAGGTGAGAGAATATAAAAAGACAAAAGAGACGATATTCCAGAAGAATCTTGGGGATATATTTATAGTAGACCCAGCACAAATTAAGATACAGCAGAGAAGAGGGAGAAGGAGTGATGAGTAAGGCATGAGACCCAGGAGAACAATATACAGTGAGAAAAATCTATACAGTAAGAAAAGGTAATGAACAGTACAAAATGGTAAAGAAGTCAAAGAGAATTCAGGGTTGTGAAGAGACCATGAGGTCTGGCAATGTTAGAGATTATTGGTAACTTTGGAGAGGCTAGTTTCAGCTAAATGTTAAGGTCAGAAGCCAGAGTACAGAAGGTTTAGAAAAAAGTTAGAAGAGAGAAAGTGGAGTCAGCAGGTATAGATAAATTTTTCAAAGAGTATAACTGAGAATGGGCAGAGAGATAGAGAATAATAGTTGGCAGGGATGATAGCATCTGGTGAGGATTTTTTGAAGATGAATGAGACATGAGAGTGTCTGTAGATATCAGGGAAAGAACCAACAGACTGGGGAAGAGAGATGGAGAGAGGGAAAGAGAGAGAGAGAGAGAAAAAAAGATAGAGAGAGATACAGAGAGAGACAGAGAGACAGAAACAGAGACATAGAGAGACAGAGACATAGACAGAGACAGAGACAAAGAGATAAAGACAGACAGAAAAAGAAACAGAGACAGAAACAAAGACAGAGAGACATAGAAAGAGGAAGACAGAGACAAACAGAAAAAGATACAGGGGTGAGGCAATCTGATGAATTAAAAGGGAGAGAATGGGAACAAATTTATTCACAGAGGGCTTGGCCTTGGTAAAGTGAAGGGCCACTTCTTGGAACATAAAACCAAGTTGTTCTAATTTTTATAGAATTTCCCTTCCTGATCATTCTCTGTACTAGATGTCCCATAAATTACAATTTTCATCATTGTGGTCTCTTTTCTCGGTGTTTGGTAAGAATTGCAGTCAACAGCTAAGTTGCCAAAGAAGTTTTTTTTTTCCTGGTTGTCTTTGGACAGTCATGCTAAAAAAAGAAAAGCAGTAACAAAAAAGAAACAGCTTCTTTCACCCTATTCCTTTGTTTCTCTTAGACTATCCTGTGAGTCATATTTCCCTTGAATTGCAACTTCTGTCTATATTTTCAGTTTCAATTCTAGTGAGAATGTTGTTAGTGCTATAGTTAAGTGCCTCCAGAAATATGTCCAGCCATGGGTCACTGGACAAGGAATTTACTTGTAGAGCAAATAGTGAGCAGAAAAATAAATACTGCTTATTTACATTCCTTTGTGTTTCCCATAAAACCAAAAACAATATCGTTGGTATTAATAACTTCTTGTGGTTATCAATAACAATAGTTTGGTAGCCACTCAAACACAAAGCCCCTCCAAAGTCTTGCTGCAGTGTTTTAAGCTTTACCAGGGTTTCAAATTCCTATATTTGTTGAGAACTGCTATGTCTTCATGTTGATGCCTAAGATATCTCTTTACTCTAATCCATCCTTCACACAGATGTCAATGGAATCTTCTCAAGTCATATTTCTGATCACATCACAATGTCAAATAACATTATAGGTTTCTATTAGAAAGAAAAGAAAGAAATACAGGCTTGTTAGGTGGCTATTGTGTATTTGACTTGATGCAAAGCACTTCCAAACCTCTATTTTGATCCTCATATCAATCCTGGGAGCCACTGTGGGGAGCTCCCTAGGTTTCATGGAAATTTGTGAGCAGAAAGCATTGCTCATGGGCCTCGCATGTCAGCCTATCACACTGTGTACTTGAGAGAAATTACAAATAAACATGTATTATACTATAGCTTGAAGTGTTCTATAAATATTTAGTGGGAACATGATTTTTGCTTGAGTCCTTCAATAGATTTGTGATCTCATCTAATTGATTAGTTCCTTTACCTGTGCAAATGTCAATCCATCCACATCTGCTATAGATATTGGTACAAAGTCTTAATTATCTTGATCATAAGCTTTTTGCTTATGTTTACTATTGAGCCCCAGAGAGCCACAGCATCATAATGGATAGACAGTTAACTTCTAAATCAGGAAGATTTTAAGGTCCACTTTTGAAGTATCCTGGCTGTGTGACCCTGGGAAATGCTCTTATGCAACTCTTAGCCTGTAAGTTGCAGTGAAGTTTCTGATTCTCATTGTTAGTGAACATTCCCTATACCTATGATATTATAGCTATGCTCTGTAAGTGTAGCTCTCATGAGGACTGCAAGGTGAAATTAAGTATTTCATGACATGATAATTCCTGGTACCTTTAGGCACATAATGAGACCAACATTACCATCCCTTGATTTACTTCTAAAAAAGAATCTGGGATCCATCCTGTTATGTAACTACTATTTTCTTCTGTCTTCTGGTTTCATTTCTAGTGAGAGTGTCAGTATTGATATAGTTCAGACCTGCTAGTAGTGAACAACTCACTGGTTGTTGAAAAAGTTGGTCACATTAGGCTGTCAGCAGTGAATGAATCTTTCTAGACAGTGTAAAAACAGAGCTGTGTTTAGTTCCCTCTGACCCATTTCTGCCTCTCTAAAGATAACTAGCACTGTGGCCATTGGTACATTCATTTGTGTATCATGGATTGACTTAACCAAATATTTTTGATATTTTTTGGTAATGAAAGAGCTGGCAGGTGTGACTCTTGAGCTTCCAAGATGATTTTGAAAAATTGTGAAATATGGCAAAGGCATAAAAGGATGAAGAAAAGCAAATATTCTATTTTCTTTTTTAAATGGAAGGGAATGAATTCTGTAAAATATAGGGCAGTTAGCTTGACTTCTACTCCTGGAAAAAATCCACAATGAATTAATTGTTTGAGGAAAGGTTAATGAACTTTTAGAAAAGGAAGCATTGATCAACAAGAGGAAATATGGCCTCATTAACCTAATTCCTTTTTGAAATGGTTACTACTGGTGGATCAGGGGAATGCTGTCAATACAGATCACCTAGATTTAACAAAGCATGTGACAAAGTCAATTTGGCTATCCTTCTCAACAGATGGAGAGAAATGAATGTTGTGTTAGAGTTTGGAGGATTTTAGAACCGGATGAATGTCCAAGCTTACAAAGAAGAGATTAGTGGATAGTAGTCCGCTTGGAAAGAGGATTCTAGGGGGAAACTTCAAGGACCTGAGCTCAGTCTTGGGAGAGTTTTGTCAATGAGTTGGATAAGAGCTCAGCTGGCATAATCACCAAATTTTCAAATGCCCCCAAATTAGGAAGGCTAGTCAGCATAATAAGTCATCAATTTGGAGGGAAAAATTCCCTGCCCTCAAGGAGATTACATTCTATTTAAGGAAGATAATATGTAAAAGAAAGCTGAAAAAATAAGGGTGGAGGATGTGGGGAGAGAGAAGGTACCTGACACAGTGACATGGTAGAGGCAGCTTGCAGAGTTAAAAGTGGATGTGGCTAGCCTGCCTATTTATTCTAAAATAGGTATCCTAGAAGGGAACAGCCAATAGGAAGAAGGGGCCACAGAGGTAGAACATATTTCCTGGGTATGCGGTCCAGGGTTATAGTGAACTTCTGGGGTGAGGTGACATGGTAAAGAATGTCCACAGAGTCTGAAAAGAAGCTTAGAGAGTAATGTTATTAAGTATTCAGCTTTTAGAAGTCTCAAGTGTTGGAGACTTTCAAATGGCTTTCAAATCAGAGGAAAGAACTTCAGCTTCTGATTTCAATATTTACCGGCTGTCACTGTGGGCAAATTACAACTTCTACTCACAGTTGTTTCATATGTGAAATAGGGATAAAATACCCGGGCTAACTATCCTACCAGATGACTATGAAGAAAAGTCTTTGTACACTGACAAAAATGAATTTAAAATTGGAACTGACTATTTTTTTTTGCCCTATTTCCTCTTAACACCTCCTGAATACAAGGAAATAAGATTTTATCTCACTAACCACTAGATAGCTTTGCCTCCTGAGTAATCAAGTTTATGTGTGTATTTAGCTCCAATCTCCTTCACCGGATTTTTCTGCATTTTAGGCCAATTAGTCCCCTAAAAGAAATTCTAGAGAAAGAGCTAGAAATTAATTTTATTACCACACATTTTATCCTGACTAAATTATTTGAAAGGTTTATTGTCCTATCTCATAATCTTAAATTTGTTGTCTGTTTCTCATCCTTTGGGATATGGCCACAAGAAGTCCTTGGCAAAGTTGATCATTCTTTCTGTACTGTAATATTCTAAATTAAATACAGAGATTTCGTGAGCTCAGTCTTGGAGATGTCAGCTGTATGCCCCAGACTTGAGCTGCAAGTTCATTTGCTCCTTTCAGGCCAGTAAAAGCAACCTATGGCAAAGGCAATGGAACTGGAAATAGAGCTATAAAGTAATTAAACGGAGAGATGAGCTAGGCTCTAGCACTTGAATGTCATCCTAGGGAAGGCTTAAAGTCATGGTGATGAGAAGTATGGAATGCAAATGATAGCTGTGTGTTTCCTATTGTGTCAGATATCCCGGTATCCAAACTTCCATTTAATCTCTTTTTCAGACTCCACCATTTGGAGACTTCAAAAGATAGGGAAGAAAAACTACTTCTGAAAAGCATCTTTCAATCGATCTCCCTGTCTCAAGCCTCTCTCAAGACCTCCAGTTTGAAAGGGAAAAGAATTTAGAGCCTAATTGGTTTTCTTTTGAAATGAAGTGTTTCAAGATGTCTTAGCTAGTCTATAGACCATAGTGAAAATCTGAACTATTTTTCTTATACCTCTCATAAAGGTTTCAAATACAATGAAACAGTCTTGGTCGAAAATGAGGCAGTGTGGTTGCAGCAGGTAAAAGGATAGTAAACATGCACAAGAGTGTTTATTTCCAGTATGATCTCCAGATATAAACTTTTTTTTAAATGGAGAATAGCTCAGTAGAGGCAATTCTGGATATTCAGGCTCATTTGTGTGTGTGTGTGTGTGTGTGTGTGTGGCAATCAAGGTTAAGTGACTTGCCCAGGGACACCCAGCAAGTAAGTGTCAAGTGTCTGAGGCCAGATTTGAATTTCAGGCTCTTTTTTTAAGGTCATAGAAATTGAACTTGACTTTGAACTAATAAAAGCCCCATCCCCACCTGCTTTACATGATGAAACTGGGGCCGATAGAGGTTAGAGATAGAAGCATGAAGTATTTTTTTCTAGACTCCAACATTTTGTTCTTGGTCTGGAAAGAGAAGAGTTACATATTTGGGGTATCTGAGCTCAGAGACCCAAAGACTTCAGGCATTAGGAAGAACTTTCACAGTCCTCTCCCTGTGAATATTTGTCAAATAGATATTTCCCAATACTATTTTCAGGTAATCACAGTCTCTTTATGTTAGTAATGTGACCTCCAAACACCTTGATGATCTTCACCTGTTCATCAAGGAGTTCGGCCTCCAAGAAGCCATAGAGATGTGGATCTTCTTTCTCCTTTTCCTTATTGTGCAGTCCCAACAGGTCCTGGTTAGTTATCTTCTCAACCACAAGAGCTTCAAGCAGGGCGTGCAGGCCATCCAACCAGTCTTTCATCTCTGGCTCCAGGATATATTCCGGAATAGCACATCCCTCTTTTGATCAGCTACTGAAGAGATTTATCTGCATGTTCCTTCTTCTTTTGGGATGGCTCTCAGAAGTTTGTGAAGTGTTTCAGGGTCATATTGTGATGGCTAAAGTGATATGTCATGGAAAAATGGAAAGATCTAGCATGCAACTCAATATTTACCATCTTGAAGTAGAGAGATCATTCCAGTCCATCTTCCACTCAGATGTCAAAATGATCTTAGGAAAGCACAAGGCTGACCATGGTACCCTCCATCCATCCCCTACCAATTTGAATAAACTCTAGGGGCTTCCTGTCTCCTCTGGAATCAATGAGAAAATGCTTAATCATAACTTGGTCCCTTCCTACATTTCTAGTGATCTTCTAGCTTGTCCCTTCCACCTCCTTGATGATCCAGTGCCATTGTCCTCCTTTTTATTCTTCTCCGAAGACACTTCATCACCTGCCTTGGGCATTTCCATTAGTTCTCCATGCATGGAACAATCTCCCTCCTAATCTCTAATTCCTGACTTCCTTCAAATCCCAGTTAAAATCCCATCTTGTATATCAAACTTTTCAGCTTCCTCTTATCTCTAGTGCCTTCCCACTTTGATTATCATCCATTGATCTTGTGTGCACCCTCACTGTACATAGTTGTTGTATTCTGTCTTACTTATTAGACTGTGATCTCCTTAATGGCCTGGATATTTTCTGAATATCCACATGAAGTGAGCAAAACCAGAAGGACATTGTACATAGTAACAACAACATTGTGTGATGATCAACTCTGATCAACTTGGCTCTTCTCAGCAATACAATGACCTAAGACAATTCTAAAAAACTCATCATGGCAAGTGCTGTCCACATTCAGAGAAAGAACTATGGAGGTGAATGCAGATCAAAGTATACTATTCCGTCTTTTTTTTTTCCTTTTTATTATGTTTTCTTTTCTCTTTTGTTCTTATTATTTTTTCATGGTATGATTGATGTGGAAATATAGTTAACATGATTGTGTATATATATATATATATATATATATATATATATATATAGTTTGTGTTTGTTTGCCATCTTGAAGGGGAGAGGGGGGAGAGAGAGGGAGCAAAAAAATTGGAACTCAAGATCTTATAAAAGTGAATGTTGAAAACTAAAAATGAAAAAAGAAAATAAAAAGAGAGTTAGAAGTTCCAATTTTCAAACTGTATCACAAAGTAATAATCATCAAAACAATCTGGTATCGATTAAGAAATTGAGTGTTTGACCAGTGGAGTAAATTAAGTGTGCAACATACAGTAATAAATGACCATAGTAATCTAGTGATTGACAAACACAAAGATCCAAACTTTGAGGGGTAAGAACTCACATTTAAAAAGAAAATGGGAAAACTGGAAAACAATTTGGCAGAAACTAGATATAGACCAATATCTCATCCCATATGTCAGAATAAAGTCAAAATACATAAGCGATTTAGACATTAAAGGTGATATCACAAGTAAATTAGGGGATCACAGAAATATGTACCTGTCTGATCTAGGGATAAGGGAAGATTTTATGACCAAAAGAGAGACAGAGAGGATCACAAGAAGTAAAATAGAAAATTTTGATTATATAAATCAAAAAGGGTTTTGTACAAACAAAACTGATGCAGTTGATTGAAGACTTTCAGGAGCCAAGGTGGTGAAGTAAGCAATAAATCAATGTAACTCCCATATTTACCTTGAAACAACCGTGACATAGTGCCTCTAACATAACAAATTTTGGAACAGCAGAACCAGAAGAAAATACTGGGAAAAACAATCGTTTAGTACAAGAAACTTGCAAGATAAGCAAGAAATGTCTTTTTCACTGGGGTAAAAGGGGAGCACATTCCAGGACAGGAAGCACCCCAGCAAGCCAGTAATAAGCTCCACCTCAGCAAACCAGAGGGACATCCTGTGCCCCAGTGTGGTGAAGCAGGGGAACACCAACACCAGGACCCCCCACAAGCCTTGCCATAAACAGGGGACTGGCAGTCTCCAGCTCCAAGAAGCACAACATGCTTCAGCACAGCCCAGGGCAAACAGGCATCCTTCAGCATGACAAGAAAGTAGGTCAGACCTCCACATGCTTCAGCACAGCCCAGGGCAACAGGCATCTTTCAGCATGACAAGAAAGTAGGTCAGATCTTCACATGCTTCAGCACAGTTCAGGGAAAACAGGCATCCTCTAAGGGTCTGAACTCTATGGGCTTCAATGTAGACCCACCAGGTCCCAGTAAAATGCCAGACACCATAAGTAGGACCCCAGCTCAGCAACAAGTAAGCTGCCATACCCCTAGTCCTCCAGCAGTGCCATCCACCCACTCACATTATCCCTTCAATGCATCACCAGTGGGCCTCAGGGCAACATCAGCATAACAGCAGGTAAACAGCCAAGGCCTGCAGCCACTGGCACAAGAAAACTGAGACAGAGCCCCATCCACTCTTGGAGCTGAGATCACATTTAACAGAAAAGAAAAAGCCCTACCACTGAAAAAAAAAAAGATTAGCAGAAAACAACAACAACCAAAAAAAAAAAAGAATCTGATCAGAGAAAGTTATCATGGTGACAGTGAAAACCAAGACACAAACTCAGAGGAGGACAATAGTGTCAAAACATTTATGGACAAAATCCCAAAGGAAAACAGAAAGTGGTCTCAAGCCCAGAAAGATCTCATGGAAGAACTCAAAAAGTAGCTTAAAATCATATAATAGAGGTAGAAGAAAAAAGTGGAAAAAGAAATGACAGTGATATAATAAATTTATGAAGAAAAGAGTCAATGGCTTGGAAAACTGCTTAAAAAGTAGAACTGGCCCAATGGACAAGGAGATACAAAGATTCATTGAAGAAAATAATTCCTTAAAGAGTACAGTTGCCCAAATGGAAATGAAAGTACAAAAGCTAATTAAGGAAAATAACATCTTAAAAGTTAGAATTCAGCAAGTGGAAGGTAATGACTCTATGAGACATTAAGAATCAGGTGAACAAATTCAAAATAATGGAAAAAATGGAAGAAAACATAAAACGCATCATGGAAAAAAATTGACTTGGAAAATAGATCCAGGATAGACAATATCAGAATCATTGAATTACCTGAAAGCCATAATGAAAAGGAGCACCTGGACAGTATTTTTCAAGAAATTATCAAAGAAAATTGCTCCCATGTCCTGGAACCAGAAGGCAAAATAGTCATTGAAAGAATCTACCGATCTCCTCAGGAAAGAAATTCCAAAATATAAAATCCAGGGAACATTATAGCCATATTTCAGAAATATTTGGTCAAGGAGAAGGTACAAGTGGCCAGAAAGAAACAATTCAAATTACCATGGAGTCACAATCAGGATTACACATGACTTAGCAGCTGCAACAAAGAATTGGAGGTCATGAAACATATTCTGGAAGTCAAAGGAGTGAGGACTGCACCCAAGAATCACTTACCCAGCAAAGTTAAGCATAATACATCAAGAAGAAAAATGGTCGGGGCAGCTAGGTGGAGCAGTGGATAGAGCACCGGCCCTGAAGTCAGGAGGACCTGAGTTGAAATACGGCTTCAGACCAAACACTTACCACTTACTAGCTCTGTGACCCTGGGCAAGTCACTTAATCCCAATTGCCTAAAAGCAAAAAAAAAAAAAAAACAGAAAAAAAAATGGTCATTCAATACAATAGAAGGCTTTCAAGCTTTCTTAAGAAAAAGACCAGAACTAACCCCCCAAAAAGAAAAATTGTCTCCAACATCAAGACCCAAGGGAAGCATAAACAGGTAAAGATAGAAAAAAAAATAAGGGATTCAATAGAGCTATCTATTTACATCCCTACATGGGAAGATGTTACTTGTAATTATTAAAAATATATCACTAATAGTACAGCTAGAAGGAATATACATAGATAGAAGGTATGGGTATAAGGTGAATTTGAGGAAATGATAAAAAAAAAGGGATGAAGAAGAGGAGCACAATGAGTGCAGAAAGAAGGGAGAAATAGAACGGGGTAAGCTATTTCATATGAAAAGCTGTGAAAGACCTATTACAGTGGAGGGGAAGATGGGAGGGTGGGTGATAAGCATTGCTTGAATCTTAGTCTTATTAGTATTGGCTCAAAGAGGGAATCATATACACAATCAATTGGATATAAAAAATCTATCTTACCCAACAAGGAAATAGGAGGTGAAGTAAATGGTGGGGTGTGAATTGACAGAAGGGAGGGTAGATCAGGGGAGGTGGTAGACAGAAGCAAAACACTAGTGAGGAGGGAAAGGGTGAAAGGAGAGACAGGACAGATAGGAGGAAGATTGGATGGAGGGAAATACAAATGTAATATTCATAACTGTAATATGAGTGGCATGAATACTCCCATAAAATGGAAGTAGATAGCAGAGTGGGTAAAAAATTAATGTCTTACAATACATTGTTTATGAGAAACACACTTGAAACAGAGAGACAAACACAGAGTAAAGGCAAGTGGCTGGAGAAGAATCTATTATACTTCAGGTGAAGCAAAAAAATAAAAACAGTAAAAAGCAAGGGTAGAAATCCTGATCTCAGACAATGCAAAAGCAAAAAAATAGACCTATTTAAAATATATAAGGAAGGAAACTACATCTTGCTAAAAGGTACCATCAGCAATAAAGCAATCTCAATACTAAATAAATACATATGCACAAAGTTGTATAGGCACATTTTTTTAAAGAAGTTAAGTGAGTTATAAGAAGAAATAGAAAGCAAAGCTATACTAGTAGGGGACATCAATGGTTATTTCTCAGAACTTGATAAATCTAACCAAAAAGGAAACAAGAGAGAAACTAAGGAGGTAAATGGAATATTAAAAATAAATTAGATATGACAGACCTTTGGCATGATTTATACATGAAGGATGATACCATAAGCAAAGTAGAAGAGCAAGGAATAGTCTATCTGTCATATCAATGAGTAGGGGAAGAATTCATGACCAAAAAAGATATAGAAAGCATTAGAAAATGTAAAATAGATAACTTTTATTGTATTAAACTAAAAAGCATTTGTACAAACAAAACTAATGGTACTAACTTTAGAATGAAAACAGAAAGATGGATAACAATGTTTACAGCAAGTATCTCTGATAAAGACCTCATTTCTCAAATATATATAAAAAACTGATTCAAATTTTATATGACTACAAGTCATTTCCCAATTGATAAATGGTCAAAGAATATGAACAGCTAGTTTTCAGATGAAGAAATCAAAGATATCTATAGGCATATGAAGAAGTTCTCCAAATCCCTACTGATTAAAGAAATGCAACTGAAAACAACTCTGAAGTACCACCTTGTATTTGTCAGATTGGCCAATATTATAGAAAAGGAAAAAGATAAGTGTTACAGAAGATGTCGGGAAATCAAGACACTAATGCATTGTTGGTGGAGTTGTGAACTGACGTAACCATTCTGGAGAGCAATTTGTAATTATTTCCAATGATCAACCAAACTGTGCATACCCTTTGATACAGCAATATCACTACTAGGTCTTTATCCCAAAGAGATCATAAAAAAGGGAAAGGGACCTACATGTGCAAAAATATTTATAGCAGCTATTTTTTTGGTAGCAAAATATTGGAAATTGAGAGGATGTCCATCACTTAGTGAATTGCTGAACAACCTGTTTTATATGCATACAATGGAATACTATTGTGCAATAAGAAATGATGAACAGGTAGATTTCAGAAAAACCTGGAAAGACTTATACAAACTGATGCAAAGTGAAATGAGCAGAATGAGGAAAACTTTGAACATGGTATCAGCAGCATTGTGTGAGGATCAACTGTGACTGATTCAGCTCTTCTCAGCAAGACAATGATCTAAGAGAAGTACAAAGGACTCATGAAGAAAAATGTTTTCCACATCCAGACAAAGTATTTATGGACTCTGAATGCAGATTGAAGCATATTTTTTTTCACTTAGTTTATTCTTTCTCATGATTTCTTTTTCCTTTTTGATCTGTTTCTTCTTTTACATCTGTGACTGAAATGGAAATATTCTTTTACATGATATCACATCTATTAACTGTATCAAACTCCTACCGTTTTCAGAAGAGGGGAGAAAATTTGAAACTCAAAATCTTGTAAAGATGAATGCTAAAATTTTTCTTGATATGGAACTGGGGAAAACATAAAATGCTAGGCCCAGATTCTTAAGATCTGGCCTGCTTGTGTTAGTGATACAAATGCTTAGATTTCTTAAGAGTCTGGCCAATATGGCTAATCTTTAATAAACTTTGTCTTTGGCTGAAAGAAGACTTGGGTTAAATTCATTCAGAAAGGACCTGTGTGTTGGGATTTTGGGGTCCTAGTACCCCTATACCTCTAAACCTCAATATTTTGGTGGTGGTATGGGAAAGCTGCCTAACCCCAAGCTCTTCTTCAGCCAATACTGGTAGGTGTGTAAGCCTCTCCCCCTCCCTTTCTTGCCCTGAAGTTGGTGTCTTTCTCCAAGCACCGAGCTCTGGAGGTGCTTTTCGGCAGAAGCCGTCTCACACTCGGCCTGATGCTTTCAGTCTCCTGGTTTAGTTTGAGGCACACAGAGGAAAAGGGTGGACATCCTACCCAGAAGTGCATACCCAATTCTGTCAATTCTTTCAGCACTAGGGAATTGGGAAAACTACAAGTGCTTTTTTGGTTCCCTGAGCCTTACTTACTCCCTTCTTTCTACAGCCCTGGATCATCCTCTATGGAGGCTACAGGGAAAAGTTAGAACCACTAAAATCATCTTAGTAGATTCTGGAAGTTTTGTGACCAATCATGAAGGAGTTTTGAAACACCTCCTTACAATTCTGGTCACTCCCTTCTCCCACTCCCTTCCCTTGAGTCACAAGGGTATCTTTGTTAGCTCCTCTCAGAGGAGAAGAGAGTTTCCCCTTTCCCCCTTCCCTGTGAATTCACCATCCCCACCTGGCCAAAGGAAGGAGGTGAGAGGAGCAGCAGCTACAATGTGGGCCCCAGGGGCAATGGCCTTGGGCCCTGGGGCAACCTTTGCCTGGTAGCATCACCCAGGTTCAGCACATCCTACTCACCCCCAATGCCACCTCAGACCCCGGCAGTGCTGGTGAGAAAATGAAGGGGGATGGGTCAAAGTAAAGAAGCTTGCCAGCCCCCAAACTTGGACAAGCACATCTTTTAAAGTTGTAGTTTTAACAGTTAATGGGATGTTGATTCTCTGTGTAAAGTAATGTGGAAATGCATTTAACCAAACTGAAGTCACCTGAGTGGTAATGGGTTCATTTCAAGTTTCAAATTAGAAAACATTTTGTGTCAGTTATGTCAAGCAACTTTTCATAATTTTGTTACAGCTAAAACAATTTGGCTATTCTTAGTTATTGTTTTAATTTGCAAACATGACAAAAAGCTTATTTGGGTTATGGCTTGTTGAGAATTTGCAAGCATATAGAAATAACCTCTAACAGTTGGCTTTTTACACCAGGACAACTTTAAATTTGAGATGTACACCCAGGAAAAGTTTTTCCTAAGCTATGATTAATGAAACTTGCTGTTTAAGGTAAAAGCTCATGAGACCATAAATGATTTTATTTTAAGTTGTCTGATGGATGATAATAATCCATTGGTAATCAATAATCCACCATCTCTGAGAAAAATGACACAAGGTACTCAGAGAGAATATGATACTGGTGGGAAGTCAGCTTCTGGAAAAGCTGAAACGACAATTTTAGCCTCAGAATAAGATGGAATCCTCCTGGCTCAGTTTCCCCATTATGTTTCTTTTGAAAAGGAATGCTAGCCACCTGGCTATTACTTAGTCTCGCTTTAAGGTGGATTTGATACTGTCTGGTTAGAAAATTTTGTGAAGAGATGCTGGAAAGGATGTGGCAAGATAGGAGCACTAATGCATTGTTGGTATAGCTGTGAAGTAGTCTGACCATTTTGAGAACAATTTGAGACAATGTCCACAGAGCTATAGAACTGTACGTACCTTTTGACCCAGCAATACCACTACTAGATCTGTGTCCCAAAGATGTGGGGTATATGCAGTGTTCAGGGAAGACTAGAACCTCTGATATGAGGACTTGCTGAGCCCTTTCTAGGGCTGCACATCTCTTTTTGGTGTCCATCTTCACCCAACTCTCACCTAAGAAGCTGTAGCATGTATAGTGACTATATCCTGATAAAACCCTCTCAGTAGATGAGCTCAACCAGGTTGAGGGTAACTGACAGGCCTCAGACCCTTCAGTGATTTAGGTGGATGTCTGTTCCAAGAATGTGAATACTTCCACCAGTGGGATGGGTGGATGAAAACAATTTGTTCCAATGGCTGTAAAGGTGGCTGAAGCAGATGCTGTGGAGTGCTTAGAGTTTGGTCAGAAATTGAAGACACCGAGGTCATCCTGCATTCCAGGCCTTTGCCAGTCATTTTGACATTTGTCTTGCCACTCACTGGGTGACTCTGTACAACTCTCCCTCACTTAAATTCAGTTCACATGCATATCAAGATATCATCCTGTTATGTCATTGGTCCTCTTTGAAAGGAAGGACAAACAACATTTCAAAGAGATCAAAGAAAAGAGAAAAGAGGCCTCTTTGTACAAAACTATTTACAGCAGCTCTTTTTGTGGTGGTAAAGAATTGGAAATTAAGGGGATGCCCGTAAATTGGGGAATGGCTGAACAAGTGGTGGTATATGAATGTAATGGAATACTATTGTGCTATAAGAAATGACAGATAAGATGGCTTCAGAACAACCCATGCAACACTTATATGAACTCACATAAAGTTAAATGAATAGAGTCAGGAGAATATTGTACACTATAACAGCAATATTATAAAGAAAATCAATGGCGAAAGCCTTAGCTACTCTGATTGAGATGATGATCCAAGAAAGCCCAAAAGGACCTATGATGAAAAACGTTATCCACCTCCTGAGAGAGGACTGCTGGGTCCTGAATGCAGATTGAGGTATCCTTTTTTTAACCTTCTTATTTTTTCTAGCTTCATTTTTTTGACTCTGTTTTCTTTTGCAACATGGCTAATATGAAAATATGTTTTGCCTGACTTTACATATATAATTGATATTAAATTGCTTGCCTTTCAAGAAAAGGGAAGAAGTAAGGGAGAAATTTTGAAATTCATTCTTTTAAAAAAAGTTAAAAATAGTTTACATGTAATTGGGAAATATTTAACAAAATACAACTGTAATAAAAATAAATAAATATTAACTCTGGCCAAACCCAAGCCACAGAAACAGAACTGACCTATGCTTATGTTTGTTATATTTCAAAAGCGCCTTCTTTTATAAACAAGTTTCTTTTCTTGAAACCCAATTCCACTACTAAGAAAAGTAATCCTAAATGGCTTGATTTCATATATTTGAAAGAAAAGTCAGTGGAATTGATGCTTTTTATAATTTTAAACTCAATTACTGTATGGGAGTCGTGTACGCTTATTACATTTGTAGATGGTAAAAAAAATCTGATAAGAATGGCTAACAAATTGTCCTTTGCTGAGTCAGATATATTGTAGTACTCTTCTCAGTTCTGGGTCCCACCATTGAAGAAGGACAGTGGCAAACTGAGAGCATGTGGAGAAGAATGACAAAGAGTGGGTTCATGCCATGTGAGGGCAGGTTGAAGATTATTTGGCTTCTTCAAATTCTTATTCTGGAAAAGACTCAGGAGGGGACATGATGTGTTCAATCATTTGTATAGAAGAGGGATTGCACTTATTCCCGTTGGCCAATGAGAGAAGAATGAAGAGCCATTAGTTGGATTGGCAAAGAGACAAATTTAGACTGTATGGTATGTGAAACTCTGATTTGAACTGTTTAGAGAAGGTATCTGCTGCCTTAAAAGGTAGTAGATTTCCTAGTGCTCAGCATAGTGCCTCCTACATAATAAACCTGCAATAAATGCTTACTGATTGACTGACCAGCTAGAACGCTAGGGTGAATCAAACAACACCGATCAATAGACATCAATATATGATCTTATGCAAAGTTGAATTAAAAACAAACAAACAAAATATAGCTTCACAACAGTATAATGAAGGAGGCATAGCTAGATAACAATTTCTCCAAAAATAATGTTGGGGTTTCTGGAGTTGTTTTTAAAGACATACTTTGGAAGCTAAACATTTTTGTTTCTTCAGGAGCTTTTACAAACCAATCCCATGTGACAAACCAGATTTTCCTTAATTCTCCAAGACAAAGAGAGGTAGCTTGGAAAAATGAATAGAGGTCTGGTCTTGGAGCCACATGGAAATAAGTTTCATTCCTGCCTCTGATACTTACTGGCCTTGTGACCTTGGCCAAGGTACTAAGTACCTTATCAATCTCAACTCTTTAGACAACTTTTAAATTTTTTTCATAAATTTTATTTTTAATTTATGGCATAAAACAAGCATTTCCATAACATAGTACAGTTTAAAAAAAAGATGATTGTACATGAAAATGCTGATTTTCTATGCACAAGTTGCTATTCCTTTTAAATATACAACAAATATACAAACATACAACAAAATTATCATGGAAATGTATTTTTTTCTTTCCTCTCCTGTCTAGAGATGGCTCTAGGCAACTTTGGTTACATTGGTTACAATGCAGAGAAGGTCCCAGACTTGCATTGTGACAGGGAGTTTCTTCACCAAGTAGCTCTCTATATGAGTTAAATGACATTTCCATTCCCTATATTTATGTCTAGCCTGTAAACATTACAGGCTTAGCACTATATGATTATGGGAATGGAGCCTAAATCTGTAACCACAAGTGCCGTTATACACCTTGAGCGCAGGGGGAAGACTGGCCATTAAGAACCTAGTCCTTTTTCCATGAGTAGAATTGCCCTTCTGGACGATGCATGAGAAATTCAAGACAAGAAAAAGAATCTCTACCTGATTCCAATCTAACAAGTTAATTTTGGGGGAGTCAGATCCCATCTAAGGGTGACTTTGTAGTGGTGAAGAGTTTTTCTAATAATTCCTAAGCCTGAGGGAGTAATTGAAAAAAGTGAACCAAATTTGTATACAAAAAGATCAACACAGCTTCCTTTGACCCCTTTGCACTACTGTCTTCCCTCACCACATTCAAGGAGGATAAATTGCTGTGTGATGAAAGCTCCCAGGCAAAGAGTAGACTAGTGATCACGCATATAAATTCAGTTCAAGTCCACTATTATCCATCATAAGCCCCCCCCTCTCTCTTTCTCTCTCAGTCACTCTCTCTCCCTCCCTTCCTTCTCCTCTTCTGCTTTTGTGTTGTATAAATTCCCCTTTCATCAATAGGATGGGAACATGCAAGCTAAATCTAAGGGTTGAGCCCTCATTGTCCTGTCTCCTATTATTTGGGAACAGAATGCATGAAGTAGGATGAGTGCAATGAGGCAACACCCTCAGTCCTGAGAAACTGAGGTACTAAGTTAGTAACTTAGAAGTGTGGAGTTAGCTAGACATAACAAAGGCTTTAGACCAAATAGAGGAGGGAACACAGAATTTCCTGAATTTTTACTTTTAAATAGATAAAGAAGGGCTCTTCTGCCAACAACATAATCTAAGGAATGTTACCAAGTCCAGGTTCCAATTACTACAGTCTAGGAATAATTGGTATCCCCCCTGCAGTTCTTCAAACTATTCCCACCTAAAAATCACAAGATCTAAAGGAATGATGCTGGGAGGTAGCTGGGAAAGAGGTCGCTTTTCAACTTCTTGTGAAATCTCAAAAAAAACCCCAAAGAATTAATTCCACAACTTCTCTTCATTCTTTGGAAACAAATGAAGGGAATCAATTCTTGATCTTTCATCTTGGTCCTTATGTATAATTTTCCTAACCTCAAGTAAAAATGGAGGAAGGTTTATCATTAAGATTTAGGAGATAGAATACTGCCGCAGAGAGTGACATGTATTTACATTCTGAAGATCAGGGTTTCAATCCTGGATTAGTTACTATCTGTGCAACCTTAAACACACAAGTTCTCATGGCTGCAAAGAACCATAGATTTATAGCTCGAAAGGACTTTAAAGAAGGCCAGATGGTATAGTCAATAGAGCACTAGACCTGCAGTCATGAAGACTTGAGTTCAAATTGGACCTCAGATACTTAATTCAGACTACTTATTGGAAGGTCAAATACTAAAGCTGAAAGGTAAATATTTTGGCCCCAGGATAAGAAGTCAGGACTCATTGGAAAAGACCCTTGGGAAAGACAGAAAGCAAAAGGAGAAGGGGATGGCAGAGGATGAAATGGAATGATAGTCATGGAAGAAACAAACATGAGTTTGTACACACTTTGGGAGATAGTGGAGAATAAAAAGAGCTGGTGTGCTATGGTCAAAGGGGTCATGAAGAGTGAGACATGACTGATTGAATGAACAATAGCTATATGACCTAGAAAAAGTCACATAATCTGTCTCAGTTTCCTTATCTGTAAAATGAAGATAATAGCACCTACCTCCACATAGGGAGGGTTTGCAAGTAGAAGAGAAAGGGGAGTGTTGACTCTTCTTCATGGGTCAGTGTTTCAGAAAACCATGAAATAAGGATAAGACCAGATTGACGAAGGTGACCAGGAAAGTTTCATCTTCCATAGACAGCTAAATTTCCATGAGTATAAAAACATGTGGGAGATGAAGAAATCTAGGACTAAGTGAAGTATGTTAATAAGCCAGGAAGACCTAGAGTGATACTGAGGATGATGATGATGAAAAAATGATAGCTAACATTTATGTAGTGCTTACCATTTCTATGCACTATGCTTTTAAATTATTTAAATTTATTTAAAATTATTTAAATTTAAAATTATTACCTACTTTGATTATCACAATATCCCTAGGAGGTAGGTGCTATGATTATCCTTATTTTACAGACAAAAAAAAAATTGTGGCAAACAGAAGTTAAGTTACTTTTCTAGAGTCACACAGCTAGGAAGTACCTTAGGCTGGATTTGAATTCAGATCTTCCTGACTGTAGGCCAAATGCTTTACCTACTACCTAGTTTTACTGCCTAAGACATATGCTGGCTGGGTGATTCTGTATCCATAGTAAGAAGCAAAGTAAATGATTGGAGCAAATCTCAGGCTATAAATAACAGGGAAGAGTCTGACTCACATTGAGAGAGGGAATTTCCTCACCAAAGGATTCTGTACATCAATGAAATTCTAGATCTACCTCCTATCTCTTTCTCTTGCTAGTAAGAAAGGTTTCCCAATAGTTACAATGGGAAAAGATTGGAGACTGTGAGAAGCAAAATAAGTCAATTTAGTCATTGCAATCTAGGCATTTGCAAGAATAGAAACTGCATAAGAACATAGACTCTCTTTTATTTATGCCTGTATTTTTTTTTCCACCACAGTGCTCTGAATGTCATGGGAGCTTAACAAATCTTTGTTTGATTAAGTCAAAGCTGGAAAACTAAGTTCTATCTTATCCATATATGAGAAATAAAAAAGCCAACAATGTATAATTTCAAGAGTGGATGCATGGTCCAGTTCCTCTCAAACTCCATTCGTCACCATTCACTTATACTCTAAAAAGTTCACCAATAGAGTTTCTTTCCATTCTTAAGGATTGTATTTCTCTTCAAGAAATTATCAAGGAAAGCTACCCTGAGATATTAGAACTAGAGGGCAAAATAGAAATTGAAAGAATCCACCGATCTCCTCCTGAAAGAGATGCCCAAAGGAAAACTCCTAGGAATATTATAACCAAATTCCAGAGTTCCCAGGACAAGGAGAAAATATTACAAGCTGCCAGAAAGAAACAATTCAAGTATAGTGGAAACACAATCAGAATAACACGAGATTTAGCAGCTTCTATATTAAAGGACTGCAGGGCATAGAATATAATATTCCAGAGGGCAAAGGAGATAGGATTACAACCAAGAATCACCTACCCAGCAAAACTGAGTATAATCCTTCAGGGGGGAAAAGTGGTTATTCAGTGAAATAGAGGACTTTCAATCATTCTTGCTGAAAAGACCAGAGCTGAATAGAAAATTTGACATTGAAATACAAGAGTCAAGTTGAACATGAAGAGGTAAACAGGAAAGAGAAATTGTAAGAGACTTATTAAGGTTGAACTGTTTACTTTCCTGCATGGAAAGATGATATTTATAACTCATGAGACCTTTGTCAGTATTAGGGGAGTTGGAGTGAAAAAATTTTATGTATGTAGATAGATAGATAGATAGATAGATAGATAGATAGATAGATAGATAGAGGGCAGAGGGTGAGCTGAAGATTAAGGGGTCACATCTGGGGAATAAAATTAAGGGATGAGAGAGGATTATACTCACAGAAGAAGAAAAGGAGAGGTAGAACTGGGTAAATTATCTCACAAAAAAATAGAAAAGAAAAGTCTCTTACAGTGGAGGGGAAATGGGGGAAGGTGAGAGGGAATGAGTGAATCTTATTCTCATAGGATTTGGCTTAAGGAGGGAATAACATACACATTCAATTGGGTATGAAAATCTGTCTTACCCTACAGGAAAATAGGGGAGAAAGGGGAGAAGAGGGCAGCGTGATGATAGAGAGGAGGGCAGATTGGGAAAGGGGGTAATCAGAAGTAAATACTTCTGAGGAGGGAAAGGTCAAAAGAAAGAATAGAATAAATGGGAGGGCAGGATAGGATTAAGGGAAATAGAGTTAGTTTTTTACAACATGTCCACTGTGAAAGTGTTTTCCATAACTGCACATGTATAACCTATATTGAGTTTCTTGCCTTTTCAATGAGGGTGCCTGAGGAGGGAGGAAGGGAGAAAATTTGAAACCTAGAGTTTTAAAAAACATATGCTTAAAAAATGTTTTCACGTGCTACTGAGCAATAAGAAATACAGGAAATGGGGTATAGAAGTCTATCCTGCCCTACAGGAAAATAGAAGGGGAAGGGGATAAGAGAAGGGGGGGAGAGATAGAAGAGAGGACAGACTAGGGGAAGGGATATTCAGAATGCATGCCATCTTGGGGTGGGGGGAGGGGTGAGATGGGGTGAAAATTTGGAACTCACAATCTTGTGGAAGTAAATATTGAAAACTAAAAATAAATAAATTAATATTTAAAGTAAATAAATGAATGAATAAATAAATTACAGAAAAATAGAATTAAAAATAATAAAAAAGGATTGGATTTCTCACCCAATGCAAAAATAACCCTTTATTTTTTGGCATTTTTGCATTAGGGAAAAATAGTTATAGATCTTTTCTTAAGGGGGGTATGGAGTGGGGAGAGAGATTCTATACAGAGGGATGAGAGTTCAGAACTCAGAAGCTGAGGCCATAAAGTTAGATAGATTGTGTTTCACAATTCTGTCTAATTCTGGTTATATCTAAACCTCTACTTCCCGAAGCAATGCTAGAGAGAGAGAGAAAGAGAAAGAGAGACAGAGACTGAGACACAGAGACAGACAGAGACGGGGACACAGAGAGAGAAAGACAGAGACAAACTGAGAGACAGAGACAGACAGAGATGGATGGAGAGAAAGAGACAAAGACAGAGAGACAGAGGCAGAGAGAGACAGACAAAGGGAGAGACACTCAGAGAAACAAATTTGAAGTCCATGTCTAGGTTGACTACCAGATCACCTGGGTCTAATTAACAAGTTTATATTAAGCACCTACCATGTGCCATTCACTGTGCTAAGTATTACAGAATCTAAGACAAAAGTGACCCAGTCCCTCCCCTCTCAAGGAACTTGCCTTCTAATAGGAGAGATCTCACACATACATATCACACATACGCACATGAAATTGTATAGAAAAGGTTTACAGAATGAATAAATTGCAGTTTTATGAAGGAATACAGTAGGATTTAGAGTCAGAAAGGACCTCCGATTTTATCCTCAATTTACAGAGAACCAGACTAAACACCAGAAAGGGAAAGTGACTCAGGATATGTATAAAGCATTAGCTAGGCTATAGATTCTTTTCAGCTGGGTAGCACATAGAGTTCTGGGCCTGGAGTGAGGAAAACACAAGTTCGAATGTGGCCTCAGACATTTAAGAGCTGTATGGCAGACAAATCACTTAGCATCTCTCAATTTTAATACCCTCAACCATAAGACAAAGATAATAATAGTACCCACGGTTATTGTAAAGAACAAATGAGATAACACTTAAAAGAAAACCCTTTACATTGTGCCTGGCATATAGTAGGTACTTGCTAAATGCTTGTTTCCTCCCTTCCTCCTTTTCTCCTTTCTTCCTTCTTTCATTCTTTCCTCCCTTCATAGCTTTATAATTCTGTGATTCTGCATATGGGACACACTGACATTATTATTTTCTAGTTGAGACCTTGATACTGATCTTCCTCACAGAGGACCTAAGTTAGCCACATCACATTAGTCATAGCTGATTGAACCACACAAGTTATGGCTCAGAACAAATACTTGGAGTATGAATGCGCAAAGTGAGGCATAGTGTTTAGATTTGGGCACGGGGCAAGAATATTTTATAAATTTTCAGAAATTTGCACCTCTCAATCAGTCTCAATTCTAGACTAAATTGTCTACCGTAGCCTGTTCTCATGGGGCATGGCCAATTTTGTGATGCTCTGCTCCTGACCTCGGAATTATCTTTATCTTTTCCAATTATGGGAAGAAGTATAGAGAAGGTCTTACTAAAAGGAGTGAGTAGTCTCTTGTTTTTGTTTTTGTTTTGTTTTCCATTGTACATATGTTCCTGTGTATACTTCATGGTGGCATGCTGTTTTTTAAGTCCATCTCCACTGCTAACTCCATCACTAAGTTGGCAAACATTCTGTGTAATCACTTAAAGCTGACCTCATGTTCTGTGAATTTAAATTATGTTTTACAATTTTGTAAAGAAAAGAGAGTTTCTGTAAAATCACATTGCCGCAAGGATTGAATCTAGGAAGAGATTGAAGTCAGGATGATAGGAAAACAAAAGAAAACGACAACAATAACAACAAAACAAATAAAAACCTTCCATTTGTAATTAACTGAAAAACCAGATAGCAATAAAATAGACTCATGCAAAATACTTGCTGACAAGATAGCTAGCAAAGGATCTAGGGGAGAATACATCATCATTAAGTTCTTAGGGGTTTTGTTAGTGGAAAGCAATTTTTTAGTCAGCCACACTTAGGTCACTTTAGAAAAGGGTATGTAGGGATAATCTTACATAGAGATAAGCAGCTTTACTAAGGCAGTGTGGTAAATAGAGTTGATACAAAACATCCCTTCAAATATCTCTGAACATTTGTTTTTCTCAAAAGTACATATAGAGTCCAGGAAAAAGTGGTATCAACCTTAGAGAGTATATGTGGCAACAAGGTAACCACACAGTTTCTCATTACTGGAAATCTTTTTCTCCCATTAGTAGAGTGCTCAGGAAACTCCCCGTAAACATAATGGACTTGCATCCAAATTTTCCTTGGTAACATCATCACTAATTGATTCAGATATCTTGCTAAGGAAACTGATGAAAAGATGGGACATCCAACATCTTCTGGATTCCTTGAAGTTGGAAGTCCTTCTTTAGTAGAAGAAGGAATAAGACCTACCTGACCAAAGTCAAAGATGAGACCTCTTCCTACCCAAGAATTTTGGTTAGATCTGCTGAAGCTTAGGCAGCGAGAAGCTTTTTGAGAGCAAGGATTAACTAACTATATACAGTTATACATGTAATTGTATATGTATATACCATGTATACTACATCTATATATTTTATATCTTCTCTCTATATATACATATATGTATATATATTCATATATGAATATATAAATGTATATATAATATATATAATATAATATATATTTTATATATATATAAATATATTTATATATATAAATATGTGTATTTCTACCTATAGTTATATATACACATTATTAAATAACAGTATATGTTATGTTTTTATATAAATATGTGTGTGTGTGTATATGTGTATACACACAGATACATACACTACATACTATGTACACAATTGCCGGGAGGGGAAGATTGTAGGTGGTAGGGGGTAGGTATCGGTGTGCTCTAATTTCTGGGATTCCTTCAACCTTTCCAACTTGCTTGATGATCTATAGACAATGCCTGGATGTCACCAATTTTCCACACTATAATAGAAAGGAATTTCTTTTTGATGTCATTTTTACTTCATCTAGTAATTTTCAAATGCTTATTATAAGATCTTTGACTGATTTTTTGAGATCTATTTTTGCCTAGTTAAGGTATCATCCTAAAATGAGGTGGGGTAGTTTACATTTGGCCACATGTGGGAAGTAGGATTCAAACCCAGGTCTCTTGACTCCAAATACAGCAGTCATTCAACTGTAACCTGGGCTAATAGTACAATCATTAATTTTTGTTACATTTCAATGTAATTGATGTGGTCCTGATCCAAATGTATGCAACATACCAAGGTAACTATGTAATATCGTGAAGATAAACCTAGTCCAAGACACAGCAGACTTGGCTTCTAGTACTTTTTCTTCCCTCTAAAATTATTATATGACTGATCATTTAAATTCTTCGTCCTTCATCTTCTCTTTTGTAAAAAGAATAGATTAAAAATTTACCTGATAATCTTGTTGTATATGTGAAAGGAATACCAAGCTGTGCATGTAGATTTGCAGTTTCACATATAATCATCTTTTTTATTGGACTATGTTATGACAGTGCTGTTTTATCCCATAAATTAAGAACAAAATTTTAAAAAAGAAAAAAAAATATGTTAAATAGGGGTAAACCCCTCTCCCCACACATATATGAAGAATAGGTTAGACTAGATCATGTGTAAGGCTTGTATAGCTCTCATATTCAATGATTTTTTTTTCATGTAATTCATAGGCAAGACCTATTTCCAAAATCAAATCAATTCTCTGGTTGGAAGTTAAGCGTCTGGGGAAACTTGAAAAACCTTCAGACCATTAGACCATGTTGGGAAAAATGGGTATGGTTGGCTACAATAAAGTAACCTATGATAGAGAACACTCTACTCATGCCAAGGCATAATTTCTAGTTATGCCAATTCCAAACTAATACATTTAGTTTTTCCTTCCAAATTTGTAAGCAGCTTACATTTGGGTGTGTTCCCCCCACACCCACACACGCAAAGAGTTCAGGGATTATGCCTTCTCCTTCTTTGTTTCTTTCTCAGAATGTTTCTATGATTTAATCTTTCATTCATGACATATGATTTTCTTGATCATTATACATTAGGAAAATGGAGATACACTTTTTTATAAGCCATGGTACTGTCAATTGTTTAATTTAGAGATATTCAAGTGAACTACCTTGGGGCCTAGCACATTCTACTTTGCTGGATGCCTTTGGGGAATAGCCATATTTGTGATATAGAGGAAATTCTCAGACAAGTACAGGATGAACTACATTGCCTCTATGGTCCCTTTCAACACCAAGATTGGGGGGGTGGGATTCCCTAGATAAACATAGAGGATTATTGCTGGCTTACTGGCTCTGAAAAAGCAAAATACCCTGAGGAAAGTGTGCAGAATATGGAAAAAATTTTGTACTCTGTGGTTTGGGCACAAGCCTGCCAGAAACAATATTTATTAATTAAGTTATTCTGATTATAAGCATCTCTACTCAGAGAGATAGAAAGTCCAAAAAGCTTTGAAAATCTCTCTCTGAGCAAGTCATTTTAAGGTTATAATTAATAGTATTTGTAAGCAATAGACAAAAATCCACAATAAGATAAAAATATAGTAGTAACACAATTCAGGTAAGAGTTTGACTCATCAGAATAGTCACTTAAAACACAAAACCATGAATAATCATTTTCCTAAAATGATTCAATCCCTCTTCAACAACTCCCTCCAAGAATTGTCATTTTACATAGAAAAAAGTCAAATACTACTGCTAACTGAATTAATTGATCAAAGACTTATTTCTTCCTTTAATCTAGTCATTACTCTAACTTGAGGAGTTTAGTTGAGTTAGGAAAGTAGGTATATTGATTGTAGTTGCTGGTGTTCTATTCATCAACTTTGTCTGGTATTCCAAAGGTCTGAAACCAAATATACATAGAAAAAATCCCTTATAGAAAAGAAATAATTGTAAAGACATTGAGTAAGTAAAATTAAAAGTATCTGAAGGACAAGAAGAGAACAAAAACATGACACCATTCATTTTCTCCAGTACAATATCCGTTCATTGGTTGTTGGCCAAGAATCTTATTTATAGAGGACTAAAACTTAAGTTAAAATTTACTGATGGAAGGCAGAGCCAAGGTGGCAGAGTGAAAGCAGTGACTTGTTTGAACTCTCCCTCAAACCCTTCCAAATAACTGTGAAAAATGGTTCTAAACAAATTCTAGAGAAGTAGAACCCACAAAAAGAGAGTGAAACAAATTTACAGCCCAAGATAACCTAGATGGTTCATTGGAAATGTCTATTGTGCCGGGTTGGGAGAGAAATGCAATTCAGCGTGGGTGCACAGGCAAAGACCAGGCCTCAGCAAACCTGGTGCAGGCCTCAGAGGACTGAATCATGGGCAGTTGTGGCTGTTTCCAGACTTCCCAACCCAAAAATGACAAAGATAATTTAGAAAGTCAATGGGAAAAGTCTGTGACTGTTGAGAGACAAGTGCAGTACCAGCCCCAGTTTAGAGCTCTTTCCTGCTGCAGTGGCTGCTTCCTGAGCTTCTGGCCCACAGACTGAGGGGGAATCAAGTGACTGATGACAGGGGGATTGCATGGATGTCTCTATTGGTGCAGGATTCTCTGGCTTTGCCCATGCTTGGATCTGGGTCATGGTTCTGGGTGGTAGTACTGGGGCAAGGAGGAATACTGGTGAGGTGAAGCTTGTATTGGTGGTGAAGAGGAAATCCTCCTCTCAGTTCCAAGGCAAGAGTGCTTGCAATCACTCATAGACCACAGCACAGGCCAAGGAAGGAGTGAACCTCTTGACCCTTACTATATCACCTTGGAAGAATTGAAAATTTAAAGGTCCCTAGAAGTATCTCTGAAAACAATTGCACAAAACCCCCAAAGCTTGGGACAGTACATTCTCCACACTGAAAGCAGACTCTTACCTTAACAAAGAGTTTATAACTCAAGTAATTGTCTGGGTACATGAGAAAACCTCGCAAAAAGTGTCAGACCACAGAAACTTTTTTTGGGAACAAAGAAGATCAAAACATACAACCAGAAGGAGACAACAAAGTCAAAGCTCCTACTTCCAAAGACTCCAAGAAAAATATGAATTAGTTCCAGGCCATGGAAGAGTTCAAAAAGGAGTTTGAGAAGCAAGTAAGAGAAGTAGAGGAAAAACTGGAAAGAGAAATGAGAATGATGCAAGAAAATCATGAAAAACAAGTTGACAGCTTGCTAAAGGAGGCCCAAAAAACATTGAAGAAAATCACACTTTAAAAAATAGCCTGACCCAAATGGCAAAAGAGGTCCAAAAAGGCAATGAGGAGAAGAATGCATTAAAAAGCAGAACTGGGCATATGGAAAAGGAAATCCAAAAGATCACTGAAGAAAATACTTCCTTTAAATTTAGAATGGAGCAATTGGAAGTTAGTGATTTTATGAGAAATCAACACATTGTAAAACAAAACTAAAAGAATGAAAAAAATAGAAGACAATGTGAAATATCTCTTTGGAAAAAACAACTGACCTGGAAAATAGATCCAGGAGAGATAATTTAAAATTTATTGGACTATTTGAAAACCATATTAAAAAAAAAAAGAGCCTAAACATCATCTTTCAAGAAATTATCAAAGAAAACTGCCCCAATATTCAAGAACCAGAGGGTAAAATAGAAATGGAAAAAAATCCACTGATCACCTCCTCAAAGAGATCCCCAAAAGAAAACTACTAGGAATATTGTAACCAAATTCCAGAGTTCCTAGGTCAAGGAAAAAATATTGCAAGCAAGCAGAAAGAAACAATTTAAGTACTGTGAAAATAAAATCAGGATAACACAGGATTTAGCGGCTTCTACATTAAGGGACAGCAGGGCTTGGAATATGATATTCCAGAGGGCAAAGAAAATAGCATTATAGCCAAGAATCACCTACCCAGCAAAACTAAGTATAATCCTTCAGGGAAAAAAAAATGGTCATTCAGTGAAATAGAGGACTTTGAAGCAATCTTGATGAAAAGACCAGAACTGAATTGAAAATCTGACTTTCAAATACAAGACTCAAGAGAAGCATGTTCACCTCTTGGCAAACAGGAAAGAGAAATCATAAGGGACTTATTAAGGTTGATCTGTTTACATTCCTGCATGGAAAGATGATATTTGTAACTCATGAGACCTTTGTCAGTATTAGGGTAGTTGGAGGGGAAAAATTACATGGATAGATAGATAGATAGATAGATAGATAGATAGATAGATAGGTAGATAGACAGACAGATAGATGGATAGATAGAGGGCACAGGGTGAGTTGAAGATGAAGAGGTGATATGTGAAGAATAAAATTAAAGAGTGAGAGAGGATTGTACTGGGAAAAGGAGAAAGTGAGAGGTAGAATGGGGTAAATTATCTCACATAAAACAGACAAGAAAAAGCTTTTAAAGTGGATGGGGAGTGGGGAAAGAAGACAGAGAATGAGTGAATCTTATTGTCATTGGAATTGGCTTAAGGAGGGAATGCCATACACACAAAATTTGATATGGAAATCTATCTTACTCCATAGGAAAATAGGGGGGGAAGGGGATAAGAGAGCAGGTGGATGATAGAGGTGAGGGCAGATTAGGGAAGGGAGTAAACAGAAGCCAACACTTCTGAGGAAGGACAGGGTCAAAAGAGAGAATAGAATAATGGGGGATGGGTTAGGATGAAGGGAAATATAGTTAGTTTTCCACAACATGACTACCATGGAAGTGTTTTGCATGACTACACATGTATAACCTGTATTGAGCTGCTTGCCTTCTCAATGAGAGTGGGTGGGGAGGGAGGAAGGGAGAAATTTTGGAACCCAAAGTTTTAAAAACAAATGTTAAAAATTGTTTTCATGTGCAACTGGGAAATAAGATATACAGACAATGGGGTATAGAAATCTATCCTCCTTAGAGGAAAATAGAAAAGGAAAAGATAAATGAAGGGGGTGAATAGAAGGGATGGTAGATAATTTTTTTATTTAAAAAAATAAAAAAATATTGATGCTTTGTATTCTGTGATTCTTAGAATGATCTGTCGTTCTTTTATGCCACATTTCCACTATCATTTCAGAATAAAAAAAAATTGACTGCTTGGAAATGAGAGCCAATTTGTTCATTTATTTGTTTCATGGGTTGTTGTGGCTTACACCCTGTCAAAAATAGTCATCGAGATGGGCACCCTAATAGCAGGGAATGCTCCAATAGACACCAAAGAAGATCAATGTGTAATCCTCCCCCCCCACCCCAATCTCACATTGTAGAAGTATCTGAAATGCAGAGAGTGTAATAAAGAGATTTGGACATAATATTTCAAATCATAGCTCCTATCATGCACACATCAGCATCAAGTCTAACAGGAAGCAAAACTGAATAAGTCAGAAAAAACGGGAGGAAAAGAATTGCTGCACAGTTTATATTTTAATGCTTTATTTCTACATACTTTATAAGAACATTACATGCATTCTTGAACTTAACTAATATTGCTCCAATATCTCCAAGGCCTTCAAAAAAATTTTTTCCTACCCTCAACAGACCTATAAATGCTTGTTAGAAGGACATAGACTCAGAAATGACTGGTGGGGTTTTCTAATCACTTTCTTTCCAGTGAGATAATTTAAGATGGATCTTTAGCTTTTTTTTTTACTAGTTCTATTTACTTCAAAAAGAAAAGTTTTGATTCGGCAGGATATCCATGGGTTAGCAGACCATCCAGGAGCAAGTAGTCCCCTCTTCCAGACCTTACAGGTAATGGAAAAAAGGTCTTACTTAATTATTCTTGGGCCAGGAATTTAAGAGGCAGAGCTTCAGACCCCATTTCCCATCAGTGATGAAAATACTGACCTTAGAAAAGACTCCAGGTAAACGAGCAGTGATTTCATTGGTCTGTTCCTGCATTAATTCCAATGGTCTCCTGAACAAAGAGATTAGCGGTTATACTAAACGTCAGTTTTAGAACATGGTCAGAAACTGTGTAAGCTATATTCCCCTGGAGAAAAGTTGAGAACATTGTATTTGATTATAGAGGGACAATAACATGAAGAACTCTTTTCACAGAAATGGGGCTTTGCTCCAAGAATATGTACAAAACAATGCTGTTGTAATGGGAAATACTGTGGTGCATATATTTTCAATGCTTCCCTCCCATCCATCTTCAACATTAAATGTCTTTAGAAATAATGACTATGGAGAAAATTTGGACATTAATTCCTTATGGCCACTCAAGCTATAAAACTTGAAGGAGAAAGTAATTTGGAGATTTTGCATCATGAGAATGCAATCATGTGACCTTCAAAACCACACATTTCTTTGGGTCCCTTGTACGAGCATTACTTACTGGATCCCTGAGTTATTACTCCTTTGTGTGGGTCTCAAAATCCCTCTCCAAATCCATCCTTGGAAAGTACATTGTCCATTTGTGAGTAATCCAAGTTAAACTATTATCTTTCCATGTGGGAAGTAATTGAAAAATATTGCTCAAGAGGATTTCTGGTGAATAAGTCTGAGAGGCAGAGCATTGATCCATAGAACAGGTACACACCAGATGTCTCTATTCAGATAAATGTCAAAACTGTACCTAACGTGATCTAGGATCATGGAATCATAGATTTAGAACTGGCAGGACCTTTGAGGTCATCCATTCCAATACCCTCATTTTACAGATAAAGAAACTGAGGCCCAGAGAGTTTAAATAACTCATCTAGGGTCATACAACTAGTGTCACAGGCTGAATCTTAACTCATATCTTCTTAATTCCAGGTCCAACAATTTATATGTGCATGTGTGTATGTATATATGTGTATATGTATGTATGTATGTATGTACATATATATATATATATGAATATATTTGTATATGTATATATGTATACACAGGCACACACACAGACACACACATACAGACACACACACACACACATATGTTTATGTGTATGTGTATTATTTTGGTACTTTTCTCAAGTGGCACCAAAAATTGAGAGGGCATTGATGCATTTTGAGGTCCTCTAGGAATGAGTGGTGTAAGTTTCTGTCCTTCTCTAAGGCTGATCTAAATTTATCTCAACTATAGACATCACTTACAACTGCAATGACTCTGCCCAAATATACTCTAACTTTACAAGAAGAAGCAGGTGTTGATATTACCCAACTGGAAAGAAATGAAAATGATCTATAGATCCCATTCATTGTTTGATATATTCTTTAAGAAACTCCAAGATAGAAAAATGCCGTGAAAGAGGGAGAGAGGAGGGGAGGGAGAGACAGAGACAGAGAGAGATAGAGACAGTAGAGGAGAAAAGAGAAGGGAAGGGAAGGGAAGGGAAGGGAAGGGAAGGGAAGGGAAGGGAAGGGAAGGGAAGGGAAGGGAAGGGAAGGGAAGGAAGGAAGGGAAGGGAAGGGAAGGGAAGGGAAGGGAAGGGAGGGGAAGGGAAGGGAGGGGAAGGGAAGGGAAGGGAAGGGAAGGGAAGGAAGGGAAGGGAAGGGAAGGGAAGGGAATTTGTTTTGGAAGAAAAAGACCATCAGTTGGGTGAACTGGAATCAAATTATAACATAAGAATTTCATAGAATATCATTTTATCATAAAAAAAGATGACTAGAGAATTCAAAGAAGATTTAAATGAACTTAAGCAAAGTGAAGTAAATAGAACTAGAAAAACAATATAGGCAACGACTTCAAGAACAAGAAAACTCAAGCTAAATACTATGAAATTGTAGTAAATGTATTTTGCTCTAAAGAAAATGCTCCTTCTTTACTTCTTTGCAAAAGTGAAGGATTATGACATTCTCATATTAAATATATCCAATATATGTGTGACCATTAGTGTAATCTGTAAGAGAAGATCAATTATACACTGCTTTTTTATAGCTTTCTGGAGGTATTATTTTATTAGTCTATTGTGTGCTCTATTCTCTTGGTCCTTTATTTTTCCCAAGTATAGCGATTGTGTCCATAGTTTCATTTCTCAACAAATTTTCTACAGTCTCTTGCAATTGATTTTGGGTGGTCATAGAGGCTTTATTATTTTGTTTCCATAGTTCATGCAGAAGAAAATGTAACAGATCTACTTGAGTTTGAATCTTTGCCAAGTAAGTTTTTCTTTGTGATTATCCTTAACCCAGTTGTCAAAACTTGAGCAATTGTGTGCCATTTCCTGTCTTGGCTGGGTGTGATACTTTTCCTTGGTCCAGATTTATATCACACACTTCTGCAACTTTTATTGCTCATCTCTCTATATTTTCTTCTGTTAAGTGATTATGTATATCAGAGGACACTATTTTTGTACTGAATAATACAACTGCATAAATATATTCTGCTTAAAGATAATATTATAGCATTTAGTGCTATGCTAAACACTTTACAATTTTTATCCCATTTCGGCATTTTCTGGAGGATCTTATCTTACCAATATGCTACAGAAATGAATCTCTAGTCTTTTTAGCATATTTGTTGCATGATACCAAAATGGGGAACCTTCAGGCCCTTCAGAAGTTCCAAAACTACACCTTTACATCTTTCCATCAACTTACCTCTTTGTCTCGTAACTCAGATGTTTTGGATATTATAGTGTTTGTCATATTTTTTACTTGAAACTCCTTTGTTTTCTCCCCAAAGGATAAAGAGTTCTTCTCCCAGGGGATAAGAACTTTTTTTTTTTTCCTGAGGGAAAAATATGCCTATAACAGCTCTATAATGAAGAAGATGTAGGATTGGTATAATTCACAAATGAGGTATTTTTTTTTCTGATTTAAGTGTGCTTTCAGTCATTCTACTGACAAACATTCTGTGACCATAAAGGTCTTTCAATTTTGTTGGTTTTGTTCTGTTTTGTTGGAATTAATTCCTCCTCTTATTCCCTTCCCCTTCCCTTTCTCCTCCTCCTCACCAGTGTATTTGAAGATCACTTTTCCAGTACCAAAGTATCCTGTCATCACATCATGAATGTTTGAATGATCATATGGGTTTGGCAATTTAAAAAAAAAAAAACACCTCCTGAGTAATTTCCCTTCATCAGATCAATCTTCTTTAGATTTTTCCATAATTCTCCAAATATTTTTTTCTTTTTTTTCCTTAATAGCATTTAATTTTTTTCTAATTAAATGTAAAGTCAGTTTTCAACATTCAATTTTGTAAAATTTTGAGTTCCAAATTTTTCTCCCTCCCTCCTTTCCAAAGACAGAAAGCAAATCTGATATAGGTTAAACATGTACAAGCATGTTAAACATATTTCCACATTAGTCATGTTGTGAAAGAAGAATGAGAACAAAAAGGAAAAACCACAAGAAAGAAAAAAAAAAGAAAAAAGTGAAAATAGTGTGCTTCAATCTGTATTTAGACTCCATAGTTCTTTTTTTAGATTTGTTTACCATTTTCCTTCATGAGTCTTTTGGAAATGTCTTGGATCATTGTATTGCTGAGAAAAGCTAAGTCTGTCATAGTTAATCATTGCACAGTGTTGCTGTTACTTTGTAATGTTCTAGTTCTGCTCACTTCACTTAGCATCAGTTCATGTAAGTCGTTCCAGGGGTTTCTGAAATCTACATGCTCATCATTTCTTAAAGCACAATAGTATTCTGTTACACACATATACCACAACTTGTTCAGTTTTATATCCCTTTGAACATAGTTCCAAATTGCTCTCCAGAATGGTTGGATTAATTCACAACTCAACCAACAATGCATTAATGTTCCAATTTTCCCACGTCTTCTCCGACATTTATCGTTTTCCTTTTCTGTTAATTAGCCGATCTGATAGACGTGACTTGGTACCTCAGAATTGTTTCAATTTGAATTTCTCTAAATAAAGTGATTTAGAGCATTTTTATGTGATTATAGATAGATTGAATTTCTTCCTCTGACAACTGCCTGTTTATATCATTTGGTCGTTTATCAATTGGACAATGAGTTGTATTCTTATAAATTTAAATCAGTTCTCATATATATGAGAAATGAGGCCTTTATCAGAAACATTGACTACAAAAATTGTTTCCCAGCTTTCTACTTTCCTTCTAATCTTGATTGCATTCATTTTGTTTGTGAAAATTTTTTTTCTTTAATTTGATCAAAATTGTTCATTTTGCAGTTCAAAATAGTTCCCTATCTCTTCTTTGGTTACAAATTCTTCCATTCTCCACGGATCTGACAGCTAAACTATTGTTTGCTCTCCTAATTTGCTTATTGTATCATCCCTTATGTCTACATCATGTACCCATTTCAACCTCATCTTGGTATAGGGTGTGAGATGTTGGTCTATGCCTACTCTCTGCCATGCTATTTTCCAGTTTTCCAAGGAGTTTTTATTAAATAGTGAGTTTATGCAGCCTTTGGCTTTATCAAACAGTACCTTAAACTAGTCTTTGATTACTGTGAATTCTGTACCTAACCTATTCCGCTAATTTATCACTCTATTTCTCAGCTGGTATTAAACAGTTTTGATGATTGTCACTTTATAATGCAGTTTTAGATCTGGTACAGCTAGGCCATCTTTCTTTCCATTTTTTCATTAATTCCCTTGATATTCTTCACTTTTGTTCTTCCAGATGATATGACATTGAACAGGCAAATTAATTTAGGTAGAACTTTCATTTATTATATTAGATTGGCCTACCCATGAGCAATTGATGTTTTCTCCAGTTTTTTACATCTGAATTTATTTGTGTGAAAAGTGCTTTGTAATGGTATTCCTTTGTCCCTATGTTTGTCTTGGCAGGTTGACTCGCAAATATTTTATATTGCCAACAGTTACTTTAACTGGAATTTCACTTTCTGTCTCTTGCTACTGGATTTTGATGGTAATACATATAAATGTTGATGGTTTGTGTAGATTTATTTTACATCCTGAAACGTTGTAAAGTTGTTAATTGTTTCAAGTATTTTTTTAGTTGATTCTCTAGGATTGTCTATCATTATATAATCTGCCATGAGTGATAGTTTTGTTTACTCACTGCCTATTCTAATTCTTTCAATTTAGTATCTTCTCCTATTGCTAAAACTAATGTCTCTAGTACAATGTTGAATAACAGTGGTGATAATGGGCATCCTTGTTTCACCCCTGATCTTATTGGGAATGCTTCCAGATCATCCCCATTACATGTACTGCTTGCTGATGGTTAATCATTTTTGATTAATCATTTTTAAGGAAAACTCCATTTATTTCTGTGCTCTATAGTGTTTTTTTAACGGTAATGGGTGCTGTGTTTTGTCAAAAGCTTTTTTGGTATCTATTGTGATAATTGTATGATTTCTGCTAGTTTTGTTATTGATATAGTCAATTATGCTGATAGTTTTCGTAATATTGAACCATCCTTGCCTTCCTGGCATAAATCCCACCTGGTCATAGTGTATTATCCTTGTGATAAATTGCTGTAATTTCTTTGCTAATAGTTTATTTAAAATTTTTGCATTAATATTCATGACAGAATTTGTCTATAATTTTCTTCCTGTCTTGGCTCTTCCTGGATAGATATTGGCACTATATTTGTGTCATAAAAGGAATTTGGTAGGACTCCTTCTTCATCTATTTTCCCAAACAGTTTACATAGTATTAGAACCATATTTTCTCAAATGTTTGATAGATTTCACTTGTAAAATCCATCTGGCCTTGGAGATTTTTCTTAAGGTGTTCATTGATAGCTTGTTCAATTTCTTTTCTTAAAATGTGGTTACTTAAATCTTTTATTTCTTTTTCTGTTAAACTGCACAACATATTCATCCATTTCATTTAGATTGTCAGATTTATTGGCATAGAGTTGGGCAAAATAGCATATCAACTGCTCCTCCAGCCTCTGCACAGCCTTCTTCTTAGTCTCTACTACCTTTTTAGAATAGGTATCTTTTCAAACATTGGCCTCAGCTTCGGCACTTTTCAGATCCCTTCTGCTGTCATCCAGCTGGTCCTTCTTGCCATCAGTCTTAGTCTGCAAGTTGAGCATGGACTCATCAAAAGCCTTGGGAGGTGTCCTCTGTTGGTTACTCCAAATTACAACAGCTCTGTTGGCACAGTTATAAAAAGTATCTTTGCTGGGATATTTTCATCGGGGTTGGTGCTCCTGTATCTGCTGCTGTATTGTGATGAAGACGTTGTATGTATGGAAGACCTTGGCTACCAAGCCCTCCATGAGATCCTGAAGATGTTTATTGAGAATATTAGTATGTCAAAAAAGATCATCCTGGTGGCAGTGGCAACACTGTTCCTGGAGCTATTAGCCCACAGACTGAATGTTTGAAAGTCACCTATTTTGACTTCTGGGAGCCAAGATGGTAGAGTAAGCAGTAAGTAGCTCTCACCTTCCCTTATTGACCTTGAAAAACTCAGAGAATATTGCCCCAGGAAAAATCCTGAAATAGTAAAGTCAGCAGAAAGACTAGATACAGCAATATTTTAGCTCATGAGCCTAGAGGGATTAACAGGAAAAGTCCCTCTTGCTGTGGCTGAAGGGGACCAGAACAAGTAGGGAGGCGTCCTAGCAAACCAGTGGCAAGGACCACCTCAGCAAAGCAGTAACCAGGCCCCTACGCCCTAGGACAAGAAGACTGGGACAGTGCCCCCTATGCCCCAGAAGCATAGATCAACTTGAAAAGCCAGAAAAAAAAGGCAAACAACATGAGAAAGAAGCAACATAGAAAAACAATGCCTATAGAACAATAACTTGGTGACGGGAAAGATCAAAATACAAAGTCAGGAGAGTATAACATTGTCAATATACCCACACATGAAATTTCAGAGGGGACTATGGACTAGTCTCAAGCCCAAAAAGCCTTCTTAGAAGAGCTTAAGAAGGATTTTAAAAATCAAATAAGAGATGTAGAAGAAAAATTGGGAAAAGAAATGAGAGGTATGCAAGAGAGAGTCAATAGTTTAGAAAAGGAAGGACAAAAATTGCCTGCAGAAAACAAGTCCTTAAGAAGTAGTATTGGCCAAAGGGAAAAGGAGGTAAAGAAGCTAACTGAAGAAAACAATTCATTAAAAATTAGAATTGAGCAAATTGAAAGCTAATGACTCCATAAGACATCAAGAATCGGTAAAACAAAATCAAAAGAATGAAGAAATAGAAGAAAATATGATTCCTCATTGGAAAACAACTAGCCTGGAAAATAGATCCAGGAGATTTTAACTTAAGAATTATTGGTCTACCTGAAAGCCATAAAGAAAAAAAAAGAGCCTGGATAGCATCTTCCAGGAGATCATGAAGGAAAATTGCCCTAGAACCAGAGGGTAATAGTTATCAAAGGAATTTGCTGATCACCTCACGAAAGAGAGGTGAAATTGAAATTGAAATTGAAAACACCAAGGAATATTGTACCCAAATTCCAGAATTATCAGGTCAAAGAGGAAATCCTGAAAGCAGCCAGGAAGAAACATTCAAATATCGTAGAACTACAGTCAGGATTATGCAGAACCTTGCAGCTTCTACATTAAAAGATCAGAGGGCTTAGTTTATCATATTCTGTAAGGCAAAGGAACTTGGATTACAATGAAGGATCAACTAGCCAGCAAAACTGAGCATAATCTTTCAGGGGAGGAGATGGATATTCAATGAAATAGGGCACTTCCAGACTTTAGTGATAGAAAGACCAGAGCTCAGTGGAAAATTTGATCTTCAAATACAAGACTCAAGAGAGGCATAGAAAGGTAAACAGGAAAGGGGAAAAATAAAACATTATTCAGTAAGATTAAACTGTTTACATGTCCACATGGGGAGATTATACTTACAACTCTTGAGAACTGTACCTTTATTATGACATTTAAAAGGCATATACATAGACAGAGAGGGCGGGTTTAAGTTGACTTTGATGTGATGATTAAAAAAAAAAACTAATGAAGTGATGAAAAGGAATTGCAATGGGAGAAGAGGAAAGGAGAAAGCAGAAAAGGATAAATTATATTACATGAAGAGATAAAAAAACATATTACCTCAGAGGGAAAGAAATAAGGGAGATGAGCATTGTTTTAACTTTACTCTCACCAGATTTGGCTTAAGGAGGGAATAACATACTCAGTGAGGTATAGAAATTTAACTTGCCATATAGGCAGAAGGAAGAGAAAGGGGAAAGAAAAAAGAAAGGGTAGGGTAGAAGGGAGGGAAGAAGTAGTAAGGGAAAAGGGAAAGACAAGGGAGGAGGCTGGTAGAAGGGAGGGCAGATTGAGGGAAAAGCAAAACTCTAGTGAGGAGTGAAATGGAGAAAAGGAGAAAGAAAAGCATAAACTGGGGAGGGGGAATAGGATGGAGAGAAAGACACAGATAGGAATCATAACTGTGAATGTGAATGGGGTGAACTCTCCCATAAAACAGAAACAGATAGAAGAATGGATTAAAAACCATAATTCTACACTATGTTGTTTACAAGAAACATATTTGAAACAGAGGAATATATTCAAGGTAAAGGTAAAAGGCTGGAGTAGAATATATTATGCTTCAGCTGAAGTAAAAAAAAAAAGTAGGGGCAGCAATCCTGATCTCAGACAAAGCAAAATGAAAACTAGATCTTATTTATTTTTTTAGCTAGGCAATGGGGTAAAGGGACATGTCCAGGGTCATACAGCTAGTAAGGGTTATGCGTCTGGGGCTGGATTTGAACTCAAGTACTCCTGAATCCAGGGCTGGTGCTCTATCCACTGTACCACCTAGCTTCCCTGAAAAATAGATCTTATTAAAAGAGATAAGGAAGGAAACTATATCCAGCTAAAAATGTATAATAGACAATGAAGTAATATTTCTCTTTTATTAATTTATTTATTTAAAGTCACCATAAACAATGATGTAATATTCTCTTTTATTAATTTATTTATTTTTAGTTCTCAACATTCACTTCCACAACATTTTGAGTTCAAAATTTTCTCCCCATCTCATTCCTCTCCCTACCTCAAGATGGTGTGCATTCTGAATACCCCTTCCCCTAATCTGCCCTCCCTTCTATCTCCCCAGCCTTCTCTAATTTCCTTCCCCTTCTATTTTCCTGTAGGGCAAGATAGATGTCTATACCCCATTGCCTCTATATCTTATTTCCCAGTTGCACGTGAAAACAATTTTTAACATTTGCTTTTTAGAACTTTGGGTTCCAAATTTTCTCCCTTCCTCCCTCCCCACTCACATTCATTGAGAAGGCAAGCAATTAGATACAGGTTATACAAGTGTAGTCATGCAAAACACTTCCTTACCAGTCATTTGTTGTGAAAAACTAACTAAATTTCCCTTCATCCCATCCCGCCCCTCTCCTTTATTCTATTCTCTCTTTTGACCCTGTCCCTCCTCAGAAGTGTTTGCTTCTGATTGCTTCCTCCCCCAATCTGCCCTCCTCTCTATTATGCCCCATTCTTATCCCCTTCTCCCCTATTTTCCTGTAGGGTAAGATAGATTTCCGTACCCAACTGAGTGTGTATGTTATTCCCTCCAAGCCAAATCCAATGAGAATAAGATTCTTTCATTACCTCCCACCTTTCCCAGTTTCCCCTCCACTGTAAAATTATTTTCTTGTCTGTTTTATGTGAGATAATTTACCCCATTCTACCTCTCCCTTTCTCCTTCTCCCAGTATAATATTCTCTCACCCTTTAATTTTATGCTCCAGATATCACCCCTTCATCTTCAACTCAGCCTCTGCCATCTATCTATCTATCTATCTATCTATCTATCTATCTATCTATCTATCTATCTATATTTTCCCTCCAACTACCCTAATACTGATGAAGGTCTCATGAGTTATAAATATCATCTTTCCATGCAGGAATGTAAACAGTTGAACCTTTATAAGTCCCTTATGATTTCTCTTTCCTGTTTACCTCTTCAAGCTTCTCTTGAGTCTTGTATTTGAAAGTCAAAGCTTCTATTCAGCTCTGGTCTTTTTTATTTTTCTTTTTAGGCAATTGGGGTTAAGTGACTTGCCCAGGGTCACACAGCTAGTAAGTATCAAGTGTTTGGTCTGAGGCCGGATTTGAACTCAGGTACTCCTGACTTCAGGGCCGGTGCTGTATCCACTACACCACCTAGTTGCCCCTCAGTTTCGGTCTTTTCATCAAGAATGCTTGAAATGTTCTATTTCACTGAATGTCAATTTTTTCACCTGAAGGATTATACTCAGTTTTGCTGCGTAGGTGATTCTTGGGGGTGATCCTATCTTCTTTGACATCTGGAATATTATAAGCCAAGCCCTCCCATCCCTTAATGTAGAAGCTGTTAAATCTTGTGTTATCCTGATTGTGTTTCCACAACATTTGAATTGTTTCTGGCTACTTGCAATATTTTCTCCTTGACCCAGGAACTCCAGAATTTGGTACAATATTCCTAGGAGTTTTCCTTTGGGGATCTCTTTCAAGAGGTGATCAGTGGATTCTTTCCATTTCCATTTTACCCTTTAGTTCTAGAATATCAGGGCAGTTTTCATTGATAATTTCTTGAAAGATGATGGCTAGGTTCTTTATTTGATTATGGCATTCAGATAGTCCAATAATTTTTAAGTTCTCTCTCCTGGATCTATTTTCCAGGTCAGTTTTTTTTTTTCCAATGAGATATTTCACATTGTTATCATGTCAAAGTTCTTTCCATTTATCTACAGGGGGAAGAGAAGGAACCTTGTCATCCTTGCTACAAATGATAATTATATCTTCAGGCATAATCCACTGAAAAGACCTGGAGGCTCAGTCTTGAAGTTGGAAATTCTCTCTCTGTGATTGTCCATCACACAGAGACCATACTCTTTCAACAGCCTTTCATTTTCTTCTCTGATTTTCAGTTTCTCTTCCTTGCTCATTTGCCTCCTTGCTTCTGATTGGGCTTTGAAATACTGACTTATCTGATTGAAGTCCCACTTGCTGAGACTGGTGACACTTTTTCTCTTCATTTGTCATTTCCTTTCTCCAGTCCTTGAAGAAATTTTTCCTAAGGGTATTCTTAGCAGCATATTCACGTTCAAGCATTTTTGCAAAGAATGTAGCCACTTCTGCTTTGGAACTCAGCTTCATGACTTTACCTTCATAGTAGAACTTGATATTTTCTGGCAGAAGCTCATAAGCTGGAGCTAACACCTGTCCTTTATGTTCCAAGAATTTCCACTTGATGCCTTCAGGCTGGAGCTCTTCCTCCCACCATTTCCGTTTTTGCTCCTCCTCTTTCTTCAGCTTGTTATCTGGGTGTGGAAGTTTCTTATCTTTGTTCTTGGGTTGTTTTTTTTTTTTTTGCTTTGTTGTCCTCTTCCTCTGCTTTCCACTTCTTTGCCTTTTTGATGTCTTCTGGTTTTATTTTCTTGGGTTTAGATTCAGCAGCATCAACCTCTCGAGGTCTCTGCAAAGGCTTGCTATCTTCTTTAGATGAAGCATAATAACCATTATCATGTTTATCATCTTTAAGAGGAGGTGGACTAGAGGAACCATTTTCTTCCTCCTTTTTTTCACTTCTTCGGATGGTCTTCCCTTGTCTTCCTTTCGTTTCTCCTTGTCTCTGTCTTTGCGTTTGTCTTTGCGTGGCTCCGAGCTGGCCTCTTTGCGCTTGGTTTTCTCCTTTTCTCTGTGTGTCTTCTCGGAGGCATCTTTGTGCTCACTGTTATTACTGTGCTTGGACTTTTCCCGGTCTTTCCCCTTCTCCTTGTGCTTTTTCTCTCGGTGTTCTCTAACTTTGTGTTTGGGAGAATCATTCTCTCCGAAATCCACATTGATAGGGCAGTCGTCCTGTCAGCGGTAGCCAGGTGCCGGGCAGAAGTGGAAAGGGGGCGAGGGTCGGGGGTGAGGGGAGAGGAGGCTCAGCTTACTCAGACCGGTACTCTGATCTGGCTCCGGAGCCAGGCCTATTGAGGCCAAGGTAGAAAGCAGCAGCAGCAGCAGCAGCAGCAGCAGCTGCAGCCGCCGCCGCCACTACCTCTGCCAACATAGAACTTTTATGTTCCAGGAATTTCCACTTGATGCCTTCAGCTGGAGCTCTTCTTCCCACAGTATCCATTTTTGCTCCTCCTCTTTCTTCAGCTGCTTCATCTTATCTGGTTCAGAAAGTTTCTTTTCTTTGTTCTTTATTTTTTATCAATTAATTAATTAATTGCTCATTCATTCACTTATTTATTTATTTTTGCTTTCTTGTCCTCCTCTTCCTCTGGTTTCCACGTCTTCACCTTTTTGATGTCTTCTGGTTTTATTTTCTAGGGCTAAGAATCAGCAGCATCATCCTCTCGAGGTCTCTTTCAAGATTTTATATCTTCTATAGATCTAGCATAATAACCATCACCATCTGGTGCATCTTTAATATGAGGTGGACTGGAGGGAACCATTTTCTTTCTCCTTTATTTTTGCATCTCCAGATGGTCTTCCTTTTTCTTCCTTCCTTTCTCATTTTCTCTATCTTTATGTTTGTCTTTTTCTCTGAGCTAACATCTTTGTGTTTGGTTTTCTCTGTGTTTCTTCTTGAAGGAAGCTTTGTGCTGACCATTGCTGTGCTTGGACTCTTCCAGGTCTTTTTCCTTCTGCTTCTTATGCTTTTTGTCTCTGTGTCCTAGATTTTTGTGTTTAGGAGAATTAGTCACCTGGAAATCCTCAGAGATCTGAGAGTCATTGTGTAGCTGATCCATGGTCTTGTTGCCCATAGCCGTGGGTGGGAGTGGGAAGGGGGAAGGTAAAAAGAGGCTTATACTAGGGGTAGAGGGGCAGCACCCTCTGCTAGCACTGGTCACAGGACCTAGTGATGTTTGGTATTTCCATTGTCTATACCCAGTTCCCAGTTAAAGTACCAGGTGGGAAATAAGTGCTTGAGGTACCAAGGTTTGACCCAAGCACCCCAGCAAAGTTCTAGGACAGAGATAGCAGCTAGTGCTTGTGGCTACCAGGAAGCAGGGACCCCTCATAGGGAAGGATGAGAGTGCAGACCAGGAGTTACAATTCTTAAATAAAAATATACATTTTTCTTAAAAAAAAGGAGTGTTAAAAAGAAATGATAATTTAAAAAAGAAAATAAATATGAATAAGAAATAAATAGGTAATTGGTATTCAATTACTTATGACAATTTAAGGGAAAAAACACTTTAAAAGAGAGAAACAGTGACATACAGTACTAACTGTATGACGTTGGATGAGTCATTGAACCACTCTGAGCCTCAGATGGCTCCTACTATTAAAATTTCCTCCATTGCTCTTTCTTTAATAGATAGCTGGAGCCATCTGCAGTCATCCTGATCTATATCTGGCCACTGGACCCAGCTGACCCCGGAAGAAAAAGGGAGACTGGTGACTTTGCACAGCCCTCCCCCACTCAAAGCTAGTTCAATGCAAGTCATGCCATCATATCCCTGATGTCATGGTCCTCTTCAAGAATGAAAAATCACAAAATGTGAGTAGTCTGAGCCGCCCAAATGGGGACCCAGTTGGTCAGTTCCAGTTAGACAACTCAGCTCCTCTTCTCCACTCCTCTCCAAAAATGGAATATCATATGCTTACCTGAGGGTGTTCCACCCAAAGGAAGGTAAATTTTGATGGCTGAAACCTACCTAGTTATCTTGGGGTTTACTGGCTGGATTTCTTTCTCAAAGACCTTGGCTTAAACCCAATTCACTGTGGATCTCATTGATTGGACAACAACAGGTCCATGCCCCAATCACCACTTAATAGTAATTTTTTGGGGTCCTCCTGGCTCAGAGTGAATGTAAATGATATTTGTTTCTCTTTTGGCCAACAAGCCTGAGGGTCTTCCCCTCCCAGCTTGATTTTTTTTAAAATTTATTAAAGGGGCCATACCTTGACTTACTTCTTCAACAAGCCCATTCACTGAATGGGTGTTGCCTCACTCAAAGTGACAAACCACACAATGCCTTAACAGAGCAGTTCTGGCATGAATTGCCTAGATGTGAACACCTTTTGAACACTTCGGCCCATTACTAGATATAATTACAAATGTGAAAACCCACATAGGTGAGAATCCCCCCAAAGCAGAGGTCAGAAGTACTACCTGGCCATAGGAGTTTACACTTTTAGGTAGAGGGGAGGGGCTAAACAATGAAGCCCTATAAAAGAAGCCAACAATTCAGTCCTGCACTCATTTGCTGCCCCAGCTCAGAGGAAAGAGCTACAGTTACCCTTCCTGAGCCGACTATCCTTGAATAAAGAGCTAGAAGGTAAGCTTCTCTTGGGAAGATTTTTCTCCATTATACATTTAGAAAGATGAAAGTAATCTCAGTTCAGTAAATGGATTTTAACTTTAGGAACTGACAAAATACATACAGGTTTAATTAATGAGTAAGCAGTTTGGGGGGAAATAATAATGGTTTGAGGTTTTACCTACCCTGTTGCTATCTCACATAATTAAAAATGTAATTGTGCTGACCCTTGGAAATAAGCTGTTATCCCAAGAGTAACAAATAAACTAAGCTAAACTAGTGACCTTTGGAAGGACTTAGAAGAAACTAAAGAGGCTTATTTTTCAGAACATGGTGACTCTGATTTGGGAGATAAGAGGAGTAGAAGGCAGGAGGAATAAATAGCAGTGAATGAGAGCTCCCATCATTGTGTGAAAGAGCCCAGGTTCAGCTCTAGGGCTATCAGTTCCATGATCCCTTGTGCCAAAGTGTATGAATACGTGGCAACAGCTTTTATCCTCTTCAGGATGACTAGAGATGGGGAGATAGGACAGACCATGGGCCTCCTCAGTTATCTTCTGTTCTGGATGGAGGGACACAAACTTGTGTCCTGAATAAGATGGGGAATGGAGCTGTACCTAGAGAAAACAACCATCAACACAGAAATAGACAAAGAGAATTTATTGTAGAAAAACAAAAGACTAGAGATGAGGTACACACATAAGGTCGTGTATCATACCTCTCAGCCCATGTTCTCTGAGTTCCTAGACTCTCATTTCCCTGGTTATACTGGGAGTGTTGCTTGAGAATCAAAATCTCTGATCCATTTGCTTAGGAAATGGGGAGGATATGGCTCAATTATGGTCTAGGCCATCTACTACTTCTTAATCCCTGCAAATAAATCTGTCCCATAGGTTTGAGATGTGTTCTATTGCACAAGAATGCCCTAGTCAAAATTTTCACTGACTTTGTCTCCCCAGGCCTAGGAACATGGATGCCAAAAACTTGCTTGAAAACCTCAAAGTGGAAATCACCTGTTTCATGTGCTTCAGCTATTTCACTAACCCAGTGATTGTCAAATGTGGCCATACCTTCTGCAAAGAGTGTCTTCTCAACTGCTGGAAGGAAGCCCACAAACCAATAACCTGCCCAAATTGCAAGGCAATCATTAAATTTGGAGATTTCTTGCCTAATAGGAGGCTGCAGAATCTGGCCATCATTGGCAAGATGCTTGCACCTCACTTACTGCAGAGCATTACGGACCTGACTATCTGTGAGAAACATGGGAAAGAAGAGACCTTGTTCTGTGAGGAGGACTGCAGACCCTTGTGTGGGCCTTGCTTTTTAACCACAGAGCACAAGGATCACAAGGTCCTTCCCCTGGAAAAGGCTGCTGGTCAGTGCATGGTAAGATGATCTGTTCCCTTCCTACCCTCGAAAAGGTAGACTGTCTGCTCATTCAACTGTCTCCATGATCAGCTAGGGACATTCTTGGCATAAAACAGAGACTGGACTAAGACTTGTTTTTCGTTGTTTTTTTTTTTTTCTTGCAGGAGAAGCTCCAGGCAACATGGAATATTTTAAAGAGTAAGAAGGAGAAATTTCAAATGGAATTGGAATGGGGAGAAATGAGAGTGGCACAGTGGGAGGTAAGTATCTGGCTTTTTTTTAGTGATAAAAGTGGAAGGTTCCCTGGCTCCTGAAAGCACTTTTCAGCTGGAATTGTAACTGATGTAAAGATGCATAAGAAGTAATTTCTATAAAGGAACAAACTCAGATTAAAGGTGAAAGTTCTCAAAATTGTTGTTCATGAACATTTTGATTCCTGAGTAACAGTAAACCTTTTCCAAAGGATAATTTATAGGAGAGAGGTGAGGAGAAAATTTAGAACTCAATATTTTATAGAAGTGAATGTTGAAAACTAAAAATAAATACATTTAAAAAATAAAATAATAATCTACATATATTTATAAGTAGAAAAAAATTCTACTTAGCTTTAGAGAGTTTTAGAAAGAATCAGTGTCTTGTATACATTTCAGCACTCTTCATTGATTCCTTTGTACAAAAGACTGTCTCTGGCCTTTCCAGCATTAGCTACTCTTTAGGAAAAGAGTCTTAAAGAGAGATTCCACTTTACTGGGCTACAAGTGAAAAAATTGAGGAAGGCAGAGAGTAAAGCTGTGCCTGTCCACACGGCTCATGAATGTGCTCAGATGGACAAAAGAAAGTAATCACCAGCATGAATATTTGGTGCTGACCTGGACCTGACACTCGTTGACTTTTCTTTCCTCCTTTCATCCTCATTCCTTCTGTGATAGGTGGAGGGCCAGTCTCTCAAAGACTTGGTTGTATCTGAATATGAGAAAATGCACCAGTTCTTTTTGGAGGAAGAACAGCTCCAATTGCAAAGACTGAACAAGGAAACAAGAGACAATATGTCAGCTGAGGAGAGCAAGGCCAGCCAGGCCCAAGCCACCCTCAATCTGCCCATGAACTCAGAGGAGCAGCCTGTGCAAATGATCGAGGTGAGTTTATCACCTAAATACCTAGCACTGCTTCAGATGGGAGCAGTAGGAGGTGCCTGAACTATCACCTCCAGAGTGCTACAAGAAAGGCCAGTTCCCTTTTGTTCATTTGACTCTCCCAAATGCATCTGTACTTTTCTGAGCAGGGTTTGGTGGGGATCTGGCGTAGCCAGACAATAAGGAGAGCAGGGGTCCTCAAAGGGTGAGCCATGAAAGCTTGAGGGGGCTATGCCCTTCACTAGGTGTGCTCATGTAGCTGAGAACTTACACTCTAATCAAGTGTGAGGTGCTCACTCTTTAGTAGTGGGTCATGATTCCTCAGAGGAAAACATAATAGTGCTTGCTGAGGAAAAAGAAAAAAAGAGAAAAAAATATCAGTCAGCCAATCAAACATTTATAAAGGACCTACTAGGTGCCAGGTACTTTTCTAGTCCCTAAGAATAAAAGTCAAAGGAATTAAACAATCCTCTCACCCCAGGGGCTTTTCCTTTAACCACAAAGAGGATAAGGATATTTGTAAGTAAATACAGAAGAAATAGAAGAAGGATCAACAAAATTTCATTTAGACACTAAGATCACAGAAGATGATGATTGGGAAAAGGTGAAGGAGAGTATGGAATTAAACAATGTCTTGAAATAAAACACCTCACTGAGAAGACACTGCATTCTAGGAGTGGGGATCAGTTAGGGCAAAGCTCAGAAAGTTTGACAATCTTCTAAAACTTTGGGGGTCACTTGATTTAAAATACAGGTTTTGCTAAGACTTGTTTTTTTGCTTGTGGAATAATCTCTTGAGAATATGGAAGAGCTTAAGGGGAAGGAGGTTGATCTTGAAATAGACTTAGAATGTGTGAGAGAAGCACGAATGTAAAGTCAGCAACTTTTCAGTTATAAACTTGTAAGTATGTTGTTTCTTGGAGACCCTTCATAGAAGGAATAGTCAGTGATGGACAGGGAAGCAAAAAGTCCAATCGTTTACTACAAGAGATTTCTATCAACAAACATAATAACATATTGTTGCTGTTATGGATTCACATTTTAATGCCTAAATATAAATGCCTGTAAAAGAACATTGTTTTTAAATTAGTCTACTAAAATATGGATGTGAAGAATCCGTTTTCTGGTGTGTTTTGGAGAGAAACTACGCATGCTCAACATTTGAGGACTGTTCCTTTAAAAGAAGACTCTTCCTCTCTCCTTTCCATCATTGAGTACTCCTCAGGAAAAGGGCCTTTAAGAGACAATTTACCTTAAAGAACTTCTAAGTGACAATTTGGGAGAAGACTAATAGAAAAGTTACGTCTGGTACCTTAGACCAGAAATCTCCTCAGATGGGCAATGGCAATTACTAGCTGGCACATATGTTTGATGCTCACCTTGACATTTATTGATTCTTCATTTCTTGACTTTGTCCTAACTTCTTTGATTACAGTTGGAAGGCCAGGCTATGAAACAGTCCATTAAGTCCGAATTTGAGAAAAAATACAAGTTCCTGTCAGAAGAAAAACAGCTCAGTCTGCAAAAGCTGGACCAAGAAGTAAAAGACAACTTGGCAAAGTTTGTGGAAAGCAAGGCAAAAGTGACCCAACACATCCACGACCTGCAAACGGCGATGTCAGAAATAGAGAAAACTTTTGAGAAGCTTCCCGTGGAAATGCTCCAGGTGAGCGATTGAAACAAAAACTGAGATGATTAGGACAAAAAAAGGGAATGTGGAGGGAGGAGGGGATGATATCTCTATCCAAGCACTGACTGTTTAGGCTCAGGGGAATTACACTTGTTTTCCAGAGGACAGAACCAGGACCGACGGATTGAAAAGCAACAATCATAATTACTGAAATTAGGTTGATGCTTTAAGAATCCAAAGTGTCTCACATCTGTTGTCTCAACTGTGAGTGACAACAGTCCTTTGAGTTTGGCAAGACACCTATGATCCCCATTGTAGAGAAGGGGGACCCTGAACTTCAGAGCATTTGACAGGCTTGCTTAGTAGCACATAGCTCTTTAGGGTCAGAGACAGTATTTGAGCTCATTTCTCAATACCTCTAAATCCCCTAATCTATGTCCCAAGGGACGCTTTCACTGTGCAGAGATATTGTCTAAAATGATTTGGTCCCCCTCTGGAGGTGGTGATTTCCCTACCAGAGGAAGACTTCAAATGTAGGCCAAGAGATGCATCACAGGTAGGCCTAGGTAAGATTTAAGGTCCCTACTCATTGTAATATTCTTTTTCCACAATAAACAATCAGCATAACATAACCTCTCTAGTGTACGATACAGAAGGGCTGATAGTTTCTTAGCTTCTTCAGACTTTGGTATGACAGTAGCTGAGTCAGTAGAGCCTTGCTAAGATTATGACGCTGGAACGCAACCTTGCTTTGCGTTTCTAGGCTGTACTGAAATTACCTCTGTGCAAGATGAGCCAATTTATCTTTAACTCGTATTATCCACTCCTACCCACTTTAACAAAGGATTTGTTCCAGTCTACCAGATTCTCAGTGTTTATTTCCAATTTCTTCATCTCTTGTCCTCTTACTGCATGAAAACAATAGGTGGACACAGATGGATTTTTTGTACAAAGAGAGGGAGAAGAGAAATGGGCAAGAATAGCACTTCTTTAAAATGGAATGATTTCCCCATTTTCCAAAGGGGGCAGATGGCATCAAGCCATGAAAGAGTGGCCATGGTGTGGCTCTTTACAATTCTAGAGTTCCTTTTTTTTTGCAATAATTGTCGTGTTCCTAGAAAATAGCTGTCAGAGAGAAAAAAGGCTGTGGGGAAGTGAGTATGTACTCTCTGAAAAGGCAATGCCCTGGGAATTGAGTAAGGAGGAGAAGATTAAATCTCTCTCATTTTTTTCTTCCCTCTAGGATGCAAAAGGAATATTGGAAAGGTAGGTTTCCATTCTATGGCAAACTGACTCAGACATACACAGTCCGTGAAGGAGTCTGGCTGGTTAAAGGGCCCTCATTGGGATCCATAGTACTAGAGTGCATTGGGTGCATTTTTTTTAAATCAAGATAGGTCCCTAAGATCTCTATACAATCTTTGTGACAGATTGTGTTTTCTTTGTAGGAATGAGGCTCTACTTCTTCAAAATCCTGTTGCTGTTTCACCCATATGGACCATATACCCCATCCCTGGCATAAAAGAAATGCTGCTGACTTTTCACAGTAAGTCACCCATAGTGACCTTAATTGACACTTCAGAATTCCCAGGAGCTCCCATATTGTATGCAATGTGCTCTATATTGGCATTCTATCTTTTATTGAGCTGGGCATGTCTCAAGTTGTCTCTGAGAGATTAGAAATTCCTTAAAGACAGCATTCTTTGGAAGAATACGAGTGAATCCCCCTGTGGGTCAGCCTCTTAAAATGGGTTTTTTAAAATGGTTCTTTCAATATTGTTACAGTTATTATCTCAGCCTTTTCAATTATATTTCAAAAAAAATAATTATGCTAATAGCATCACTTCTTTTAGGTACATACTACCTACATGACTATTTCTCTAGATCTTTCATTGCCTGGCATACTGCTTGGCCTGATTTGGTACTTAATTAAAGCTGCTAAATATTCAATGAAGGCCTTAAAACAACAGGTCTAATGTAAAGCAAATACTCTGAGGATCCTAAAGATCATTGAGTCCACATCTTATCATCCTTATTTTTAAGGAAACTGAATCACTCATCCAAATGAATGTCAGAAACAGGACAAGCTAGAGAATTATGGGATAATTCCAGTGGGTGGGGGCTGTGATTAGAATCCCACAGTGTGAGGTTCTCCCAGCATTAGGTAATCCTCTTAGTTATCAAACTCCAGGTTCTGAAACCCAAGGTGAATGATGCCTTTCCTTTCTTCTCTCCTCTCCTCTCCTCACCTCTCCTCTCCTCTCTTCTTCTCCTTTCCTTTCCTTCTTTCCTTTCTTCAGGGGAGATAACTTTGGATGCTGAAACAGCCAATCCTCATCTCATCCTGTCTGATGATTTGAAGAATGTCAAATATATTTCTGTTCCACAGGATTTGCCCCACAACCCGAAAAGATTTGAACTGATTCTCTATGTCTTGGCTACTCAGAGTTTCACCTCTGGGAAACACTACTGGGAAGTAGAGGTGGGGAATACAAAAGAGTGGGAAGTGGGCATCTGCAAAGAATCAATCAGAAGGAAGAGAAATGGCTGCAGGTTACCTGAAGATACAATTACCCTCGGATCCATCCAATTGGAAAATAACTTTCTCCTCTTGTGTTCAAATCAAGATGTTCATGTAAGCCGACCTATTCATAAGGTGGGCATTTTCCTTGATTATGAAAGAGGGCATGTAGCATTTTACAATGCTGCAGATGGAACTCTAATCTACAGTCCCCCAAATGATGTTTTTCAAGGGCCTCTTCACCCTTGCTTCTCTCCTTGCTTTCTAAAGGGCAAAAACAGCTGTGGAACTCTACATATCTGCTCCAGTAGCAACTAGCAGAATGCTGAGAAAGATGATAATTACTAAAATGAGATTTTCAAATTCAAGCAACTAAAAACAATCCCTAAAATGACTTTCTTTCCATAATTACTAAAATGAGATTTTCAAATTCAAGCAACTAAAAATCCATAAAATGACTTTCCTTCCATTAGAACCATGTGGAGTATATCAAGAAAGTCGTGTACTGGGGCAGCTAGGTGGCACAGTGGATAGAGCACTGGCCCTGAAGTCAGGAGGACCTGAGTTCAAATCCAGTCTCAGACCAAACACTTGACACTTACTAGCTGTGTGACCCTGGGCAAGTCACTTAAACCCAATTGCCTAACAAAAAGTTGTGTGTCATTATCAAAAACAATAAAAACAAATTCTATATTATTTATACTGTTTATCAAAACTAGTTGCCTCATTTTTATCAATACCTGGTGTCACATAGCTAGTAACTCCAGAATTCAACCTAACACATAGTAGGTGGTTAATAAATGTTTGTTGATTGATTGATTGAACTGGGTCTTTGTGACACTAGACCCAGTCCTCTATACACTGTGCCCCCTAGCTGCCCAGTTCAACAACATTCGCAAAATCAGTTCATTATCTACATGTATCCTTAACAAATGCAAGGTTTTATCAAAACTTAGAGTTGAAGGCAATGATATGCCCTTTGCATTTATAACAGCTCTATGAAGTACACAAGGCAGCAAGATGGCAGAATGGACAGAGTCAATAAGACTTATCTTCCTGAGTTCAAATCTGGCTTCAGACACTTACCAGCCATGTGACTCTGGAAAAGTCACTTAATCCTGTATGCCTCAGTTTTCTTATCTATAAAGTAAGCCGGAAAAGGAAATGTCAAACATCTCCAGTATCTTTGCCAAGAAAATCCCAAATGAGGACATGAAGAGTCAGACACAACTGAAATGACCAAACAGCAACAAATGAAGTACATTGGATGGAGAGAATGAAAAAAATAATCAAGAAGGGAAAAATTGGGAAACAGTTTCATAAAGTTTAGGACAAGGGAAAAACATCTTTGAGGAAATGAAAATATTTCTAAAATAAACAAGTAAAAAAAAGACAAAAGGTGAAAAAATGTATGATAGAACAGGAAAAACACAACTCACAGTTTAAAAGCATTGAAGAAGAAAAAAATCCAGACTAAATTTTCCTGGGAACAGAAACTGGGAAACTGGAATACATTTCCCAAGTATAATTAAGAAAAAAGATTGGGGTATTACTGATTTACTAAAGTTAATAATCACTAAACTATGAAATTGAGATTAGTCTTTCTTTGGAGAAACACACACACACACACACACATGCACATGTACACAGCCATGGAACTGAGAAATAACATCAGTATCTATTTCTGTTCTGAGTTTCAAATCAGAGGATCCACTATTGTTCAGGCTAAGACACCTCAGCCAGGGATTAGGAATACAGAAGGCAATTGTTATCAAATATTTACAAAGCCAGTTAGAGCAAATGCTTGTCTATGTGCACCCTGTTTTATTCATCTCATTGAAGTGCATCTGTGCTATAAGAATATGTAATTTGGTACAAGCGGCTATCACTATGTTTATGTTTCAAAATTTTTCCCATCTACCTACAATGTCCTGTACAATGAGCCTTCCCTGTGAAAGCCCATCCTTTGTTTTCTGTTATTCTTCTATCACTAATTGATAAATCTGAATTACACAGTTCACTTTTTTTTCTTAGTCTGAATTTATCATTGTCAAGATTCTAATCTCTACCCATTAGGAAAGATAAAGAAAGACATTTCCAGGTTCTGGGAATCAGTGAATGTAAAGTATCACTTTGTGAGAAAAAAATTATTCTTTCATATCAAATGTTTGAAAGATAGATGTACCTGATTTTATCAGTACTTACCTGTAGTTTTCAATTTGAAAGGAATTTCCTATCTAACAACTTTGGACTATTTGAATATTTTTCCCCTCCCTAGATTAATTTTATTTCCTAGTGGTATGTCATGTTCATACCATTAAGATAATTTGATAAATGATGTGTCAGCATTTTTTAAAAAATGGCTTCTGTTGTTATCATCTGGCAGACACTAAACAAATGAAATCTCAGAATAATTGAGCAGACAACAGTGCTAAGAAGCTAGTCAGTCTCCCAGTAGGAAAACCACCTGTGCAAACAAAGCTTTCAACTTCCATTTCAATTGCTGGCTTCTGAACAGTCAGTCATTTAGGGCTTTCAAGAAATTTCACTAGTGAGGGGGGAAATCTGCCAGCCCTGCTTTGCACAGTTTATTTTCTGTCATTCCAGGTTGGATTGTAACTATAAAGCATTGTTCTTATCTTGTTCTGGTCAAATGCATATTTCTACCCACACTACACAGTTTCCTCCCTCCCTTTTAACTCCATAAAATTATGTTGGTTTTATTTCAAAGGATCCCATAAAATATCTTGATGACTTATCTTCAGACCTTCAAATTTGAAACTTCTTTCTTAGCTTAAGAAAGAGAGTGAGAGACAAAAAATTGAGATCCAGTCTTTCCACACTCCAAGGAAGTCATTGTATTATCAATGGATAGACTGCTATAGTATAAAAGAAATTGTGTTGGAGATTAATTTTGCATACTCATTTTCTTTTCATCATTTCTTATTGACCAATGAAGTAATACTGTTAATAATATTGTAACATACTCCACTGCATGATTTTGAAAATGAGCTTATCTCCTAAGCTGGTGTCATTGGTGGTCATATATCTCCTTTTGGAAAGAAGGCAAATATGTGGTTCATGATATGATATATTAATGTGTAGATGTATGTGATCTGTCATAGTTTACAGACTCTTGGTCTCTTTTGGGGCCAATTACCTTAATATCAGGAAATGTCATAGGAGATTTTGATTGTCACAAGCTTGTTATTCACTCCTTTTGGGAGACATACGAGTTTGCTGACTACCTTAGATCTAATTGCAAAACCTACACCAGCTTCATGGCACTCTTCATCACAATGGCCACTACAGAAAAATGTGTATCCAGCTCTGACTTCTGTAAGGTGACCTTCATTTGCTGTTTGGATTCAGTGCCTGCTGAGTTCTTTTACAAAAAGAGCTGTTTGTGTCTAATGTAAACTAGATTTTTATGCTGTCCATGAGCATGCATACATCCCATATCAATGGTGAATTAAATCATCTTTGCAAGAAAAGCACATTTTTGTGTGTGTGTCTTGATTGCCAGGTAGGATCTATGCCTGCTGAGATAAGCAGGTCAGGATTGGGTGAAGCAGATAACTTTAGGGCACCTCATGCCAGGAGGAGAACGGTGTGGTCCTTTAAAGATGACTTTACACAGCCCTTTGTCACTTAAAGCCAATTCACTTGCAAGTCATGAAACCTCCTTCCTGATGTCAAGGTCCTCGTTGAGAATGAAGGACAAACAAGAACAGCTCAGGTGCCCTGGGGGCTGCTGAATCTGACTGCTCCTTCATTCCAGTGCCCCAGGCTACCTGCGTGCAGGGTACCTGCGGCTGCACCTGCCAGCTTCTTCACTCACCTGTGGCCATAGGACTTCAAGGTAGGTAGTAAGATAATAAACTAGTAAACTAGTATGTGATGGGTAGTATCTTCACTTGTGCATGAATTGGTCTTAAGTGAGGCAGAGTCTCATAAAAGTCATCAGCTTTGCTTTCTCTTCCAGAGTCATCAAAGTCCAGTGTCAAGACAAAAGCCACAATCACTGGTGATGATATAGATGCAGTGAATGTCCTTGGCATTTTGAATGTCTGAACCAGGCTCTAAGGACCCATAGTGCCTGTTTGAGCCACTTCATGGCTCATTGGAATGATTTGTTCTCATCTTCCCATTCCAGCAGCTGAAGTCTTCACATTCTTGAGGCAGACATTGCCCTAACTCACCAATGGGTTTTAGAACTGTTGCTTAGCCTCACCCTAGCTTAGCCTGTCAGCTGAGACTGTTTTACCAGGTTGTGGATGTTACACAGGCTGCAGCTTCTTGGAGACACAGGTGAGAGTGGAGTGACATATGAAGACTAAAGGTGGATGAGCAGCCCTGAAAAGGGCTCAGCAAGCCCTTTCAAGCTCAGAGGTGATGTTACTCCCTGAACTCCCATATACCCCAGGTATACATATGGATGATATAGAGATAGGGAAAGACATAAGTGAGACAGATGCAGCTGTACATGTTGATAAATGATTCATGTATTAATATAGGTGATACATGGTTAGATACATAAATGTAGATATACATATGCATATAAATATATATATATATATATAGGTGCAAAGAGGGGAGAGAGAGAGAGAGAGAGAGAGAGAGAGAGAGAGAGAGAGAGAGAGAGAGAGAGAGAGAGAGAGAAGGGAAAAGAGAAAGGGAGGGAAGGGGAAGGGAGGAGAGGGGGAGAGATGGGAGAGGACAGAAGAAGAGAGGAGAGATCTTGGAGTTCTCAATGTCTATGAAATCACAGTTCATAACCCTTTATTTATAAATATTGTTGAAGACAATGGCTATGTAATGTGACATGTATATAGACATGTAAATAAATACAGATGCTTTTTAAAATACAGTGTCCCAGGATTTTTTATTGACCAAAATGATAGCAAAATGTTGCTAATCAATTTACTAAAAGAAAATTTAAAATTATTGCAGCAGTATACAGAGCTTTAGCTTCAGAAATAGTGAACATACTTTTAAATCCTAGGCCCACCACTCTTTTACTGTGTTACCTAAGGCAAGTCAAATATTTCTCTCTGGGTCTGGGTCAGGCAGTGGAAATAAATGGGCTTTAATATATCCATTACAACTCTAAATCTAATCATCTCCTGGTTAGGTGGCAAAGCAAAGAAGTCTGGATTTAGAATCTGGAAGTACTGAACTCAAATATGGCCCTAAACACTTATTGTCTTTCCTCAGCTGTAAAATGACGATAACAATAGCGCTTATCTGCCAAGGTTGTTCTCTATGAGGATAAAATGAAATATTTGTAGCACTTTGCAAAACTTATAATTCTATAAAAGTGCTAATTATTATTATTGTTGTTGTTGTTGTTGTTTAAAGTAAATCTGTATTTCTCTCAAAGGTAGTTCACATATATTTCCTACTTCCATATGTATATATTATATATTTAATAAGTATATTTATACTTTGATTGCTCCAGAATTCCATTCTTAAGCATGCATTCTCCATTCTACTTGTATTGACATGCTTCGTAGAAATTTAGTCTGAGGGATCCTACTTATCTTTTCCCTAAACCCTTTGAAAATGTGTTTCCAAAATCTAAGATTATACTTGCCACATGTGTTCTCCATATATTGTTCTCTATATATGTTCTTCACAACTTTGTACTTTTAAGTTTTAGCCCATTTCCCTTGTGTCTGAAAGACAGAAGTGTAGGCAGCTACATTGCACGGTGGTTAGAACACTGGTCCTGGGCAAGTCACTTAATCCTGATCATCTCTTTGAAAAAGAAGATAGTGTGCCCAAATTTGAGAGGAATTTGATGCTAATTAAAATATGTTTGTTTATTTGTTTTTCTATATGTTGTTAATATAAAGGAATAAGGACTTGACCTATGATTTCACTGGAATAAAGAATAAGCAGGTCAGAAAACGACCTCTACTAATGCAATTTGGCGTCTTCTCTGAAAATCTTAGTCTTAGAGAGTTGATTGGAGCACTAATATGTGAGGCTCAGTAACTTGTCCAGATAACATTCTCTAGGCAGGGGAAGGGGAGGGAAGGGGAGGAGGGGGAGGGAAGAAAATAAAGACGGGAAATTTACATGATTATGTATTTAAAAAAGGATAGAGCCAAGATGGCGGATTGAAATCAGTGACTTGCTTGAGCTCTCCCCCAAACCCCTCCAAATACCTGTAAAAAATGGCTCTAAACAAATTCTAAAGCAGCAGAACCCACAAAAACACAGAGTGAAGTAAATTTCCAGCCCAAGATAACCTGGATGGTTAATCAGAAAGGTGTATCACACAGGGCTCAGAATGGAGCTTGGTGGGGTGTAGGTGCACAGGCCACAGTGAACCTGGAGCAGGCCTCAGAGGACTGAATAAGGGGCAGATGTGATGGTTTCCAGACTTCTCAACCCACAAACTCCAAAGACAACTGAGAAGGTCAGTGGAAAGTCTGTTTCTGCAGTACTGAAAGAGGAGAATGGGGTCTCAGCTCTAGTTCCCCAAGAGCATGGCCCTGGGGGGGCAGCTGCCTCCTGAGCTTCTGGCCTACAGACTGAGGGGGAAACCAGTGGCTGATCATAGAGGGATTTCATGGATCTCTTTGCCAGTGCTGAGGCAGGATTTTCTTGCTTTGCCCATGTTTGGATTTGGGTCACAGTTCTGGACAGCGGTCCTGGGGCGAGGAGGAGCACTAGCATGGTGGAGCTTGTAGTGGCTGTGGAGAGAAAATCTTCCTCACAGTTCCAGGACAGAAAGGAGTGCTTGTGGTTACTAATAGACCAGAGCAGAGGCCAGCAAAGGAGTAAACACCTCTCCCCTTATCATACCACCTTGGAAGAACTGAAAATTTACAGATCCCTACAAGTATCTCTGAAAACAGCTGTACAAACCCCCAAAGCTTGGAACACTACATTCTCCACATTGGAAGCAGACTCTTACCTTAACAAAGAGTTTAGAACTCAAGTAATTGACTGCAATCAGGAGAAAGCAGCACAAAAAGAGTCAGACTATATTCTCTTACTTTGCTGACAAAGAAGATCAAAATGTTCAACCAGAAGACAACAAAGTCAAAGCTCCTACATCCAAAGCCTCCAAGAAAAATATGAATCAGTCCCAGGCCTTGGAAGAGCTCAAAAGGGATTTTGAGAAGCAAGTAAGAGAAGTAGAAGAAAAACTGGGAAGAGAAATGAGAATGATGCAAGAAAATCATGAAAAACAGGTCAACAGCTTGCTAAAGGAGACCCAAAAAAATGGTGAAAAAAATAACACCTTAAAAAATAGCCTAACCCAAATGGCAAAAGAGGTCCAAAAAGTCAATGAGGAGAAGAATGCCCTAAAAAGTGAAACTGGCCAAATGGAAAAGGAAATCCAAAATATTACTGAAGAAAATACTTCCTTAAAAATTAGAATAGAGCAATTGGAAGCTAGTGACTTTATGAGAAATCAAGACACTGTAAAACAAATCTCAAAGTATGAAAAAATAGAAGACAATGTGAAATATCTCATTGGAAAAACAACTGATATGGAAAATAGATCCAGGAGAGAGAACTTAAAAATTATTGGACTATCTGAAAGCCATGATCAAAAAAAGAGCTTAGACATCATCTTTCAAGAAATTGTCAAGGAAAACTGCCCTGATATTTTAGACCCAGAGGGCAAAATAGAAATTGAAAAAATCCAGCAATCTTCCTCTGAAAGTGATCTCCAAAGGAAAACTCCTAGGAATATTGTAGCCAAATTCCAGAGTTCCCAGGTCATGGAGAAAATATTACAAGCAGCCAGAAAGAAACAATTCAGGTATGGTGGAAACACAATCAGGATAACACAAGATTTAGCAGCTTCTACATTAACCTCAAGGCATGGAATATAATATTCTGGAGGTCAAAGGAGATAGGATTACAACCAAGAATCAACTACCCAGCAAAACTGAGTATAATCCTTCAGAGGAAAAAATGGTTATTCAGTGAAATAGAGGACTTTTAAGCATTCTTGATGAAAAGACCAGAGTTGAATAGAAAATTTGACTTTCAAATACAAGACTCAAGTGGAACATGAAGAGGTAAACAGGGAGAAATCATGAGAGACTTATTAAGGTTTAACTGTTTACATTCTTGCATGGAAAGATGATATTTATAACTCATTAGACCTTTGTCAGTATTAGGGTAGTGGGAGTGAAAAATTATAGGTATGTATATAAATAGATAGATAGATAGATAGATAGATAGATAGATAGATAGAGGACACAGGGTGAGTTGATTAATTGGTCATATCTGGAGAATAAAATTAAGGGATGAGAAAGGATTATACCAGGAGAAGAAGAAAGGGAGAGGTAGAATGGGGTAAATTATCTAACCAAAAAAAAAACAGAAAAGAAAAGGCTGTTACAGTGGAGGGGAAATGGGGGAAGGTGAGAGGGAATGAGTGAATCTTATTGTCATAGGATTTGGCTTACGGACAAAATAATATTCACATTCAATTGGGTTTGGAAACCTGTCTTACCCTACAGGAAAATACAGGGAGAAGTGGACAAGAGAGCAGGGGGATTGTAGAGAGGAGGGCAGATTGGGAAAGGGGGTAGTCAGAAGCAAATACTTCTGAGGAGGGACAGAGTCAAAAGAAATAATAGAATAAAAGGAAGGGCAGGATAGGATTAAGGGAAATAGAGTTAGTTTTTCACAACATGTCTACTATGGTAGTGTTGTGCATAACTGCACATGTATAACCTATATTGAGTTTCTTGCCTTTTCAGTGAGGGTGCGTGGGGAGGGAGGAAGGGAGAAAATTGGGAACCCAAAGTTTTAAAAACATATGTTTAAAAAAAATGTTTTCAGATGCAACTGGGAAATAAGAAATACAGGAAATGGGGTATAGAAGTCTATCCTTCCCTACAGGAAAATAGAAGGGGAAGTGGATAAAAGAAGTGGGAGAGAGATAGAAGAGAGGACAGACTAGGGCAAGGCATATTCAGAATGTGTGCCATCTTTGGGTGGGGGGAAGGGCGATATGGGGTGAAAATTTGGAACTCAAAATCTTTTGGAATATTAATTTAAAATATAAAAATAAAAACAAAAATAATATAATAAAAAAATAAAAAAGGATAGCAAGTTCTTCATAATAGATTGGTGGTTTCATATAAAATCATCTGTTTTTAAAAATTCTACTATATTATGGAAATGGTTTTTTATTACACAAATTAATTAATTCATTAAAATAAACCTCTAGCATGTTTCAGAAGCCTGACTTCAATCCTGGTCTTTCCATCTCTGAATTCATCTCTCTAGTCACTAAACCATATTACAACTTTTCTCCTTTTAGAGCTTTTCTAAAGGCTAATTTTCTGACTGGCCAATTATCAATAAGAAGTACTCTCGTGGAGACATATAAATGACAGTACCAGAAACTGACCCCCTCAGTGATAGCTCAGAATCTTGAGTACTAGTAGTCATGGAAGACTTTTGGAGATTCAGTCTACCAGTATAAGTAGGGAGCTCAGGAAGAATCCAGGGAGTGGGTGTTGTAGATAGAGGTAGACAGACATAGAGATATAAAAAGAGAAATAAATTAGCTTTGGATTGATACATATTTAGAGATAGATATGTCTATCTCGTATCTATCTAGACACATTATAGTGAAAGTGAAAGAAGCTAGGAATTCTATGAGAATGAGATAAAATAATAGCTACCACTTATACTTCAAGATTTGAAAAGCAATACCTATCTATCTACATATATATCTAATCTGTGTATGTATGTTTGTGTGTATATTTATATATGTATCTATATATAGATATACACATATACAAACATGCATACATAATCTCAATTCTCATAACAACTCTTCAAGGTATACATTATTATTATTATTCCCATTCTACAGATGAGGAAACTGAGGCTTAGAAAGGTTATGTGCCTTGCCCAGGGTTGCATAGCTATAGATAGATATATTTAAATCACCTGTCCAGCTATCAATCTTAATCTCTGTCTATTGAGATGAAAAACAAGGTAGTTTGGGAAAATATGATATTAATATTTGGTGAAATCAGGGAAGATTTTGTGTAAAGCATGGTGGTTTAACTCATTGTTGAAGGAAGTAAGAGATTCTGGGAAGTGGAGATAAGAAGAGATAGAATTCTTGATGTAGGGAGACCTAGTACTGTACTAGAAAGATACATAGAAGATGAGTTGAGTGAGAGGGAGAGTAAATAAATAAGTTTAGATGGGGTGTGGGTCTGGAAAAGGAAAATAATGTGTGCGGAGCTAATGGACATTTTGAATGCCTTGTGCAGAGGTGCTAAATTTCATCTTAGATATTTTCCTTACTTATCAGGGTTATAGTCAAAGGAAGAGAACTTGACTCTGAGGGGCCTAATCCACAGTATGAGACATAGTCTGTGAGCCCAAAGTTTTTTAAGTGGTCTTTGAGCTACAGAATAATCCTATTAATAGCTTGGATTAATTTTTTTTTCCTAAAGGGGTTTTGTATATGAAGTGGTTTTATATACAAAACAGACTGAGAAATTCACATCTACTTTGTAAAATTTTGTAATACCTCCTTTTTGAAGAACAAAGGACTGCAAAAATATTTTTTTTCTGTTGTTACTGAATAATAACCACATCTTGTATTTTCAGGAAGGTACAAGCAATCCTATAGGTATTTTCAACCGTGATCATCAGAATATGTGATACAAATTGTTCTTCCAGTAGTTGTGATGGATACTGCTACACATCCACACTCTGACAAAAAAAAATTGCTTAACCAAAAGGTTATATTGAAAATACAATTGGCCAACTGAGAGGTCAAATATTTGGCCAAATGACAGCTAAAATGTTACATGTTAAATGTTACCTACATGAGTCTCTAAGAAAATCACCATAAGCAATTATCTAAAAAACCTTGGCATTGCATGTTTTACTTCTAAAACATGCTTCTTGGTTAAAGAAACAAATTTAGACAGCTAAATTGCTAGTATTGCACATCTTTTTACAGAACAATACTATTACGTATTCCTATGTCGTAATGTCTTTAGCAATACCCAAATCAATGGGCATCATTTTGTTTCTAGTTCTTTGCTTTCACAAGGGTTCTTTCCCTCTGTCTTTATTATCCTAGGGGGAGTGGAATTCTGGATTTTGCTGAGTTAAAGTGTCTGTCCAGTTTGGGGTATAGTTCTAAGTTGTTTTCTACAAATCTAATTCACAATACCACAAATGGTGCATTAGTGTATCTGCCTTGTCCTAGACTCCTAAATTACGAGCTTCCGTTTTTGTTACCTTTACTAATGAGAGATGTATGAAGTAGTATCTTAGCACATTTTTTTTTATTTCGAGAGCTTTTATTAAAGCTTCCTATTATTTTCTAAGTTTGTCAATAGCTTGCACTTCTTCTGACTCTCTCATTTTGAATATGATTTTTAAATTATACATAAAGTGACTTACCCAAATTGTTAAGAGTATGTAAATAGTTATTCATTCAAATTCTTTTAGTGTTTAATGAGCTCTTCTTTTCTAAAAGTGTCTTTCTTTAATTTACATAAACTGACACCTCTCAGACATCTAGAAATTCCTAGTGGTTCTTTCCTAGTTAACAATCAACAATACAGTTTGGAAAGGTATTGCAAGATCGTATCGAGATCACTGGGCTGTAATTTAGGAGATATGTGCCTAGTCCTAGCTTGCCTACTGTGTAATTGTGGAAGCTGGGACAGGTGACAGTTTCTCGACTTAGCTTTCCTGATTTATGAATTGAGGTGATTAGACTAATTTGCCTATTAGATGCCTTGTGGGTCTCACTAACTGATTAACATATTTCTAAGATTTGAACATGTATATTTTTGATATTCTGGTTCCCATGGTAACTAGCACAAATTGGCTTCAATTGAAGTGATGCTACATAGCCTCTCAGTGTATTTAATAAACTTTCTATGCATTAACTCCTCTCTCACTTAAAGCCCTTCACAATCTGCTTCTAAAGTATCTTTCCAGGATTATTTCAAATTGTGTTTTCCATTATCTTATTTCCAAGCAAATTGGACTATTTGTTGTTGCCCGTGTTTAATGTTTTAAATCTATAATTCCATCACTAAGCTGAATAATGGATAAGGCATTGTACTTGAAATCAGGAAGAACTTGATTCAAAACCCTAACGCAGATACTTGCCAGCTGATGGGTCCCCGGAAAATCATTTAATATCTCTATGCTTCACTTTCCTCACCTGTAAAATGAGGGCATCGGATGACTTCTAGGTCCCCTTCCACATGTAATGTATGATTCTTTTACTCTGCTTCATGATGTTGTGAAGACTGTCTCTACGCCTGGAATCTCTACCTTCTTGTCTCTAACTCCTGACATTCTTAGTTCTTTTTAAATATCAGTTCAAATGCCACCTTCAACAATAGGCATTTACTAAACCCCCATCATTTCTTGCATTCCATTCCCCTAAATTTCTTTGCAAATATAGCTTTGGGTTTGCAAAAGCCAGGACTACAGAGATTTTGGAGGACCTTCAAAGGATGATAGAGAGTATTGCAGCTGGAATGATCATAAACATAAGTTTGTTTGGTGTTCCCATGACTTAAAGAAGGGGACTTTCTGCCACTTTGACTTTCCAGAAAGGGAGGCCAAAGTGTGAGGGAGAAATGTCAGCAGAAAAGTACATAGACAAGAGAGTGAGAGGAGAAAAGCCACGCATGGGAGGGTCAAAAAATTGGTGAGAATGAAGTACACTCAATAACTCCTTTCTTTCTCCTGCTTTACTGAGAATATAGTATTTGGAAATTTTCCATCCAGAGGTTAAATATTAATTTACTTCTTCATCAAAAGAAAACTGAAAAAAAAATGAAGGACAGATAAATGAACTTAGCTATGAGCCCCATCATAGCCTTTGATAACTTATCTGAACGTTTATCTTCATTTTTATGTTGATAGTATCATAAATTCAGGGTTCAAGATTGAGAGAAGGAAACACATCACATGAGAAGATATTTCCCTTACATTACCCTGAGTTGGAAGTTGAGACAGTTAAAGAGAGTGATTCTGAAAGATTGTCAGTTTCTGAGACTTTCCCTGAATATGTCTACGAGACTACCTTTGAACCTGGATTGATTTCTTTTTCTTTTTATCGTGCTTAGAATTTTGGATGTGTTTCTTCATGAAAATGAATGAACTCTACTCATAAATGGTTAAGGATAACTGAAAAGGGATTTGGGGATTACCAGTCAGTAGGTTTGGCTTTCAATTTTTTTTTTTTTTGGCAGCAAACACTTTCAAAATAGACCTGTGGGGCTAAGCTTACAGCCACATTTATGGAAAAGACATTTCAAATTTCTATGTGCCATATGGATCACCATTATCATTATTATTGGTGGCAGTGGCATTGTTTGCAATATGAATCCACCAATGTTCTCACAACTGGCGATACTGTGTGATTGTAAAGCACCCTGGTGTACCAAGCACAAAAACACCATGTGGGACTCTGTGTTTGTGTTTGTGCATGTGTTTCCAGAGACAGCATTAGACTTAGAGCAATGCCCATGTTAAAAATGAGAACATCTCACACAGCTACATTTGTTGATTTGAGATTTATTCATCCCACATCATATTGTTCCAAGTCATAAAAAACAATTCTGACCTATGGACAATGAGGATTTGAAGTTTGAGGTTGTCCCAAGGGTGGTGGTCATAAGCTGTCCACATTACAAATGAGAAATTATGCAAAATAAAAGTAAGAAATGTTATCAAAGAAATGTGTGACTGGAAAATGATGGTAAGGGGGGATATCAGATTAAGGAATGGACAATTAAACATTTTATTGTAATCCTTCTGTTGTCTAAAGAATGATAATAATAGATGGTGTGTACATATAGCATGACTAGGGTTGCAAAGCACTTTTGCATATGTTATTTATTTGATCTTCAAAACAACCATGTAGAATGATGGTAAGAAGAGGGAAGGGAGTATTTTAAGTACCTATTATGTGGCAGGCACAAATACTATCTTTTTTGAAAGAAAAGCAGAGGCTGAGAGATTATAGGTCTGAGACAGGATTTAAGTTGATTATTTCCTAATTCAATGTCCAGTTGCCTATCCCCTATGTTACTGCTCTGCACATAGCAGGAAGTCAATGTGCATTGAAATGAATTCAAAACTCATTTCATAGAATATTAAAAAAAATATTCAGAAGACAAGACATGTAAATCCTATTTTCTCAAAAATTCTATTAATTCATTGGATTTTTATTCATTCCTTTATTCATTAATCTACCTGTTCATTCATTCATTCATTCATCCATCTGCTACCTATCTTTCTCTCTATGCATCCGTCATCTGTCTATTTTTCTATTTATGTGTCGATCTATTCATTGCCAATGTGGGAGCACTCAGAGGGCAAGTTTCTGCTCAGATTCCTCTAGGAGAAAAGGACATACATTCTCAGTATTCCACCAGTCTGCTTTCCATCCTACTTTTCTAAAATTAACAAGTATAACTAATATATATCATGTCAGCTCTTTTGGCAAGCTGTTGAAACAATGAGGATAGTGCCTCTGACTACAGGATTGAGATGATGCCAAACCTGCTTCACTTCTGCTCTGGACTGTCCTATATTTTTAGGAAGAACTATGACTTTTTGTTTATGGATACAGCCTGAATAAACCAAAGAGACTTCGATCAGGTTAACACCACCCTAGTCTCCTGACCAGAAAGGCCCTCTCTTTTTAAGCTTAAAGAAAGTCAAGAAAGACCATCAGCACATTGATTAGAACCCCTGTGGAGAATTGATGGGAAAGCAATCAACAATCCCTGTAAAGGAGGAGCAAGCCAGGATATTTTTCATTGGAGAGAGTGTCCATGAGATCAGAGATCCATCCATTGGAATACTGGAGTATTAAAGGGAGGAAACCCACACTACAAAGGCAGCAATATTCAAATTAAGCATCTCATCTTCGGCTAACTGCCTTTTTTCCAGTATAAGAATGTAAGTTGCTTAATTTTAACAGGAGAGGCTATTCTATCCTACTAGGTGGCATAGTAGGTAGAGTGCTAGTCTTGTTTTTGGAATTATTCCAACAAAGAATATCTTTCTCTTCACTTTCTTCCTATCTTTTTCTTCACAGATTATGTTTAGATCCTAACAAATCATTGATAAAACATATATACTCTCCCTGACTCCCAATGGAGAAATACTACACATTAAGCTATTCTAAGCTAGTTTTTAAAGCTTGCCCTCTTTGTATTTTCCACGGATTACAGGAAAAACCATATCTTCTCTCTGTTTCCATAGGGAAAGACACTTCATATTAAGCCATTTTCTCAACCAGCTTTTGTAAACTGCCAACAAAAACTTTTTTTCCTCAACATTCCATTTGAACTCTTAAAGGTACAGCAACAGTACCTACAGTCTGTATGAGACATACATTTGAAATAAAGGTTACATTTCAGTGGTATAAAGGTATATTTTTAAAGGAATACTTACAGGACACTATTTAATTCCTCACTGACTGGCCAAATTAAAAACAAAAAGAAACAAAAAAATAGAAGTCAGAATGTCTTTTAAGAGATCGAAATAGACACTATGCTACCATAGCAATAACAATATATGTTCAGTTGCCAAGTCTTGTTGAAGCTAATTTCAAACATCTCTCTCAAACCACATTCTCCTCTTCACTCACATGGGCATCATTCCTAATTCAAGCCTTAATCACTACTTATCTGGCCTGTTATAATATTCCTGTAATTATTCTCCCTGATTCTACTTTATTTCCTTTCTGTTCCATCCTACACATCATTGCTAAATTATTATTCCTAAAGCAAAAGAATTCCTAAAGCTAAGTCATTCCCTTGCTAAGAAAAAAAATCAGTGGCTCGCTGTTGCTTTTCAGATAAAAACAGAAGCTCTAGATTTTTTCCAGACTGATTTGCTATCACCTACTCACACATTCTGCATTCCAGCTACATTTGTCTGCTTGATTCTCAGACACAACTTTCCATTCCTGTCCTCTGTGCCATGATAGAGGATGTCTTTCATGCCTGAAGAGATTCATTTCTCCTTTCTGCCTTTTGGATCCTCTAACACTGCTGAGCTTTCAGATTTCACAGGGAACCTAAGCTTAAGTTTCTCCCAGTTTTTAACAGTTAGCGATTCCCCCAAAATTATTTATTTACCTTGAATATTTCTTTGTCTATGTATGAGCTTTATTCCTATGCCTATGTATGAACTATATTATTATAAGGTTTTTAAAGGAGGAGAGGAAGGGGAAAGAAGATTTCTGTTGCATCCTTAGCCCCTAACACACTGCCTTACATACAGGAGGGTTGTAATAAATAATTATTGAATAGAATTGTATGATAATAAGAATAACAGTAATTAATATCTGTACAGCCCCTTAAAGTTTGCAAACTACTTTACAAATATGATCTCATTTAATCTTCACAACAAGCCTGGAAGCTGGGTTCTGTTACTATCTCCATTTTACAGGAGAAGTTAAGTCATGTAATTCTAGGTCCAGGACTTTACTCACTGAAGCACCTAGTTCATTCTAATGTCTGTTTTCTCTTTATCTATTCTATTACTATGATCTTCTCTGTTCTTTTCTGCTATTGATGAATAGAATGTAACTTCCTTGAAGATGTAAAATAATAATTTTCTATCTTTGTATCCATAATGCCAAGCACATAGTAGGAAATTATTCAATGTTTCTCGAATGAATGGAATAAAAAATAGTAATGGTTGACATTCCCATAGTTCTTTCATATTCTTTTAGTTCCTGTAATTTGCCTGTTGCCATAGTCAGCTATTACTTTTTTTTAAACTTTCCTTTTTTTTAATTTTTGATTTCAAAATTCTCTCCTTTCCTCCAGCATCGTTGAGAAGGCAATTGTACCCATTATACATATGAAAACATGCAAAATGTATTGCCATATTAGCCATATTGTTAAAAAAAAGAAAAACAAGAAAAAATAAAGAAAGGGGAAAATATGACTTAACCTATCTTAATCTATCTATCTTAATTCTCTCCCTGGAGATGGATAGTCTTTTTTTTTTTTTCATGAGTCCTTTGGAACTGTTGTGGATCATTGTATTAAAGGAGCTAAGTCTTTCACAGTTGATCTTTATTATAATATTGCTACCTCTGTTCACTTCTCTATCAGTTCGTAGAAGTCTTCCCCAGTTTATTTTTATCTGAAACTATTACCCTCATCATTCCTTATAGAACAATAATGTTCCATCACTTAAATATGCTACAACTTGTTCAGCCATTCCCAAATGATGAGTAATCCCTTAATTTCCATTTTTTTGCCAACACAAAAAGTCAGCTACTACTTTTAAAATATCACTGATTCATGGAATTTGAATTGTCAACTTGTTAATACAGGTTTAATATAAACAGATACAATGAATTGTGCCTCTTATCCTTCATGTATTTGATAAAGGAACTGAGTCACAAATCTGAGTGCTTTCTATCTGGGGATGCCTCTGAAATCAAGCCACTTAGCTTGACAGCTCCTTTACTCACCACAATCACAGTCAGGAAATGTATCACTTCTAAAAAGAAGGCATTGAATGAAGTGGGCTGAAATTTATGAAATGTGACTACCTCCACTTTCATAGCCTAGAGAATGAAAAAGCAGTGTATGGAATCATTTAAAGAAATGGGAGCAATCCAAACCCCCCAAAAATGTTACTAGAGCTAAGAAGGGAGTCAAGCAACAAGCGTCTATGAAATGCCTACTATGTGCTAGGCACTGTGCAAGGAATGAGGGATACAAAAACAAAAATCAAACAGCTTTTGCTCTTAAGGGGTTCCCTGTCTAGCAGGGGAGATATTAGAAAGCGACCAGGGACAGGAAGGAGGAAAGGAAGGAAGGAAGGAAGGAAGGAAGGAAGGAAGGAAGGAAGGAAGGAAGGAAGGAAGGGAGGAGGAGGAGGGAGGGAGGGAGAGGAGGAAGGAAGGAAGGAAGGAAGGAAGGAAGGAAGGAAGGAAGGAAGGAAGGAAGGAAGGAAGGAAGGAAGGAAGGAAGGAAGGGAGGGAGGAAGGATTTTTATAATGCCTATTATATTCCAGGCACTGTGCTAAGCACTTTAAAAATATTATATCTTCATGACAGCCCTAGGAGATAGGTAGTATCATTATCCCTATTTTATAGTTAATGAAATGGAAGGAGACAGAAATTAAGTGACTTATCCAGGGCCTCACAGCTAACAAGTGTCTGAGAATAGATCTGAACTCTGGTCTTCCTGATTCCAGGTCCAGTGCCCTATCCAATGGCACAACCTAATTGTCTTATTTTTTAAATAAAAAAACAATCACTACAAGATAATTGAGCAGGGAGGAACTAGCAATTGGAAATGTCAGAAAAGGAATTATATAGAAAGTGGTGTTTGACCTCTGCTTTAATGGAACATGCAATGAATAGCCAGTACAAAAGCAGAGTGATAGAAGAGAGGTTCATGTCTTAAGAACAGCAAGAAGGCTTGTTTGGCTGGATTGCAGTGTGCTTGGAGGCAACTAGTGTGTGATAAAGGTGAAAAAAGAAAAATGAGTATAGGTTAACTTAAATGCCAAATGTTTGTTGTTCAGTCATTCCAATTCTTCATTATCCCACTTGGAGTTTTATTGGCAAAGAATGATCTATCATTTCCTTCTCCAGTTCATTTTACAGATAAGAAACTGAGGCAAACAGAGTTAAGTGACTTGCTCAGGGTCACACAGCTAGTAAGTGTCTGAGGCCAGAGCTGACCTCAGGAAGATGATTTTTTCTGTCGCCAAGCCTTGAGGTCTATTCACTATGGTACCACCTAGCTGCTCAGATGAGAAATGGAAGAGTTGATATTTGCTCCTATGGGGAATAGGGTGGCATTAGAGTTTATTTAGTTTTTGACTGACATGCTCTGACCTGCACATTAGGAAAATCACTTTGGCAGTCTAGTGGAGAATGCATTGTAACGTGGACAGACTTGAAGCACATAGACCAATTAGGATGCTAGTTTAATAATCTAGAAAAGAGATGCTAAGTATAATGTATGTATGTATGTATGTGTATAATATATATATGTATATATATATTATGTGTGTATATATATACACACACATATATACACATACACATATATGTGTGTGCATATGTATATATATACATACATATATATACACACTTGCATATATACATATATATGTAACTTTCTATATATATGTATGTATATATATGAAGGACACAGATTTTATGAGAGGTAGAAACAAGATTCAGCATTGAAATGGAATTAGCAAAAATGAAGAGTAGAGTTTGTGCACTTCAGTGAGTAGAAGGATGGTGGTATCCTTGAAAGAATAGGGAAGTTTGAAGGAAGGATAGAGTTGTGAGGGGGGTTACTTTGAAAGCATCATTTACACAAATTTTAGCACAGAATTTCACAAAGTTGTTGATGTTATTCTTTAGGAAAAGGTGTAAAGATTCAGGCCTGATGACTTTCCTTCAGAGCTATGCAGTCTTAGTATATGTTGAATTTGAGATGCCTCTGGAACATCTACTATGAAATACTCAAAAGGCAGTGGGTGTTATAGGACTATAGCCCAGGGGAGAGGCTAGGGTTTATCTATTGAACTGGGATTCATCTGCATGAATATAATAATGATGAGAGGAGGGAGACAGAGACAGAGAAACAGACAGACAGACAGACAGAAAGATGGAGAGAGAAGAGAGACCAAGAGACAGAGAGGCAATGAAAGAGAGAGAAGAGAGAGAGAAAGAGAGAAAGAGAGAGAGAGAGAGAGAGAGAGAGAGAGAGAGAGAGAGAGAGAGAGAGAGAGAGAGAGAGAGAGAGAGAGAGAGAGAGAGAGAGAGAGAGAACCAAAGAGAAGACTAGGATTAGGAGCTTGAGGGTGTACTTATAATTACTAGCAATGACATGGAGATAAGGAAGATGATTCAGCAAAGACTGAGAAAGCACGGTCAGACAGAGTAAGAGGGATATCAACAAAGAACAGTGTCATGACACCCCAGAGAAGAGAGCATGCCCAGGAGAGGGCGACCAAAGTCATTCAACACTGCAGAGCTATCAAGGTGACAACTGGAAAAAAGTTTCAGATTCACAGTCCCAGCAGTTACAAGTTTGGGCTGACACCACAGACCTGTTTCCATTTACCTGCATTTTACAAGCACTGATATTATAACAAGAAGAGCTTGAATTAGTCAAATGTGTGCCTCTTCCTCTCTTGCCAAGCCTTGTTCAAATCTTCAACGGTATTGGATTTTTGTATCTCTAGTTATTTCTTCCAAGGGACTCCAGCAACCGCAGCCCTCCTCCCCAAACTAAGTGGCTTGTGAAAGCTCTGTTACCTTTTTCAAGCTTTTTTTTTCAAGTTGAGACCATTTTCCTGACAATGACCAGATAGCTGCAGCAGAAATTGTTCACCTAGAAGTGCCCCAGAAGCCCTAGTAACACCTTTCAACTTGAGCTCTACTTTCCTTTCCTAAAGAGCAATAAGGTCAATGACTCATCACAGGAAAGGAGAGAAACAGCTTAGGCCAAGGCGTTAGGGAGATCTGCCCCATCCATTAGTCCTGAATGGAAGCATCCCTGGGTCTGTCAGAGTCATTTGTAAGTGAGACAGTACCATCTGAAATTCTTCCTCACTCATTTTTTTTTTCCATGGTGCTAGGAAATCCCCAGATGCAGTATTCAGTTTGGAAGTGCTGACGGAATTATACTTAAAGTAGGCAAATTCAAGGGGTCACCCTTTAGGTGTGAGGTTTGGCGGCTCCCTTACTTGGAAAACCCAAAAGACTGGGGAGAGCTGAATTCAAACGGCAAGGATGGTGCTCGGTCAATTGATCATTCCCCACCTTTGACAGCAAAGGCTAGGTGGGTGTCTTACTTTCTGTTGATATGGTCTGATTGTGGAAAAGAAGGCTTTTCTTGGCTGTGGTAAAAGCACGACTTTGACACCCAAACAGGTAAAAGAAATGCCATAAGTTACCTGGCACGGCATCCAGGACCTTTGTTTTGTAAGCCTTTTTGCTGAGCTCTGACAAGGTAACTGATCCTTCTTCCTTAATTCTGTTTGTCTCTGGAAATGAACTGTTTCTCAGCATGAGGTAACTTTTGAGGTTTCGTTGTACAATACTCCTAAAGTATCACTGTCAAAAGAACCCCAGAGCATGCCTTTCAGAACCCTCAGTGTCTGACATACAGACTTTTCACGACCTGTGCTCTTCGATAGCATGCTTTCGATAAGCTGCTGCTCACAAGCAATAATATTAACCCATTTCCATAGGTTTAAAGATTGAGGTGCCCATAGGTTAAGAGACATTCCTCCACTTTCCTAGCAAATCAGCAAGAAAACTCACATTCATTCATTTCTTGCCATTCATCTATCTGTTTTATCAATCTACCTCTCTTTCTGTCTCTCTCAGTCTCTCTCTGTCTCTCTGTCTCTCTCTCCCCCCTCTCCATGTGGGTCTCTCCATATCTCTGTATTTCTGTTGTTCCTTGTTTTTGTTCATTCATTCATATCTTCATTTATACCTTTGCTGATTTGTTTATATATTCATTTGTTCACCCATTTATTTGTTTGTTTGAAATTTATTGGATGCCTTTGTTTTTCACCTTGTAGGCATTTCCTAATGTAGCTCCCTACAATGAATCTTGCCTTATAATGAAAAAAAAAATTTCATCAAAACCTGTAGACAGAGTCTTCACTTATAGTCCCTATACTCATCTCCTGAGAGGAAAGAAGTGTACTATATTATGAATAAATGAATGAATTAGTAAAATGTTAAGCCCTTGTTTTGTGTCAAGCTCTCTCCTAAGTACTAGAGATATAAATAGAAGAGTAAGACACCCCCTGTCCTCAAGAAGCTCCCTTTCTAATAGGGAAACAATACCAAACATCATCTGTTCTCTGAGACTAAGACTGGCCATTTGCAATTAATCTGAATCTAGTTGTCTCTCCATTTATTTTTCCTTTACATTATATGGTTGTTCACTATATTATTCTCCTAGTTCTGCTTTCTTCATTCCATGTTAGTTAGTACAAATTTTTCCCTTCTCTGAATTCTTCATAATCTTCATTTGTCACAATACAATAAGACTCCATGATATTTACAGGTCATAATCTGTTTGACTAGTCCCAAAATCATGGACACTCATTTGTTATTTTCTTTTAAATTTGGTTTTGCTACTTTTTCCTTCCTTCCTTCCTTCCTTCCTTCCTTCCTTCCTTCCTTCCTTCCTACTTCCTTTCTTTTACCTCAGAAAAGTCTAGAGCTCTAAATTGAATTTAAAAAGTTGACATTTTATGTTTTAAATATAGTGATTTGGGGAGCCAAGATGGCAGTGTGAAAGCAGTGACTTGCTTGAGCTCTCCCCCAAACACCTCCAAATACCTATAAAAAATGGCCCTAAACAAATTCTAAAGCAGCAGAACCCACAAAAAGACAGAGTGAAACAAATTTCCAGACCAAGACAGCCTGGATGATTGATCAGGAAGGTATATCTCGTGGGGCTAGGAGCAGAGAGCAATGTGGTGTGGGCACGCAGGCCACAGTGAATCTGGAGTAGGCCTCAGAGCGCTGAATCACAGGCAGCTGTGGCATTTTCCAGACTTCTCAACCCAGGAACACCAAAGACAACTTAGAAGGTCTATAGGACAAGTCTGTTTCTGTGGTGCTGACAGAGGAGCGCAGGGTTGCAGCTCCATTCCCTGAGAGCATGGCCCTGGCGGGGGGTGGAGCTACCTCCTGAGCTTCTGGCCCACAGAGTGAGAGGGAATCCAGTAGCTGATCAGAGAGGGATTTCATGGATCTCTTTTCCAGTGCTGAGGCAGGAATCTCTTGCTTTGCCTGTGCTTGGATCTGGTTCACAGTTCTCGGTAGCGGTCCTGGGGTGAAGCATAGCTCTGGCATGATGGCTTGTAGTGGCTGTGGAGAGAAAACTCTCCTCACAGTTACAAGGCAGAAAGGAGTGCTTTTGGTCATTAATAGACCAGAGCAGAGGCCAGCAAAGGAGTAAACACCTCTCCCCTTATCATACCACCTTGGAAGAACTGAAAATTTACAGATCCCTACAAGTATCTCTGAAAACAGCTGTACAAACCCCCAAAGCTTGGAACACTACATTCTCCACATTGAAAGAAGACTCTTACCTTAACAAAGAGTTTAGAACTCAAGTAATTGGCTGCAATCAGGAGCAAGCAGCACAAAAAGAGTCAGACTATTTTATCTTACTTTGGTGACAAAGAAGATCAAAATGTTCAACCAGAAGGAGACAACAAAGTCAAAGCTCCTACATCCAAAGCCTCCAAGAAAAATATGAATCAGTCCCAGGCCTTGGAAGAGCTCAAAAGGAATTTTGAGAAGCAAGTAAGAGAAGTAGAAGAAAAACTGGGAAGAGAAATGAGAGTGATGCAAGAAAATCATGAAAAACAGGTCAACAGCTTGCTAAAGGAGACCCCAAAAAATACTAAAGAAAATAACACCTTAAAAAATAGCCTAAACTAAATGGCAAAAGATCCAAAAAGCCAATGAGGAGAAGAATGCCCTAAAAAGAAAATTGGCCAAATGGAAAAGGAAGTCCAAAAGATTACTGAAGAAAATACTTCCTTAAAAATTAGAATAGAGCAATTGGAAGCTAGTGACTTTATGAGAAATCAAGACACTGTAAAACAAATCCAAAAGAATGAAAAATAGAACAATGTGAAATATCTCATTGGAAAAACAACTGACCTGGAAAATAGATCCAGGAGAGAGAATTTAAAAATTATTGGACTATCTGAAAGCCATGATCAAAAAAAGAGCCTAGACATCATCTTTCAAGAAATTATCAAGGAAAACTGCCCTGATATTTTAGAACCAGAGGGCAAAATAGAAATTGAAAGAATCCAATCTCCTCCTGAAAGAGATCCCCAAAGGAAAACTCCTAGGAATATTGTAGCCAAATTCCAGAGTTCCCAGGTCAAGGAGAAAATATTACAAGCTGCCAGAAAGAAACAATTCAAGTATTGTGGAAACACAATCAGGATAACACAAGATTTAGCAGCTTCTACATTAAAGGACCCAGGGCATGGAATATAATATTCCGGAGGGCAAAGGAGATAGGATTACAACCAAGAATCACCCAGCAAAACTGAATGTAATTCTTCAGGGGAAAAATGGTCATTCAGTGAAATAGAGGACTTTCAAGCATTCTTGATGAAAAGACCAGAGCTGAATAGAAAATTTGACTTTCAAATACAAGACTCAAGTGGAACATGAAGAGGTAAACAGGAAAGAGAAATCATAAGAGACTTATTAAGGTTGAACTGTTTACATTCCTGCATGGAAAGATGATATTTATAACTCATGAGACCTTTGTCAGTATTAGGGTAGTTGGAGGAAAAATTATATGTATGTATAGATAGATAGATAGATAGATAGATAGATAGATAGATAGATAGATAGAGAGGCACAGGGTGAGTTGAAGATTAAGGGGTCATATCTGGAGAATAAAATTAAGGGATGAGAGAGGATATACTCAGAGAAGAAAGGGAGAGGTAGAATGGGGTAAATTATCTCACAAAAAAAAAACAGAAAAAAAGCTTCTTACAGTGGAGGGGAAATGGGGAAGGTGAGAGGGAATGAGTGAATCTTATTCTCATAGGATTTGGCTTAAGGAGGGAATAACATACACATTCAATTGGGTATGGAAATCTGTCTTACCCTACAGGAAAATAGGGGGAGAAGGGACAAGAGAGCAGGGATGATAGAGAGAGGGCAGATTGGGAAAGGGGTAATCAGAAGCAAATACTTCTGAGGAGGGACAGGGTCAAAAGAAAGAATAGAATAAATGGGGGGCAGGATAGGATTAAGGGAAATAGAGTTAGTTTTTCACAACATGTCTACTATGGAAGTGTTTTGCATAACTGCACATGTATCCTATATTGAGTTGCTTGCCTTTTCAATGAGGTGGGTGGGGAGGGAGGAAGGGAGAAAATTTGGAACCCAAAGTTTTAAAAACACATGTTTAAAAAAATGTTTCACATGCAACTGGGAAAAAGAAATACAGGAAATGGTACAGAAATCTATCCTGCCCTACAGGAAAATAGAAGGGGAAGGGATAAGAGAAGGGGGGAGATAGAAGGGAGGGCAGACTAGGGGAAGGGGTATTCAGAATGCATGCCATCTTGGAGTGTGGGGTGGGGAGGGACAAGATGGGGTGAAAATATGGAATTCAAAATCTTGTGGAAGTAAATGTTGAAAACTAAAAATAAACAAATTTATATTTAAAAAATAATAATTTAAAATATCATGAAAAATGGTTTGAAAATCAGATGCTAAGTAAACTAGGTAAGAACTCTTATAAGATTAGGTATGGAATTGAAGTACACTGAAGGATTGAATTAAGAGACAATGTCTTTATATATTATATTATGAGGATGGGAAGGCAAAAGAAATAAGAATTTATCAGTGCCTTTGATGTGTTAGTTACTGTGTTAAACAATATAATAACAACATTTGTAAAGCACTCACTGTTTGTCACTCACTTTGCTGGTGCTTTCCAATTATTATCTCATTTGATCTTTAAAATATTTCCGTAATATTGGTGCTATTGTCATCCCCATCCCCCTCAGCTACCATTGAGGAAACTGATGCCAACAAAGGTTAAATGACTTGTCCAAGATCACACAGCTAGTAAGTGACTGTTTGGATTTGAACTTGGATATTCCTAACTCCAGGTGCAGCGCTCTATCCACTGCACTACTTAGCTACTTTCACACCCATTTTATAGACTTGTTTCTCAATAACATCTTGAATGTAAATGCTAACATCTCTAGGCCCCAGTTTTCACATTTGTAAATGAAGGTACTAGGAAATATAATTCCCAAAATCCCTTTCTGTTCTGAAATAAATATATTTTCACTTCCATAAAAAATATATAAATATCAAATATTTGAAGAGGAATAAATGAAAGAAAGTTAAAAATAAAAGGAGGGATTTTCAATCTTTAGGATGGTAGCATGGTGTAGAGAATGGAGGAAGGATGGTATAGTGGATGGATCCAGGAAGACATAGAACTGCTTGTGAGAAAAACTAGCCTGTTGTACCTCTGGGTTGTAAGAGCCATGAATGTGTAAGATGTGAGGTCACCATGACAGAGAAGCCAGTGGACCTGAACCTAATGCAATTATCACCAAGGTCATCAAGGCAGTGTGTAAACAACTTCACAACAGAAGGGGGATAAATGAGAAATTATAATTTATGGAAAGGATTGAATCGTAGCTGTGCATATCCCCTTTGAAAGAAGCAATAGAGTCATGTGGGCATGAACAGAAAGGTAAGAAGGAAGCTTCAGATGAAAAGGAATATAAAGACAGAAAAACCAGTTCTGAGAAGCAGGACCAAAATCTGGAAAAGGTGGATAGCAATGCTCCAGAGGATGGCCGAGAGCCCCTCAGGGCTCAAACATATTATTTGAGGCAAAGAGCCAGTGTGATGCCAATGGGAGACTGCCTTGTGATATTTACAAGAGTAATAAAGTGAGACTATTTTTTCAAGTACACTAAGAAGGAATGAGTAATGAAGAACAGAGAAGTAAGGAGCATAACACTATTTGTGGCATTCCAGCAAGAGGCTTAAAAGGGGGGCAGGGAATAAATGCCCAGCATCCAGGTTAATTAGTATTGCCATATTTGCATCTTGGAGGGATGGGGCTGTATCACACAAGCTGGTTTATATGAGTCAACACATATGTAGCTTGTGTTAGATTGTATGCTTGTATGTGGCTTTGTTAGATGTATATAGATTGTTAAATTGTCTGTAGCTCATTGAGTAAGTGATGGAGGTACTATGGACTTGAAGCACCAACCACAAAGTTTAGAGAGAAGAATGAGACATTGATTAGCCTATGTGAAAGTGACATGTTGAAAGAATACTCGTTTCTGCTTCCATTGGCTTGGCACTGCCTAATTCTACTCTGCTTGCTAAGTTGGTGACTTGAGGTCTTGGACCCTATTTGCCCGCTTTGTGTCTGTTTTCAAGCTTGCACTGTACCATGTTATCAGTGGAGTGCTAGCTCTCCTATAAAGCACTTATTTTCATTCCAAAATTTTCTTCCCCTTCCCCACAGCACTAAACAAAAGTTGACAAAACAGGCTTTCCAGAACCCATAATTATTTTTTAAAGTTATACTTTTTAATTTATTTTATTAAATGTTTCCCAATCACATTTTAAAAAGTTTTAACATTTTTTTTAATTTCAAGTTCCAAATAATCACTTTTCCTCCCTCCCTACTTCTGCCTATTGATTATTTATTTATTTATTTATTTAGGCAATTGGGGTTTAGTGACTTGCCCAGGGTCACACAGCTAGTAAGTGTCAAGTGTTTGGTCTAAGGCCGAATTTGAACTCAGGTCCTCCTGACTTCAGGGCCAGTGCTCTATCCACTGTGTCAGCTAGTTGCCCCTTTTTACTTTAATTAATTAATTTATTTATTTTAGACATCTATTGAAAAGGCAAGCAAAATGATATATAATTATTTTTAAAATTTAAAATTTATTTATTTTTAACATTTTTCTTTTTAAACTTTTTTTAAAATTCTCTCCCTTCCACACTTTTCTTGACCTCTGAGAAGTCATTCAAAGATATATCAATTAATTATACACATGAAATAATGTAAAACATATTTTAATATTAGCCATATCACAAATATACACACACACACACACATGCACACACACATACACACACACACACACACACACACACACTTCAATTTTCACTCAGAATTCATTCGTTGTCTCTCTGAAGGTGGATAGCCCTTTTTGATCATGAGTCATTTAGAATCATCTTGGATTATTGTGTTGATCAGAGGAGCCAAGTCTTTCACAGTTGATCATCATTACAACATTGCTATTAATTGCACAATGATCCACTGGTTCTTCTCATTTCACTTTGCATCAGTCCATATAGGTCTTGTTATTTTTTTTCTTAAACTACCCCTCTCACCATTTCTATAGCACAATTGCACAATCACATGCCACAACTTGTTCAGCCATTCCCTAACTGATGAACGTCTCTTCAATTTCTAATTCTTTACTACCACAAAAAGAGCTGTTAGAGTTTTGGGTTTTTTTTTTTTTTTGTATTTATAGGTTCTTTTCTTTTTTAAAAAAAAAAGTATTTTGGGATACAGACCGAGTAGTGGTATTTCTGGATCAAAAGGAATATACAATTTTATATGCCTTTGGTCATAAGTACATATTGTTCTCCAGAATGGTTGAATGAGTTCACAACTCTAAGCACAGTTTATTACTATACCTATTTTTCCTCATCTTCTCCAACATGTGTCATTTCTGATAGGTGTGAGATGGTTTCTTAGAGTTATTTTAGTTTTAATTTCTCTAATCAATAGTTATTTAGAACATTTATTTTTATATATAAATACATATTTATATATATTTATAATTAGTTTTGATTTCTCTTTCTGAAAATTGCCTGTTCATATCATTTAACCATTTATCAATTGGGGATGGTTCTTATTCTTATGAATTTGACTCAGTTCTCTATATATTTCAGAAAAGAGAGCTTTATCAGAAAAAAACTTGCTGTAATTTTTAATATATTATTTCATTGTCTAAGGTGCCTTTTTAGCTAAATGTAGTTTCCCTGATTTTCTTTTTTAATCAGGTATGCTTTTGCTTTTGCTTTGTCTGAGATGTTACCCCTGTCATTTTAAAGTTGAAACATAATAAATTCTGCTCCAGCCTTTCGTTTTATCTCTTTGTGTGTCTTTCTATTTCAAGTGAGTTTGTTGTAAACAGCATATTGCTTAATTTTGGCTTCTAATCCATTCTATTTGCTTCCATTTTATGGGTGAGCTCATTCACAGGTTTCTAACTGTATATTTCCCTTCATCCTATTTTCTTTTATTTATCCTTATCTCTATTTTTATTCTGTTCCTTCTCAAAAGTCTATTTTCCTCTCATCACTGCCTCTCTTAATCTGTCGTCCCTTTTATCATTCCCCCTTTTTCTTATCCCTTATACCCTTCTCATCTTATGTCCCTATTGGGTAAGCTAGATTTGTATATACAACTAAAGGTATGTATACATACATACATAGATACACACACATATTCGTCCCTCTTTATTCCATTTCCAATAGGAGTAAATTCAAGTATTTCATTTCCTTTCCACTACAAAAACAAACAAAAAAAACTCTTCCTTGAATATATCTTTTATGTGAGATAATTTTCCTCATTCTACCTTTCTTCCCCCTTGTCCCAGTTCATCCTTCTTTCTCATTCTTTCATTTTTTTAGATCATCCCAACATAATCAACTTATATTCATGCCTACTGTATCTGTAGTCTCATCTTAACTGCACTTATTGTGATATTTTTTTTTAGGAATTACATGTATCATCTTCTTATTTATATATAGAGAGAGTTGAACTATACAGAGTCCATTATGTATTCTTTTCCATGTTTACCTTTTTATGCTCCTCTTATGTCTTATGTTTGAATGTCAGATTTTCTATTCAGCTCTTATCTTGACACCAGGAATGCTTGAAAGTCCTTCAACACTCCTTAAACTGTGTGTACATAGAAACCCTCCTCTTTGCCAAGGCAAACCCTTCTACATGAACTTCTGGTACTATTCTATCTCATCTTATGCAGCAGACTTGTCTTGCTATTTATTATCTTCACTCTTGCATTAATCTTCATTGTCTCCCTATATACTGGCTGTTACTCTACTGCCAACGAACATATCCACATGATCCTTATCCTAAGAGTAAAAAAAAAAAAAATGAATGAATGAATGAATGAATGGGTGAATAAATGAACAGCTTGTTAGTTACCATCCTATATCTCTTTATCCCTTCCTCAGCAAGCCATCTATGACCAATGCTTTCACTTCACCTCCCCCTCTGAACTCTTTGCTATATGGGTCTCAACTTTATCGGCCAACCGAAACTTCTGTTTTCAAAATTAATAATGAACTGTAAATTGCTAAATCTAGCAGCTTTTGTCATCAATCAGGCTTTTTTGAATTGAGTAGCTACTTGAACAGAAGTCAAATTTCTTGACTCCTTTCCCTGTTGACATTGTCAATAAATTTTGTTATATGAAAAGAATTACTTTCTCTCTTCTCTGTGTGTGTGAGAAAGAGAGACAGACAGACAGAGACAGACAGACAGACAGACAGACAGAGACAGACAGAGACACAGACAGACAGAGAGACAGACAGACGGAAGGAGGTTGGTTTATATGACTGCCATGGATCTGCCAACATCACATACATCTCTTATTGAGGTACTAGGCATAGTGAGAGGCTACTCCATAAGATACTTTGATATTTCCTGAATTGTTGGGTCACTAATGTAAAAATATAAATAGCTCTTGTCCAGTATGTCAAATGCACCTCATCCAGGGATAATTATTAAGCTTTGAGATACTTTTATACTCCAGGTGGTCACTATTGTGACCATGATGGGGGTCATGAGTGATTTTCTGAGCCTACGTGTCTCATCTTAGCCCTGGGGGTAGCCGATGCTTGACCAGGTTGGAAATCTTGGGGAGTAAATGCTACTGAGATTTAGCTGAGCCTCAAGTGAGACCCTCTTTACATGTTCCTCTCTGTCTGCTGACAGCTTTCGGAAAGAATTTAGCCAGGAAGAGATATAAATGATGATAACTATTTGGCATTTTTAAGATCCAGCATATTAGTGGCATTTCCAATCTTTGTCAACTTTCTGTTCCGAATCAATCACCATTTTACCTACATTCCGGATTTGGGTGGAGAGGATTAGCTATCAGGAGGAGCTCTGAGTACTTAGAGCCATGTAGAAACTGTCCACTTTTCTCTCTTTGTAATCATTAATAAAGCCTATTAAATACTATAACAACTATGAATAGAGTATTCCCCAAGACGAAAACAAGACCTCAAACAAAAACAGTCATTTAGGGCCTAAAAATGTAAAGGGGCTTTTGGAGTAGTAATAATTTCTACATCTTCAACTCTAAGATTACAATCACAAAATGATATTGTATTAAATTGTGGGTGCCATATTGTTAAAAAAAAAAAAAGATATTGAAAAGCTTGAGAGTGTTTAGAGCAGGACAACAAAAAGCTCTCCAAATATTTGAGGACTTCCACATGGACGATTGTTTATACTTATTTTACTTTTTGCCAGATATCATTCTACCTATCAGACATAGACGTAGTATTTGGAAGATGAAGAAAAGTACATTTAAAATCAATATAAAAAAAAATAACTTTTTTTTTTTAAGAATGAGAGTTGTTCAGAAGGAGTATCGGATACTGTGGGGAGATGGGTAGGGAGAAATTATGCTTCCTCCTCCCTTAGTTGAGTCCTTCAGCTCAAAGACGGATAATCACTTCTTGGGTATTGTATAGGGGGAATCCTCATTCAGGTACAGCTTAGAATACATAGCTTGCCTTTGATAAGGGTCTGTGAATCACAAAGTCATAGAATCTCAGAACTAAAACTAAGCTCAGTATTAGTCTATAAAGGAATGAAACTTAAACAACTTCCATTTGCACTGATGGGCTTCATAGAAATGCTGCCTTCCTCTGTCCACTTATACAATCAGAAGCATGAAAAATGAAGTGTAAACACATTTTCATGTAACATATTGAGTGAAATTTGACTTAGATCATCAAACCAGAGTTAAAAAGGACCTCAAAATAAATCTTCTCCAACCATCACATTTTATAAAGGAAGAAATAAAGACCTAGAGATGTTAAGCAACTTATTTAAAGGCACACAGACAGTGAGTTGGCAAGACTGGCATTGGGATTTTTGGACCTCTGACTCAAGTTACAAAGCTTTACTGTACTATGCTAATTTGAAACGACTCATTTCTCCAAGGAATATTCAAGGAAGATGAAAATATCAGAATCAATCTTCTGTAATCCTCAGGAATTCCACTCCTAACTCTCTGGACTTATTTGTCTACCATGCTCCAATAGCCTTCCTCCTTCTTACATGGAGAAGTACCTTTGCCACCTTGTTTCAGGAGCCTGGAAGATCACCTTCCTCTGATTTGTAGTCTTCCCAGCACCTCCATTTGAAGAAAAGTCTCAGGGTAGCCATTTTCCCTTTTGTGTTACTATCTGGGCCCAGCTTCTGATACTCTACAGATCTGTAGAGTATCACTAGAATATAAGCTCCTTGAGTGCAGACAGGACCTAGCATAGTGCCTAGAACATAGTAACTGCTTAATAATGCTCACTAACTTGACTAGCACGATTAACTTTTCCCTTACTTTATAAACTGTGCCCTGTGTTCTCACAAAAGAACAAAAATGGCTCCATTTTCCCCAGACTGGCTGTTGTCCATGGATCAGAGATAGCATAAAATAACTAAGAGAGAATGAAAAGAGAAAAAAAAAACCTGCCAAGGGCAACAGAATATTCTATTTACTAAAATAAAGTTTTCTCTCTCAAGTCTGTAGTCTGGTGCTAACTTGATTTTTTACACTTTAAGAGAAACTGTCTGCTATGAGCCTTCCCACTGAAATCATTTACACCAAACCTTGCTTTTAGAAATTCCTACAGCCTTACATACAATAAGAAAGCTTCTTCTTGTCTGAATTAGATTTCATTTTTCCTAATGACCTTTTTAGAATCCCAAAATACAGAAAATATAGAAACACCCTCCTGGCAAGGCAGACAAGTATAGATATAGATATATTTCATTTCTTCTCTAGCACTCCCAAACAAATGTCCTCAATGTCATAGCACAACTTAGCACACACAGGGAGGGGAGAAATAGGAATCCATGCTTTGATTCACACTTCAAAAACAGATAAAAAAAAAAGATTTCTTTTCACCTATTTCTTCCCAATCATGATAAAGGATGACTGATTGAATACAGCAAAATGGTATTTAACCAGATCTCAAAAAAAACTGATGTCTGAAATGTCACAATTTTTTTTAACCTGAACTCTATGTTCAGAAAACAAAGGTCAATGATGAAGCAACAAAATCATTTATTCAACACAAATAAATAAATATCCAGTAATCACCCAGGGACTGTGGAACATGGAAACAAATGAACATTTAAAAAATGAAATAAGGGAAAGGAAATATGCAGCTTATACAAAGAAATGTGAATATAAAATATTTACAAAAGAAATACTAAATAATTTCACAGAGACTAGGAAGAGCCCTAACAAAACTAAGGGGGAGCAAGAAGGGCCTGAGTAACTATGTATAATGAGGACCATCTCATTTGAGATATCTCAGATTTGCCCACCCAGGTTCCAGTTGACCACTTGGAAGAACTGATAGCTGCCTCTGTTCATGTGTGATTCTGGCCTAAGGTCTTATACTTGGACTAGACCAAGAGTCCCCTTATTATCTGAAGAGCTGCTAACTCAGTGAGTATTTTACAAGTAACACCACCTTCAGTTATCTCTTTTTGGCTGCAAATCAGGTCAGGTTTCTTTCAAACGCTTGCCCAAGTGAATAGACAGCTTTCTCTATCTCCAATTCTGATCTCCACTTGGCTGTGAACCCATGACCTCTAATGCTCATAGCACTGGACCAGGGGCCAGGAAGATTTGAGTTCAAATTCTGCTTTAGATTCTTACTAGCTATGTGGTGACTGAGTCACTTATCCTTTAAATGCCTTAGTTTCTGCAATTATATAATGGGAGTAATAGTAGCATCTACCTCCCAGGGTCATTGTGATGATAAGAAATAATATTTGTAAAACACTTTGCAATTTGTAAAATTTTGTATAAACGCTAGCTGACAATATTGGTAAAACACTTAACGTAGCATCTGTCATATAATAGGAACTTATTAACTATTGATTTCTTTATTCCATTATTATTAAAGCCGTTTATGGGATGATTGGTTAAAGTATTTTACATTTTACCTCTGCTCTGGAAATTGTTTCAATGGACAGTTTGACTCCCCAACCCCATCCCAGCCCTAAACCTCTCCTGGAGGGGGAAAGATGAGTGTTACCATTTGATGTAGACAGTGAGATGGAAGTGATTACAAAGTACATTCCATATATGTGCAAAGCAGGGACCTAGAAGATAGAATATTATTTAATGGGAGAAGCAAATAGGACAGCTTGTGTGGAAAAGTGTGAGTGAAATCAGTCAGGACAGGGGAAGGGCAGAGGGAGCCAGGTTACGAGGGAACATCAATGCCAAACGAAAGCTACATTATCCTTGAGGAGCCACTTGAAGCTCAAAAACATTTTCAGAATGATCTTCAAGATGAGGCGCTACAATTTCCCAAATGGTCATGACCTTGTAGTCACGTTCAGTTTGCCATATTGACTAAATGCTACAGCAGCCTGCTAATTGGCCTCCCAGCCTCATATCTTCCCTTTCCCATCCATTCAACACAACTCTCAAATCGATACATATGTAAAGTGCCTGCATGTGTGCACACACACTATATATGTGTTATACACACACACACACACACACACACACATATATACACACACATCTATCAACAATGTACGTATTGTTTCTCTTAGACAAGCTTCCTTGATGTGAGTGAGGGACTGTTTCCATTTTGTTCTTGTATGCCTATTGCCTAGAAGACATGCCTAGATGGCATTTATATAGCTGTTTAAGTTTTATTGAGAACTTTATACACATTACTTCATTCGATCTTCACAATGATCCTGTGACCTAGGTGGTATTATCAACCTCATTTTATGGATAAGAAAACCGAGATTGTGACAGATAAAGAAATACCACCCTGGGCATATCTAGCCTAGCGCTTGGTAAATTTCAGGTGTTTACAAAATACTTGTTGAATATTGAATGTTAAAATATGCAGATTTTAGGCAGATTTCCAAATACAAGGGTTGAATTTTAAACAGAAATATCAAAATTGTGGCCCACCAATAACAAGCATGATGAACTATATTAAAATGTAATTAGGAAATGTTTAACAACAACAATAAAAATGGCAATACAACATAGATGATGTTAATTTGTGTTTTTCTAAGTCAATATGGGCCAGCAGGGATTCCTCTCTATTTGGTTTGACACCTCTGGACATCTCATGAAATTTAGTTAATGGGAAAAATCAGACAGACCTCTGTATAGTGTGTGTCCTAGACGGAAGCTTAGACAAAGCCTTAATATTTCCCAAATATTATACTCTACATATATTTTACTGAGAATCACACTCTTTCCAAGCCAATGTTTCTCTCTCTCATTTGGAAAAAGAGGAGTTTAAGGTTATATGAGGGCTTCTTCACATACTTCAAGTAATTGCGAGCATACTGTTATCCTAAGTAAATTTCCAAGTTACACTATCTAATTATGTAACATGAGGAAGTAGCTTAGACATTGAGAGAAATCATGGCATCATATTAAATTGAGAGTTTTTTTTTTCTTGGTGAGAAATACTCATATTTTTGGTTACTCATTCATGAAACAAACATGGAGCTGATATTGTATATTGATCTGGGTCCTAAAAGAAACCAGTACACTTTCCCAAAGGGCTTAACCACAATAGTCATTTGAAAACAAAATAAAAACCAATTGTGTCGAAGATTTCAGTCTTGTTGGTGAGACTTGTAGGTGTTCTAACATTTCTCCTAAGTGCTCGTTTCTCATCAAGAGGGCCTTTTTTCATCTTTTCTTTTTAGAAATATAATTCTAGCTGCTGGGAAAGTGAAGAAACGTATCAGAGATATAGTGAAAGGGAAAGAGGAAGATTTGGGACCTGAAGATTCAGTTTCTTGGTCCATTTCTATTTTCTCGCTATTTCTATTTTCAATCTAATGTGAAAACTAAGAATAAGCATGACATGGAACATAGCAGCCATGCAAATATTATCTGAATTCATTTACTGTGTTTCATCTATCATAAATGAATTATTATGGAAATAAAGCATTTATGTGTCTCTAGAGGGAAACATGTGACTGAATTTTAGAATTGAATGTGAATTCAAAGGCCATCTACTCCAGGAAACCATGAATAGGAATTCCCACTACTATTTGCCTAAGAAGTGGTTTTCCAACTTTTGTTTAGAGTCTTCCAGGAAGGGAAAAATTAGTAATTTCCATGATGGCTATGGTACAAGCAATATTGACTGAGGTCCCTGACATGTAAGCAAGTTTTGTTGTTTTTTTTTTTCTTTTTCCCCTAAAAGATATGGAAGCTGCCTCTGAGACATGATTGACCCTGAGGTTTGAGGATCTAGCTGTAAATGTGGTTTTCTGGTCTCCCAAAGACATAATAATGTTCAGCACCTTGGAATTCCAGATATCCCACTGATATGCAAGTCACCATACCTAACTGACCAGGCACATTTATCTATGGAGAAGAGAGTCTGAGTGGGCTATATCTACTTAAACCAGAGCTGTGGTTTAGTTGAGTGTTTTTTCTTAGCTGTGAATAAGTAAACCTTGTTTTGTTAGCTATTCGATGGTCAGCAAGGTTCTCATTAGGTTCTGATTACAATTCTAAACCACCAATCTGACTTGAAGCTGGCCTACAAGAAGACTCAACTTGTTTCTTTCCCACTCCCAAATTTTTCTTTTGAATTTTTTCCCCTAGAGTGAAGTAGAGCAATGTCATCTGCAGGATGACATTGAATTCCTGAAAGGGAAGGAGAAGGGACCAGATATCTATTAAACACCTACTGTGTTTCATTTGTAAAGTGCCAAACACTTCACAAATATTATCTCATTTAATCCTCACAACAAACCTTCAAGGTAAGTGCTATTATGGTGCCCATTTTATGGTTGAAGAAATAAGCAGACTGATATTCAGTGACTTTCCAGGGTCACACAGCTAGAAAGAGTCTGAGACAGGATTTAAATTCAGGTCTTCTTGACTTCAGAGCTAGCACTCTATCCACTGTGCCTCCCAGCTGTCTCATGCCCCCACCATTGTAGTCTTTTCTTCTTCAGGCTAGACATTCCCATTTCCTTCAGTTGAGACTCATATAAGTTGATCCTGTGATACTTCATTATCTTGATTGCATTCTTGTGGATACTCTCCAGATATCTCTTCTCTAAAATATATCATGCACCACTGAATGTAATTCTCTGGATTGGTCTAGGGCAAAGTATAGTGAAACTATTACCTCTTTCTTGCTCTCCTAGATGTCAAATCACACTTTTGACTCATTGTAGCCCATTAAAACCAACAGGACTTTTATTTCCCCCAGATAAACTAGCTCTGATCCCCACTCCCTACCTTTACTATGTGAATTTGACTTTTTTTTTTAACACAAGGGTAAGATCATGTATTTATGCCTATGTTCCCTAAATAGTATAGGCAAAATTCAGTTCTCCCCTCTCCCTTAGATGTACTGTGGGAAAAAAAAAAAAAACTTGATGCCATATTCAATTATAATACTCAAAATACATCTAATGATTTGCAAATCTGTTTTAAGTGTCTGGTATCATTAATCCATGTCTGTTCTCTATGTATCCTTAATTCTTAGATCGAAAATAGAAATAACCAGAAAACTTAAATTTGGACCTAGAAAGTAAAACTGTGTGTCCCAAACCTTCCATCTTCTCTTCACTGCATTGCTAATGTATACTTCTGTGCTCCCCAAACAGCTAGAATTATATTTCTGAAAAGAAAAGGGAAAAAAGGAATTCCTTTAGAGAAAAGACTCCTTAGGAGAAATGTCAGAGCACCCACAAGTCCAAATGCTGGCTAGAACCCTCAACTTTTTAATGAGAACATACCAATTTGTTTTTTTTTTTCCAAATGGGTGGTCTAATTATTATTAAGCCTTCAGGGAAATCTTACTGGTTTCTTTTGGGACTCAGGTAAACACACAATATCAGCTTCATGTTCTTTGCATGAATGTCAAATCAGCTTGAGTGAAGAATAAAAAACAAGCGAGCCCCTCTTGTCTATTTTCCGTTTCTATAGGGATAGGAGGAGGCCAAGGGGCTGCTTGCCAAGGGCACCTAACAACCATAATCCCTCATTCAAGTAACATTTTGGAATGAGGGTTTTCATTAAAGTAGAGCCCACTCAATGCACATTCCCGGTGCCAAGGAAGCCTTGGATAGTGGTTCCTCAGGGAAAGTCCACAGAGGAGCTGGGCTCACACTCATTAACAGAGGATTTGCCACCAGAAATTAGACAACTTTAGCTATGGTGGCCTTTTCAGCCACCCTTATTTAATTCTTGCTGATAAGATCTCTTTCTACACTAGAGTATGTCAGAATGACTTAAAGGGGGAGATTGTCATTTAAGGAGGTAACATATATGGACACATACACACATACCCATATTGTGATCTTTGTATTTATCATACATGTGTGTTTGTGTGTATGTATTTATATGTGCACACAGGCACACATGTGTCTATATCTATATGTGTTTGTGTGTATGTGTGGGCATATCGATGTGCATATGTACATATTTACACATACACTTCATACACTTCTATGTTACAAAACCATCCATTACAAAATTAATACAAGGTAATTTTGGAAGGTAGAATATTAGTAGTTGGGAGCCAGGATGAGCAAAGGTTTCATATAGAAGGTGGTGCTTGAATTCAGTCTTAAAGAAACCAGGGATGGATTAACAGAGAGGAGATAGTGTAAGTGTAACAGCAAAGAGGCTAGTGTGACTTAACCATAATAATAATCGCTAACATTTATACAGCGCCTACTATATGCCAAGCACTATGTTAAAAGCTTCACAAATATCTTATTTGATCCTCATCATAACCCTGAGAGATATGTTCTATTATTATTTACAATTTACAGTTGAGGAAACTGAGGCAAACAGAGGTTAAATGACTTTCCCTTGGTCACACAGCCAGGAATTGCTTGAGGTCATGTTTGAAGTCTTCCTGACTTTAGAGTTAGTGATCTCTCCACTGTGTCACCTAACCATCCCTATAGTAACCTTCTAACCATATGCCTTGTCTCAAGTTTCAACAAACTGCTCTCTATCCTCCATATACAGAGTGAATGTCAGGAAATAATGTGTAAGAAAACCATTCTGGCAGGATGAAGCTAAGATATAAAATGTTTTAAATGTCAACATTTGATCCTAGGGGTAATAGAGAGCTAATAAAACATATTGAGTAGGGGAATGACAAGGTCAGATCTTTACTTTAGGGAAATCAATTTGAAGGATGGATTTAAGTGAAGAGAAGCATCAGACAGGAAGACTAAATACCAGGCTCTTTCAATAGTCCAGGTAAAAGGCGACATGGGCCTGACCTATGGTAGCAGCAGTGTCAGGGGAGTTGAAAGGATGTATGTGAGACATCATGTGAAGGTATAAATATATTTTATGATTATATAGGTGGAGTAAGTGATAGCCTAAGATCTAAGTTGACATCAATGTTGAAAATACAGGTATCTAGAAGGATGATACTACCAGACGGTATTTTTAAAAACATGTTGTTATCATCATCTTCTATTTCTTACATTGTAAGTTATCCCAAGCATCCCTCTCTCCCAGAGAGTTATTGTATATAACAAATAGTATTTTACTTAGAAAAAAAATCAACACAACTAACCAATACATTGAATGTGTGCAAAGTGTAACACTTGAGACAGTTTCCCTCCACAAAGGGATGGAATGAAATTGTCTTTTCATATCTCTTCAATCAAGTCCTGCTTAATAATTATATTTCATCACATTTGCTTTTGACACTTCAGTGTGTCATTCTTTCCATTTACATTGTTGTAGTTACTGTTTACACTATTTTCTTGACACTACTTACCCCATTCTGCATCAGTTCATATAAATCTCCTTATATATTGCTGTTCTTCACAGACATCATTTCATATAGTCCAGTAATATTCCATTATATTAATGTACCACAATTTATTTAGCTACTCACCAACTGATGGACATATTCTTTGATTCCTATTCTTAGCTATCACTAAAAGCTTTGCTACAAATATTTTGGTTTATATGAGGACGTTCTTCTTATTGATGATGATTTCTCTATGGTAAAAGCCCAGTAATTGATACTCTGGTTTAAACAGTATGGACATTTCAGTCTTCTTATTGTTGTTATATTTTTAGTGCTTTCAGATGATTCATGGCCCCATTTGAAGTTTTGTTGGCAAAAAGTACTGGAGTGGTTCGCCATTTATTTTTCCTGATCATTTTACAGATGAGGGACCTGAAGCAAACAGGATTAAGTGACTTGCCCAGAGTCAAATGGTTATTAAGTTTCTAAAGCCAAATTTGAAGTTATGTAGATATAATGTTAATATCATAGCTAGGATTTCTAATACATTAGTGAAAGGAGTGGTGATATTGGGCATCTTTGCTTCCCCAGTGATCTTATCGAAAAGACCTCTAGCTTATCCAAATTACAGGTCATGATTACAGATGATTTTAGATAAATACTAATTATTATTTTAAGGAAAGATCCATTTGTTCCTTTGTTTTCTAGTGTTTTTTAATAGAAATGGGTGTTATGTTTTGAAAGAAAAAAAGCTTTTTTTTAATCTATTGAGATAATCATATGATTTTTGTTGTTATTCGTATTGATATGTTCAAGAGGGCTGATGGTTTTCTAAATATTGAACCAGCCTTGCGTTCGTAGCATAAATCCCACCTTTTTATACTATATGATATTTGTGATATATTGTTGCAATCTCCTTCCTTGCTAGCATTTTTTTTATTTTTTGTATTAATATTTATTAGGAAAATTGGTTTTTAGTTTCTCTCTGTTTTTGCTGCTCCTGGTTTAGGTATCAGCACCATATTTATATCATAAAAGGAATTTGTTAGGATTCCTTCTTTATCTATTTTTTCCTAGTAGTTTATATAACACTAGAATTATTATTATTATTATTTTTAATGTTTGGTGGAATTCACTTCTGAAGCCATATTACCCTAGCTATTTTTCTTAGGGAGCTCATTGATGACTTGTTCATTTTTTAAAGATAGAGTTATTTAAGTATTCTATTCCCTCTACTGTTAATTTGAGCAGTTCATATTTTTGTAAATATTCATCAATTTCACTTAAGTTTTCAGTTATTCTTTATTTATGTTCAGAACATTTTGTAATTTAATCTATATAAGTTTTATGTGTGCTTTGATAGGTCAATCCTCAGATATTTCATGCATTTTGTAGTTGCATGGAATGGAATTTCCCTTTCTCTTATTGCTTCTTGTATTTTGTTATTATTTAGAAATGCTATTGATTTTTGAGAATCCATTTTATAGGCTGCAACTTTGCTGTAGTTATTTTTCAGTTAGTATCTTTGTTGATTCCCTAGGATTTTCAATGTAAGCAATTCAATCATCAGCAAATATGAATAATTTTATCTCTTCTTTACCTATCTTTATGCTTTTATTTTTCATTGTTCTGTTATTGCCATTGCTAGAATTTTCAGAAGCATAACAAACACAATATTTGAGAGAGTTGCCATTCTTTTTTCATTCTCATATTTTTTAGAAAAGTTTTTAATGTATCCCCTTTGCATGTGATTCTTGATTTTTGGTTTTAGATAGATGAGTTTTAGGACATTAACACTCTATGCTTTTACTTTATAGAGGCTTAAACTTAAAAGATTATACATGAGAACTATACTTTGTTAAAGGCTTTTCTTCATCTGCTGAGATTATCATGTGGCTTTAGATATTTGGATAGGAAAATAGGTACACAAATGCACTTTTGGTAGTGCTGTCAACTAGTCTAACTATTTTGGCTGACAGCTTAGAACCGTTCTGTTCCCCTCAGGCTTAATGGAGTTCTGCACAGTCCACTTTATACATGATGTCCTGTCACCATCCCTTTGTTCCTCAGTTCTCTAGCTTGGTATCGGCAGTCAAGAGAGTTGCCACACTGCCACATTGTTGCGCTGGTGCTATATGGTTGTCTGCCTGGCACCAGGAGTTCTGAGGTTTGCAGAACTGATGCTACAGGGTTGCTCCGTCCAGCACACTTATGCTTCTGAAGAGCTACCACCTGTCCTGTTGGCTGTCTGTCACTGTCCACGCAAACTTCTGAAGCCTAAATGCAGGGTCTTCATGGTGCTAGAAAGGGACAGTTTGGACAAGGTGTGGAATTGGATTTTGTTTCAAGCCTGCATTTTGGGTCTTTGGGTCTGCTAGTTGAACCTTGGTGCCAAAAGCATTCATAGGTGAGGGAGAGGTGCTGAAGGATCTCAGGGTCAATAAGTGTCAGTTATTATTATTATCATTATTATTATGATGTTTGGATTATGGGTATTCTACACCATAGGGACAGCTAAGGTTGCTTTATATTTAATTCATAGAGAGGTTTATGACATCATGGGTATCAGAGAATATGTTATTCATGTGACCCAGAAGAGCCATCCTCAAAAATAAAACAGGATTGTGGAAAAGGGGTAGATTGGGAAAAATAATGATAAGTTCTATCATGGATGTGTTGAATTTGAGCTGCTTATAGGACATTGATTTCAAAATGTACAATAGGTAGTATGTGGTTTGAGAATGAAACTCAGCAGTTGTAAATCCCTGTCATTCTGCCCTTCACACCTCACCTACATAACTACTCACCTACTCACACAGCTATTATCCAAGTTCAGGGCCTCATCATCTATTGCCAGGACTATTGCTATAGCCTTCTAAGAGGTCTTCCTACCTCAAGTTCCTTCCCATTCCAATCCATCCTCCACACAGCTGTCAATGTAATTTTCTTAATGTCACCCTTATTCCAATCTCCCATCCCATTCAATGCAATACTGAATGTTAAAGTCCCTTGAAAAACTTTAAACCAGTGTATCTGTGCAAAAGATCATTGTCTTGTCAATGGTCAATACATATTAATTAATTAAATATTTGCTGACTCAGAATTTTGAAGTTATACTGTGGGTGTACCTTTCATCTTTAGATCTGTATCTGATGCACTTGTACTCTCAAAAAAAATAAAGAAAACAGTATCCTTTTGTACTGTTCCTCCCAAATTAATACAGTTTCCAAATGTGTTTGAATTTCACACTAAAGAAACTTTAATATTGGAAGATCTGGACCCAAATGCATATATTCTTTGTAGATTTAGCTAAAAATGTCCTCCCCTAACCCATAGCTAGAAGAGATTTTCACACCTAAAACTTTCTCTCTTTTTTTCTATTTTTATTAGTAGGGAGAGGTATAGTGGATAGATAGATTATTGGTTTACTGATTGTTCAACTGCATGTGCCAGGAATTTCAGAGATTCATCAGAAATGTCCACATCAGCAGCTGGCAGTCAGCCATTCCTAGCTTCCTCGGGATCATGTTTCTCCTAAAATTTCCTTCATCTTTTAATTTTCTCCCTCCTCCTCTCCTCTCCCATCTTTTCTTTTCTTTTCTTTTTTGTTATTCAAAGACTAATGTTTAATTATATAGACTTACATATTTGATGCTTGCTTCAAGTCTCATGCCTGCATCGCTTATTTCTCCCAGGCTGTGTAACAGCACACAACAGCTTGTTCATTTGGTTTATGTATGGCGAAAGCTTACTACACATGACTGAAGTGCCATAAATCATTAGCACCTCTGCTCATGCCACAAGTAAGAAAGCCAGCCACATGCAGTCTCAAACACAAAGTCCCTGCCTTTTCATTTGAAATTGATAATCAGCTTTGAAAACACAAAAGAGAACTTGCTCTCAAATTCTAAACAAAATGATCTTTTTTTTTTCACATAAGCAATTCTTCTACCCCTTTTTAAAAAGAAATAATACTTTTTTTCCCCTCATTTATACAGCAAAGTTATGATGTGTATTTATGCATGTGTGTGTGTAAGTTTTATTAAAAGTTCTATCTCCTTCCTGGAAGAAGTACTGTGAGACAAGCAGGAAATATCTTCTTCTTTACATCACATTTGATGGAAGTCAGACCAAAATGCTCCTGAAACCAGGTACCGTCCTGCTATTTTTCATTTATATTTAATGTTCTGAGGACTACTGTGGAAGTGTAAAAGATGACTTCTTCTTGTAATTGAAAAAAAATATTGATATATAAGGTCATCTGTGTTAATTAACATTAAGATCTTCATGACAACTACAGCAGCAGACCAGGTGATGGGGATAACATGATTTTTTAAAAACAATACATATGTTAATATAAATAATTGATATAATTAATACAATATAATATGAAATATAACACGATATAACATATTAAGATAGGATACAGTATAACATGACATGATATAAAAAAACAATTCATGTAGCTATCATCTATACTATTTTTAATATGAATCTATCTCTCTCTCCCCCAAAATATGAATCTCCCTTTTATATTGCTTACTTTAAGTACTTTATGTGCATAGATATATATATGTGTGTGTGCATGTGTGTATATGCACACATATGCATATACATACACACATTTTATATATATATATACATATATATATATGAATTTGGGTTTGTTTATACATGCGCATTATGTATACATTATATATATATATATATAAACATGCATATATATCATGTATACACACATATATATGATATACATCTGTGTTTATAAATTCCACACTTTGCTTTCAAAACTGCCCTTCTTGTCTGTGTTTCCTTTTATTTTCTTCTACAGATTAAAAAAAAAGCTTTATCATTTCATATATATATATATATATATATAGAGAGAGAGAGTATATATGCACACATACATATATACATACATATACATGTATGTGTATATGCGATCCCTTTGTTTCTTTAACACTATAAGAGGTTTTGCAAAGACACTTCCTAGGTTTGCTGTCATCTATTTTCCTGAGCCAAAACCAATTGCTAAGACTGGTATCTCCTAAGGTTCTGATGACACCAAACATATTTGTTCCTGTTTAGCTTTCATTTCAGGATGCCAATCAGTCTCTTAACAAGTTAAATCTCAGCTTTTCCCTTCATAACCTTATGATTGATATATCTTGGCCAGAGAAGACCAAGGTATTTGTAGGTATTGCTTTCAGCCACTGGTTCAATTTGCCTTTTAGATTCAATCTCAAACCTTTAAAACAACAATGAAAAAAAAGCTATCTTGGCATTAACTTGGTGTTCATATTATCAATGGCAAGCCTATTTATCATGTCCAAAAGACCTTTTGAGATTGTCGATGAAAATTTTCATGGAATAAAGTGTTTGTTTAAGGTATTTTCCAGTGAAATCATATAATTTAATATCATCATTATACATTGTGACTAACACAGTATTTCGATTGGATTTCTTCTTTGACTTGAAAAAGCCATTCAGTCATACTCAGGAGCAGTGATATTGGGTTTGGGCATAATAGTCATAGATGATTTAAACTGATTCCCAGGAAACTACCATATTTTATTTCAATTATTATTAACATTATTGTACTGGTTGCATGTTTTCAATAGAGAGCAATTTTCCATGTAAAATTCAAATACTCTACTGTGCTCACTATGTTTGTTTAGTTTATATATTTGAAGTTTTTCACTAAGCCAAGAATGTGGGTGTGAGTCAAAGACTTTGCAATTATCCATTCAGTAGTGTAAACGATATGGCACTTTCAGATGGCCTGTTTAACCACTGTCTAATGAACGTTGAGTTATTCATACCTATATATTTTTAATATGCTTCTTTTGCTCCTCAATCAATCAATAAGCATTTGCTAAGTATCTATTATATTAAAGACACTATGGTAGGCACTGGGAAAATCAAGACAAAATCAAAACAGTCTCTGTTCTTAAAATGATTGCATTCTATCTGGGAGATAAATTGTAAATCACAAAAGTATGTGTGCATATACATACATGCACACCTGATATATGTAATGTATCTATATACAATGCACATAAGTGTGTACGTATTTTGAGTTAATTTTGGGACATAATGAGCTTGAGATGACTGCTATGAAACATCTAGTCTAAAATATACAACAGAGCATGGTAGATATTTACCTGGAGCTCAAGAAACAGTCAGTCCTGGATACATAGATTTGGGAGACATTTGTATAGAGATAATCTTTAAACCCATGCGAGCTGATGAGGTCACCAAGTGACTAATACTACTGGTTGGCCAATGAATTGTTTTTCTCTAAGGTTTATTAGATTTTTGAGTGAGATGAGCTCTGACAGATCTATTAAAAGTACATAAACATATGATTTAGAGAACTTACTGTTCTTCTCATCTTTTGATAATGTAATGTTGGCTATTAAGAAAGATGAGATCAGGTTTATATCAGAAGGAGATCTGGTAAAGTAATTTTCTAGTAACTCATGTGCCATTGTAAAGCTTTTACAGCAAGCCTTATCTTTACCCCATATCCCTACTTCCAGTTTTGCAGACAAGCTCAAGTTTCAGTCCTCTCCCTTGATTTAGCCATTCTAACATTCATGAAATTAAAGTACTCAAGCCTTCTGTTTTGCACTTGATCCAACCTGTTTTCTTTGTATTGTATTTCTTCAACCACAGAGATGACCAAAAATTTTCTGCGTTCTCCTCTCTCATGTTCTCTCTCTCAGCTCTGTTTTCTTTGATTTTAGGTCCCAAGAATATGGTATTTATCTGATGAAAACTTGCTTGATTTGTTCTTTGCAGTGCTTTGATTCCTTGAATAGCATAGATCTTTTTTTTTTCTTTCAGTTGTTGGCTAAAGTTATCAAGAATTTCTTGGCTACTGGTATGAATACACACAAGTTTGTCTGTGTGTGATTTTCTGATAATACATGACCCAAAATGATCCCTATGTGCAGTTTAGTGACTGCATTTCTCTTTTAGTTTAACAGCATTTCTCCAAGCAACTCCAAGACTCTCTGTTGCTGAGAAGATCCTGACCTATGTTGGTAGAAGGAGTTTTCTTACCTGGCAATTCCTCATACTGGTGAAATCCCATGTCTGGCTCCTGTCCCTATCCTCGTTCTACCAGTGGTGGAGATGACAAAGTTCTATGCTTATCCAGTGAACTGAAGATGTCACTTTTCCTTATTAGTACAAATCCTGGGCTGCAGCTTCAGTCTTGCTTCCATAGTGATTGCTTTTTGCTGCTTCTGTCGTCCTTATCTCCTACTTCATTGCTTGTAAATAATGTTGTCCCAAGGAACCACCTCCTCTATATTTATCTGATGTTCACTTCTCATTCTGTAGATGGTTTGTACTTCCCTGGACTTTTCTTCTTCCTTTCCATTGGAATAGGAGTGCTAGTTGTCAGTCACAGTTT